>NC_086169.1:5549178-5859737 GCF_035149785.1 Candoia aspera
TCTGTAGCCTGTTTCTTTTTCCCTGGAAGCTTTTTAAGCACGGAGTTGTGAGATTAACCTGTCTTTCCAGCAGCCCTCTGTAAAATGGGCGCCAACGAATGACATGCTTTTCATCCCTTTCCTGTGCTTTCTTTCAGGTCACTGAAGCCATTGCTGTGGGAACAATTGGCATGATGGGCGTGGCGGCCGCCATGATCCGATCTGCGGCCAAGAGGCGCAAGCACTACAATGAATAGGTTGTGGGGGCAGAGGCCTCCACAGCAGGATCGTTACCACCTCTGGGGGTGTTTTGACTGCCTAGTGTCTTTTATTTGCCATATTGTTTTAAGACCACCAGACCAAAAATTAAATCAGATTTTGTGGCAGAAGGCCACCACCCACATCGTGCTTGGAGCCAATAAAACTCTCTTCAGGACTTACACTTATGGCAATCCTTGTTTTGTTGAGGAAGGACGGTGATTTTAAAATGTGTGGCTGAGTTTGTTGCTTTTTAGGTGCGTTCAGCACCATCTGTTGGAAGAAATGGAACTCTTACAAATAGTTAATATATTACCCACAATTCCCCTGAGTAATTCTACATCAGGGGCATTGTGGGGAATTTAACAGTGGCTCATAGCCACCTGGCTGTTTTCTCAAAGGGGTGTGTGTGGGCATAGGCCATGCCAGGACAGAGATGCTGAGAGTGGTCCAAGAATCTGTGATACATGTTGACAACATGGCTTGCTACTGTCCTGTGGAATACTTATTTTCTAGATCTAATACCTGCCTTTCCTCTAAAATCTCAAAGCAGAGCCTTCAGTGTTCTTCCCCTTCTCTCTCTACCACCACACCCCTGCAAGGTAGGTTGGGCTGAGAACATGAGGCCGAAAGCCATTCACTGGGCCTCCGAGGCTGAGTATAGATTTGAATCTGAGCTTTCCCTGTTGGCAGCTCCGACATTCTTGGGCTGCCTTCATTTTGAATTGTGGCGTCTCCACATTTCTGTCCCTTCCTTTTCTTTAGTAAGATGGTCAGGATCCCCAAGGCAGAACAGACTTTCTGCCTTCCACAGTTCTCTCCCAAGCGGTGTGTGTTGTGTCAGGACCTTTCTTCGTTCCAGGTGTTCTCCCGCACAAATGCAGCCAGGGCAGCTTTTGCTGATACGAAAGGGCTGGGAAGGTGGCTGAAGCTTCGCGGCCTGAATGTCTGCAAACTTGTGAAAGACAGAACAGGTTGGCAAGAAAGCTCACCATCCTGTTTCTAGATTATCTCCATCCCTAGAGCCTACCTACCATAATGCAAACATGATGTCATTTCCCCAAAGCTTGCTACGTTCCAGCTCTTCCTTGGACTACCTTCGTTCTGGCAGAAATTGGAGCACCGTGTTTTGTCCCTGGAAAATCCCAGGGGCAGGTCTTGATGATTTCCATTTCTGGGGACATAAATTTAAATAGATGGGCCTATTACTTTGCAGAAAGAGAAGAGGATACGCCGCCTTTCCCTGCCCTCAAACAGCTCTCCATACGTTCTTTTTTATGACCAGAGATAATGAGATTGTAGAGATGCCAGGAAGAAGCCTGACTTAGAAGGATGGCTAAAAGATGCTCTTAAAACTCGGTCAGCATGGCTGAGTTATTTCTTGAGCCGGGGGGAGAGAGGGGAAGCCAGGGTGGGCAAGGAAGCAGCTGAGAAATCCATCTTGGAAGATCATCTCTGCAAACTGTAGTGGGAAGGCTGAGAAATAGATGAGAAAGACTCTCCACCCCGCAAAACCCCTTACATTTATTATGAACACAGACTCAAAAGGCATCTGGGCCTTTGGGCTGGCAGGCACGCTTGAATTTTGCAAGCATTTTGGAAGTGATGGCTGTGATAGGTGTGCGCACTCCAAAATGACATTTTTTTGGTCAGCTGGTGAGTTTCTCCATGCCATTCTGCCTTCTAAAAAGCTGTCTTGTGGAGCTGTATTGATACCTATGGGAACTCCACCATTAAACAGCCAAATGGCGGTGTTTTTTCCTTTATTGTATTTTTATTTTCCTCAGTTCCAGTCAAAATAGCCCATGGTGGCTAACAATGTAAATCAATATAAAAATCACATCAGATTTAAAATCGTAACAATTTCTATAAAGCCCTAAAACACAACAAATGACAGATAACAACAGCAAACCAACCGCAAGAGTCATAGATGTGATTATAAAATCACCAGGCAACAATTTTAAAAATACAGAGTCTGAGATGGGGGAGAGTTTGGGTATAAAAATAGGTTTTTAACGTCTTCTTAATGCACACCAAAGAAGGAGCATTGAAGAGCAGGCTTGTTATTGTATTAACACACTTTCTGCTTTCACACAACATATGAAGCCTATTCTCTCCAAGTATCTTCTTTTCCACATCTGCTCCAGGAATGGGCATATTGTGGGAATGGATTCCCATCTGGTAGAGGGCTAGCTCCCACTGGATGAGGAGGTAGAATCTCTTATCCAGGTTCCAGTGTCCTTCCAAGCCGAACGTAGGCTAAATGCAAGGTGGTTGGAGAAAGAATGTGGGGACTACTTAGCATTACCCTGAATGGGCAACCTGAAGCTTCCCAGATCCTGCTGAGCTCCACCTCCTGACCACCTCACCAAGGCTGAGGAAAGCTGGGAGTTGTAGTCCAGGGCCTACTGGAGGGCTACAATATGTGCATCCTTGCACATGAAGAGTTGCCCTATTGGGCTTTGCTCAACCTGAAGATTTCCCCGATTCCAGGGCATTCTGGGAAATGGAAAGTTCCAAGTGTCTCTTGGAGGCCCCTTTGCTTTGGTTTCTTCCTCCTAGATTTGAAGCTAGAGTAGCACCATGCCTGGAAAACAGTGGGCAGCAATTTTTTCTCCAATGGGTGGGCTGGATTTAGCTCTCATTAATCCTGCTCAGCCTTCAACATCTCTTTCAGGGTTACCAGGAACAAACTTCAGGAATATAAGGTCCCTAGGTTGATCTGCCATACTTCACCCACCCCTCTGAGAAGGACCTGAGGCCATTCTGGGTCTAGAAACAGTTTCTGGGCTGGGAAAAACTAATCAGGAATGGAAGAAGGATTTTTCTCTCATTTTTCTCATTCAACAGTAACTTCAGGCCTCCTTGAAGCCCAGCAGGTGAAAGAATAGCTTCCAGCATCTGGCTTTACTTGCATAAATCTTCCTTCTTGCTTTGAAAGCTGGCTTTTCTGGCAGGTCAGATCAAAAGTGAGCAGCCTTTGGGGAAAAAAGTGGCTATCATCCTATGTGGAGCTCTCTGCATTGTTTGAATCTTCCCTATTATTATAAGGTCTTTGCTGGCCTGAAGTTAGCTTCAATTCACAAGACTGCTGTTGACCTACAAAGATTTATACAACCTTGAGCCCCAGGGAGATGTCTTGGCTCATCCTCAATCCTTAGCCTCTCTAGTTCAAGGGAACAAGAAGTAGGGTGCAATTTGCTTCAGCTACCTATAACTATACTCAGGCATTAAATAGTCATCCTGGGCAGCTGTCCTTTCTGGTGAAAGAAATTTCCCTGCTAGCAGGATGGGGGGAGAGCATGATTTAGCTGAGTCTTTTACTTGTAGACCACAACTTCAGGTCAAAGAAGTGGTAGGGAGTCTACTACTGAGAAGAAGGAAATACAGATTAGAGCAGCCTTCCATAGCTCATAGCATAGACCAATTTTCAGAGTTTTCGTCAATCTTTGTGCTCCCTGGGATTTTGAGGTTCACCTATTTGGAGGGCACCCAGGTTGGAAAAGTCTGGGCCAGGAGGATTATCAGCTTGGCCTGCCTGGATGCACATTACACTTGTCTACTTGTTCTGCTGTTCAGCCATGTCCACGGACCAGATAGGTCAATAGTCAAGACAGTGAAGATGTTGTTCCCCGAAGCAGAGCAGCTTAAGAATTACTGCCAGCGTTAGAATGAGGCTACTTAGCTGATCCTGGAGGAACTGCGGTGGGAAAAATGACACTGTCCTGGAACCATGAGCAGACTGAGCAGGAGGTGGAGACCATGCACAAGACCTTGGGAGAGCTGAGGGACATCAAGATCTCTCCTGGGGTATGCAAAAGACAAGTGTGCAAACTCAGCAAACAACTCGGAAAGCTCAGAATTTCTCCTTTTCACCTGATTTTGGTCGTGGTGACAATTCCCACCCTTGCCCACCTCAGGATAGAATTCACATTTATTATTTTTTTTGGTAGATCACTCTTTGTAATGGTGTGGAAGCCTCCACTCGTCACCACGTATTTCTGGTACTCATTTTGGGTGGCAAACACTAGCCCATATGTCATCATGGAAAAGTTAACATTTGTCCAACAGCCCACAGGAGCTGTCTTCAGTCCCTCTTTACAGGTATATCACTTCTGTGAATCCAGAGGATTTGATAAACACCCATTAATCTCAACTCACCTGGAACCATGGTTTATAAACCCAGTTGTTTTTACGTCCTGTTTCATAATTCCTGCCACCGACTTTATAATCTTTTCTCTCCATGATATTTATTAATGTCTGCTGATATGTGCAGTAGTCTCTGCTTGATCAAGCTGCCAACATCAATGTACAGCACACAGATTCCTGCTGAAATTATAATTGGTTTTGAACTAGATATACCAGCCCTATCTTTAATTACTTCCTAACATATCAGTTGCCTTGGCAACCTTGCTTATGTGTTCCATTTTACCTGTAGCGTGGACACAGAGGCCATGCCTTCAATCACGTCTTGATTATTCTGTTTCCTTGGCAACCCGCGCCTTCTTGCAAGGCTTGGTTGTATTCGTTTGGCTGTTTTATGGGCAAACCACTGCCTTAGATCCTCAAAGTCTTGTGCATGACTGCCTGTCAGATTTTAGGATCTTAAGCTATATTTACTAGGACTTGGGGAAGTTTAATTCCACGACTTGAAAATGGTTTGATTAAATGACCTCTTTGATTCAGGATTTCACACTGAGTCACCAGATCAGTTTTAAGGCATCCAGTGTAACCAGCTGCTTTCTAATTGATTCAGAGATTCCGTGATCTTTTGGGCATGCAATCAGTGCTTTTTTGTTTTTGTTTTACAGAATCCATTTGATTTGGCAACTGAAATGATCCAAATCAGGACACAAAATTGCCTTGGATCTCAGGTGATACACATACTTTTGTGGTTATTACTCTAGATCCATCCTTGACTGGCTTACTCAACTATCTCTGATTTGCTTTTTTGTGGATGTACTATATCACTTGTAGGAAGTATTTGCTGCAAGGAAGACTAACTTAGAAATGTGGGTAAATGCATTTTCTGCTGAATGCTCAATTGTTTATTCATTCAGTCACTTCTGACTCTTCGTGGCTTCATGGACCAGCCCACGCCAGAGCTTCCTGCCGGTCGTCAACACCCCCAGCTCCCCCAGGGATGAGTCCATCACCTCCAGAATATCATCCCTCCACCTTGCCCTTGGTCGGTCCCTCTTCCTTTTGCCCTCCACTCTCCCTAGCATCAGCATCTTCTCCAGGCTGTCCTGTCTTCTCATTAGGTGGCCAAAGTACTTCAGTTTTGCCTTTATACCATTCCCTCAAGTGAGCAGTCTGGCTTTATTTCCTGGAGGATGGACTGGTTTGATCTTCTTGCAGTCCAAGGCACTCTCAGAATTTTCCTCCAACACCACAGTTCCAAAGCATCCATCTTCCTTCACCCAGCCTTCCCTATGGTCCAGCTCTCACAGCCATATGTTACTATGGGGAATACCATTGCTTTAATGCTCAATACTACCTCATTTTTTTTTATTAAAAGCAAAGTGAAAACATTGCAATTAGCCAGTTTGTGAATATCTCCTATTCAGAGCCAAGACCTTTGGAAGTCTTTCTGGGAATAGACCTTTGCTCTGTAAAATAGAGTAAAATAAGATTGAACTAATAGGTATCCATACCACAGAGAGCCAGTTTGGTGTGGTGGTTAAGGCATAAGCCTAGAAACTGGGAGGCTGTGAGTTCTAGTCCTGCCTTAGGCACAAAGCCAGCTGGGTGACCTTGGGCCAGTCCCTTTCTCTCAGCCCTAGGAAGGAGGCAGTGGCAAACCACTTCTGAAAAAAAAAACCTTGCTGATAAAACTGCAGGGACTTGTCCAGGCAATCTCCAAAAATCAGACACGACTGAACAGATTTTTTAAAAACCCCATCCTATATGTGGCTCCCCAAAATTTGGAGTGTGGCCCCAAGACTTTCAAGAAGTCTACCACTTCTGTAATGTTACAGAAGCAGAATATTCTTAAATGCATAAATGGTGAGCAAATATATTACCTGTATTGAATGTCAACTAAATTAAAATGCAAATAAAATAAAATTAATAATTGTCTCATCCCTACCCAATATATTTTTGAGTGCAGTCTCAGCCCCTCACTAAAAAGCAAAATGCAGCTCTCAAGATGGAAAAATGAGCACATCACAATTTAGAAATAGGTGTAAATAGGAAGTAGGAGGAAGTGAACTGAGAAAGCAACAGGACAGCACCCCTGATTTTAGGACCATGGACAGAGAATAAGGAAAACACACATTCAAGAGTCTTCACAGCAAATAAATACGGTACAGAAGAGAAGTGGAAAGGCTGTGTCTCTCAGTTAGAGGTGGGCACCACCGTGGCCTTCCAATTAACAAGAGATTTGTCCATGGTGTCCATGAAATCCATAGCAGAAATGGAATTTTGAAACCCAGTCCCACCTAGTTAATATAGGTTGATATTATGTTGTAATTTTATTGTTGCTTTCTTGTACTGTGCTTGGTTACATACACAACACAAATAAAAATACTCCTCTAACCATTGGCCATGTTGGTAGAGAATGACGTGCATCAGAGCTCAACAACTCACCAACTTTTTATGTGCAAACCACCTTCCTCTGAGTTTTTCTCCCTTGTAATGATAGGCTTTTCCTTTATCATGTCATTCATGCTTTACACTTCCCCCTCTTTGCCAGTGACAAAAAGGTGGCATAGAGGTGATTTACAGCCCAGTTCCTATGTGTGTCTCCTCAGAGTAAGTCTGATTGATGTTACTAAAGTTGGCTTCTAGACTGGTGAGTACAGGATTGTCACCTCATTGATTGGTTCCCACAGTATGCTTCACCAGACTGAACATGGTATGTTTAGTTGATGTGAACTTGATTTTAAGAGGTGTGTGTGTGTGTGTGTTGACTTAACATGTTCTGTATACCCAATCAGCCTGGTGGAAACCTAGAATAAGGGTTAATTCAGGAACCAAATTAAGCAGCTTTTAAGTAAGTGGATGTCCTAGGCCAATTCACTTCAATGAAATTTCTCTCTACCCCAATAATAAATAAAGGGCAATGTCACCTTTTATTTCAAGTTTAATTTTGTGGACAACAGAAGCAATACAAAACCATGCAAAATCTGGAAGGGAGCCAAAAGATTTACACCCATTATTGGAAAGCAATATGTCTTTCTTTCTGTTAGGCAGTGGTTTAACTAAGGTTTTGGATATTATTGACATGGATAAGATAATCAGGGAAAAGGCTGGCTTATTTCAATGACTGTAGCTAAAAAATAGGCTAATTTTATGATGTATTCCAGCTTCTGTTCTATTTGTGAAAGCCTATAATTTGATCTTCAGCAAAGGATCATTACCTTGTCGTGGTGCTGGAGCTTGAGCACCTCAATGATGCCATGAGCTAAACCGTGAAGGGCCACCCAAGATGGGAAGGTCATGACAGAGAGGTCAGACTAAATGCGATCCCCGGGGAAGGTGATGGCAACCCACCCCAGTATTCTTGCCGTGAAAACTAAATGGATCAGTACAACCAGAGATATGTCGGTATACCATCGGAAGATGAGACCCCCAGGTCGGAAGATGGTCAAAATGCTATTGGGGAGGAACAGAGGATGAGTTCAACTAGCCCCAGTCGTGATGACGCAGCTAGCTCAAAGCCGAAAGGATGGCTAGCGGCCGATGGCGCTGGTGGTGAACGGCGAATCCGATGTTCTAAGGATCAACACACCATTGGAACCTGGAATGTAAGATCTATGAGCCAGGGCAAATTGGATGTGGTTATTGGTGAGATGTCAAGATTAAAGATAGACATTTTGGGCGTCAGTGAACTGAAATTGACTGGAATGGGCCACTGCACATCAAATGACCACCAGATCTACTACTGTGGACAAGAGGACCACAGAAGAAATGGAGTAGCCTTCATAATTAATAGTAAAGTGGCTAAAGCAGTGCTTGGATACAATCCAAAAAATGATAGAATGATCTCAACTCGAATTCAGGGCAAGCCATCTAACATCACAGTGATCCAAATATACGCCCCAACCACAGATGCTGAAGAAGCTGAAGTAGAGCAGTTCTATGGGGATCTGCAGCACCTACTGGACAACACACCTAAAAGAGATGTTATTTTCATCACGGGAGACTGGAATACTAAGGTGGGCAGTCAAATGACACCTGGAATTACAGGTAAGCCTGGCCTGGGAGAACAAAACGAAGCAGGACATAGGCTGATAGAATTTTGCCAAGACAACTCACTCTGCATAACAAACACTCTCTTCCAACAACCTAAGAGATGGCTTTATACCTGGACTTCATCAGATGGACAACACTGAAATCAGATTGACTACATCCTTTGCAGCCAAAGGTGGCGGACATCTATATAGTCGGTAAAAACAAGACCCGGAGCGAACTTCTTCTTGCACAATTTAGGATCAGACTAAAGAGATTAGGGAAGACCCACAGATCAGCTAGATATGAGCTCACTAATATTCCTAAGGAATATGCAGTGGAGGTGAAGAATCGATTTAAGGGACTGGACTTAGTAGATAGGGTCCCGGAAGAACTACGGACAGAAGTTCGCAACATTGTCCAGGAGGCGGCAAGAAAATACATCCCAAAGAAAGAGAAAACCAAGAAGGCAAAATGGCTGTCTGCTGAGACACTAGAAGTAGCCCAAGAAAGAAGGAAAGCAAAAGGCAACAGTGATAGGGGGAGATATGCCCAATTAAATGCAAAATTCCAGAGGTTAGCCAGAAGAGATAAGGAATTATTTTTAAACAAGCAATGCGCGGAAGTGGAAGAATAGGAAGGACAAGAGACCTCTTCCAGAAAATTAGAAACATCGGAGGTAAATTCCAGGCAAAAATGGGTATGATCAAAAACAAAGATGGCTAGGACCTAACAGAAGAAGAAGAGATCAAGAAAAGGTGGCAAGAATATACAGAAGACCTGTATAGGAAGGATAACAATATAGAGGATAGCTTTGACGGTGTGGTCAGTGAGCTAGAGCCAGACATCCTGAAGAGTGAGGTTGAGTGGGCCTTAAGAAGCATTGCTAATAACAAGGCAGCAGGAGATGACGGCATCCCAGCTGAACTGTTCAAAATCTTGCAAGATGATGCTGTCAAGGTAATGCATGCTATATGCCAGCAAATTTGGAAAACACAAGAATGGCCATCAGACTGGAAAAAATCAACTTATATCCCCATACCAAAAAAGGGAAACACGAAAGAATGTTCAAACTATCAAACAGTGGCACTCATTTCACATGCCAGGAAGGTAATGCTCAAGATCCTGCAAGGTAGACTTCAGCAATTCATGGAGCGAGAATTGCCAGATGTACAAGCTGGGTTTAGAAAAGGCAGAGGAACTAGGGACCAAATTGCCAATATCAGCTGGATAATGGAAAAAGCCAGGGAGTTTCAGAAAAACATCTATTTCTGTTTTATTGACAATTCTAAAGCCTTTGACTGTGTGGACCATAACAAATTGTGGCAAGTTCTTAGCGGTATGGGGATACCAAGTCATCTTGTCTGCCTCCTGAAGAAACTGTATAATGACCAAGTAGCAACAGTAAGAACAGACCACGGAACAACGGCCTGGTTTAAGATTGGGAAAGGAGTACGGCAGGGCTGTCTACTCTCACCCTACCTATTCAACTTGTACGCAGAACACATCATGCGACAAGCTGGGCTTGAGGAATCCAAGGCTGGAGTTAAAATCTCTGGAAGAAACATTAACCATCTCAGATATGCAGATGATACCACTTTGATGGCTGAAAGCGAAGAGGAACTGAGGAGCCTTATGATGAAGGTGAAAGAAGAAAGTGCAAAAGCTGGCTTGCAGCTAAACCTCAAAAAAACCAAGATTATGGCAACCAGCCTGATTGATAACTGGCAAATAGAGGGAGAAAACGTAAAGGCAGTGAAAGACTTTGTATTCCTAGGTGCAAAGATTACTGCAGATGCTGACTGCAGTCAGGAAATCAGAAGACGCTCAATCCTTGGGAGAAGAGCAATGACAAATCTCGATAAAATAGTTAAGAGCAGAGACATCACACTGACAACAAAGGTCCGCATAGTTAAAGCAATGGTGTTCCCCATAGTAACATATGGCTGCGAGAGCTGGACCATAAGGAAGGCTGAGAGAAGGAAGACAGATGCCTTGGAACTGTGGTGTTGGAGGAAAACTCTGAGAGTGCCTTGGACTGCAAGAAGATCAAACCAGTCCATCCTCCAGGAAATAAAGCCAGACTGCTCACTTGAGGGAATGGTATAAAGGCAAAACTGAAATACTTTGGCCACATAATGAGAAGACAGGACACCCTGGAGAAGATGCTGATGCTGTGGAGAGTGGAGGGCAAAAGGAAGAGGGGCTGACCAAGGGCAAGGTGGATGGATGACATTCTAGAGGTGACGGACTCGTCCCTGGGGGAGCTGGGGGTGTTGACGACCGACAGGAAGCTCTGGCGTGGGCTGGTCCATGAAGTCACGAAGAGTCAGAAGTGACTAAACGAATAAACAATAATTTGATATGTTAAAAAAATTAGCAAAAGAGAAAGCTTTGGATAGCTGCAGATGCAAATTGATTCTCTTAATGGGGATATACTTCCCTTTGAATTTGTTAGGTTTTTCTTTTGAATCAGATATAGGCTTGCATGACCTTGCTGCCACCATGATTCTTTTTATTCGGAACCTTATGAAAAGAATTGGGCTTACTAAAGAGTAAATCTAAATGTAACATTGCATTATCACAAGGCATCCAAGATACATATGCCCCCACGATCCTCCTCTAACGTTGCTACTGGATTATAAAATGGCAGTGTGACAGAAGGGAAAATAGGACTGAATACCAGGGGCATGTGAATCAGCCTACATCCAATTCAGATTTGCATTATGATGCTGAGTTAGTTTAATCTGAATGAAATCACTCAAAAATCATGCAGGCCCTTGGTTTGAAGTATAGTGTTGTTTCTCTGATTAATGCATTCTACAGTTTTAGAATAAGCTATTTGGAAGGTGCAATACAAGCTGCTTTTTAAAAAGAAAATCCAAATTACCCTTCTAGATTCTAGACTTGTGAATTTTGTGACCTACTTAGACTATATAAAGGCTCTATCATTTGCATAAAGAACAAAAGAAGCCGTTTTCCCGTCTGCAAAGAACATCACAGAATCTTGAACCCTGGATCTAATTTAGTGTTCTCAACCCCAAAAATTAAAAAGGAAAAAAGAAAGAAAGAAAAGAGCTGGGCTCATTGCAAACGGTGAGTGCTATTCCCAGTAACAGATCCTGTTACTGATATATAGCAAACAGCAGCGTGGGCACTATATCATTTTATTTATTTATTTATTTATTTATTTATATTTGGAAGATTTAGATAGCCACCCAGCTTGAGACTCCAGGTGGCATACATCGAATAAAAACCAAACAAAAAACAATAATTACAAGAGAGAAAGCATAAACATAAAAAATAAAAATAAACTACTTGAAGGTGCTTTCTATGTTTCCCCCTTTCCATCTTGGCTTTCAAATGTTCTCTCTATAGAGCTGTTCTGTTTACTGATGAGTATTTCGTTTCTGCCACTGAAACATTCTCTGCAGTGCTGCTTTAATTTCTTTATTTCTCAGGCTGTAGATAATCGGATTAAGGAAAGGGGTCAGGACAGCGTAAACAACAGCCAGCGCCCGGTCATAATCCAACGAATAACTTTTTGTCAGCCTGACATACATGAACAGAATGCTTCCAAAGAAAATGACCACAACAGAGAGATGCGCAGCGCACGTGGAGAAAGCTTTTCTTCTCCCAGTGGCAGTACGGATTTTAAGGATTGCCTGGATGATCCTCAGATAGGACATTAAAATCAGGAGGAAAGTGGCCAAGATTTTGCAAGCATTGATTATAAAATCAACCAGAACGTTCATGGATGTGTCAGTGCAGACTAAAGTGAGCAATGGGGGGAAGTCACAGAAGATGTGCGCGATCTGATTTGGGCCGCAAAAGGGCAGCTTGGAAACCAAGATGATTTCAGCCATGGGGCCTAGCAAGCCACAGACCCAACAGGTGACAACTAGTTTGGTACACCTCTTGTTGTTCATGGTGGATGAATAGTGCAGTGGACAGCAGATGGCTAGATACCGGTCGTACGCCATGGCGGTGAGGAGGTAGCATTCAGTGGCCCCCAGAGAATGGAAGAAATAGATTTGTAGGAGGCATCCGTCGAAAGAAATACGCTTCCTTTCGCTGAGCAAGTTAGAGAGCATTTTAGGGATGGTGGCAGCCGTATACCAGATTTCTAAGAAAGAGAGGGCACTGACAAAAAAGTACATGGGTGTATGGAGCTGGGAGTCCACCCGGATGACGGTGAAAATCAACAGGTTGCCAATGATGGTGAAGAGATAGATGAGGAGAAGCAAAAAGAAAAGAGGTTTCTGAAAGCGCTGGAGACTTGGGAAGCCGACAATGATGAATTCGGATAGCTTAGTCTGGTTGAGGGTCTCCATGATATCTATAAATTAACAGGGTTATAGGCATTCAGTAGTGAAACGGAGCCGTACCATGCTGTTATGCCAAATGTGGTCATGTGTAAATTGGTTCCACTGGAGAAACACTGCAGAGGATTTGGAGCTCTGAAAAGCTTCTGTCTGCCTTCCGTTTGCCTGCAACTCTCTCTCTCTCTTGAAGGAAATTGACCTCAATTCCCCTTCATCTCAAGAAGTGGATGGAAGAGAGAGAACTACTGCAAACAGGAAGTTAGCCAGGGACTCTGTTTTACTCATCACCCGTCTCTGACTTCTTTAGGTTCTCAGCTGTCAAGGCCTGGCTTCTACTTGTATGGAGAATCTGGCTAGTGAGATTCCAAGGATGGGCTGTCCAGCCTGTGGCCTCAGAAGGACATGCAATCCTTGGGCTAATTCAGCAACTCCGTGCAAGAAGTCAGCTCAATCAAATGCTGTGCTGAAATCTGTCTTGCCACCTCTCAAAAGTTTCCTTCTCTTGCAAAAGAGGCTTCTGTTTCTCTACTTTATTCTCATGGTGGTTGAGAACATCTTTCACACTTCTCTTTTCTTCTTACTTGATCATTGGACATGGCAGAGGGCGCTGCTACCGGTGTAGTTTTCGATGGCAACTCTTCCATTATTCAGCAGCTTCTCTGCTGCCCACTCTTTCCAGTTTGAATAACTCCTCGCCCCTTGGAGGAATTCCCTCCTGAAACCTTGCCTTGGGACCGAATAGTGGGGTGGGTAGTCCAGAGGTCTGCGAACTTCTGGAAAGAGTGATCGAGACACCCGCTTCTCAGCCACCTCATCCCACACAGGTGAAGCTCAAAATCACTACACTGCACTCAAGACAATTTCACTGCACCCTTCTACTCCGTTGAGGGACATTTCAAAGCAAATTCCCTTTCCTCAAGTTGAATGAGAACCGGTAGGAAAGAAATGCAAGACACACAGTTTTTGGCACACTCGTTGAAGCCTCTATCTTTTTCTTGCTGCTTGGTGGAGGGTGTCAGAAACTGAAAGAAAAGGGTGTCAAAAAAAGAATGGGTCCCCCCATGCTTTAGCCCCATCCTCTCCTTCCTTCAGGCCCACCCCCAAAATGCACCCCAATAAATTACCCCAAGAATAACAGAAAAAAAAATTAGATCTCCTTAACTAAAGGACAGCAGCATTGCCACGGTGATTGCAAATGTCATTTACTCGTCCTGATAAAACTAATTATACCAATTATTACTAATACTAATAAAATCCTAGCTTGCAATGTGTACATCCTTCATTAGGAGATATAGTTGAAAACAGTGAGGTTGCTAAAGAAAGGTCGGTATCTTTAAAAAGTAGCCACTGTTTTTGCACAGCTGTGTGACAACAATGGAAGTTTATACTGTATAAGGCCACTATAAAATATGTGTTCCCAAGATACATAGTGCCCCAAAGAAAACATCTGGCATTTAGACAAGTCAGGCTAAGGCACATAAAAACATACAGGCCCATGGGATATATTAATCAGAGAAGGTCATGCCATCATTCAGAGAAGTGATAGGGTGCTTTGATTTTATTTTTATTTCTGTTTGTTTCTTGCAAAGACAGCCCTTCAGTGAAACCATCAGAGGAACATAGGAGAAGACAGTAAAAATGGCCATATAAAAACAAACCTAAGCGATATAATGGCATTTTAAAAAGTGTAGGAAAAAAAAAATATTGCAGAATAGATTAAAAAGCCTCTAGTTGCTCTGAAGTCAATGAGACCTTCAAGAGCTTATGTCCCCTTACATCCCACAGTCCTTACTTCTGCATAAATCTGGAGAGGTTAGACTTTTATTTGACTGACTGAAATTAGCAATTGTATTGCAGAGTGGAGCTAAATGTTTCTGGGTTATCAAGCTCATTGCAAGGCAAATAGGATGCAAAACATGGAAAGCTTATATCACTACCGGGAGACCTGGATTCAGGCGGATGCTTAGCCACAGAATCTGGACTCATCACCAACTTTGCGGGAGGGCTGTGATGGCAAAATGGGTCTCTGTGGGGGAATGAGAGAGATGTGGTTGTGGGCTACCAGGCTGGCCTTCCTCTTGGGGAAAAAGGGGCTTAATCAAATTTGTTCCGTAAGGCTAGGCCAAACTTTCGTCGGGAGAATCCCTTGGTTTGCTTGAATCGTATGCCTCCACATTGATGGGGGGAAAGCATCATATCAAGGCGTCCGACTGATTTTCCAAATCTGTTCAAATTACGGTAGTTCAAATGGTTGATTTGAACTGGATGGAAAATGAGTGGGTGTCCACAGCCTACCGCGGCTGCAAAAAAGGCAAATGCGATTGCAGTTTTAGGTTGCATCCACAGAAATACAGGCTCCAAATCACAGGCAATATTAGCTTCACTTTACTCTGCCTCCCATATCATTGTGTCCTGTCCTGGGCAGTGTAAGGATTCAGATAATCCAGGACAAGTTCAGACTCCCTTTTGTACAAGCCAAGATTCAACAGCCATCTATTGGGCAAAACTTTAATCTGAAGTCCTGCACTGAGGACCTAAAAACGGCCACTTACAACTGTATGATTCTAATGTTTGGAAAATATGGCAAAGAAGTGATGGCACTGGAGCAAAGCTCCACTTGATTTAATAGAAAATTAATTAAAATTCAGATTAATTAGGGATAGTCTTTAAGGCTACTTCCCATGCATTCGATAACATTTTGTAACAGAACTAGAAACTTTGGGTCTGGTATGGCGTGTTGCATCCAAGGATTGGAAAACTCTGTATTTCTCCTCGGCCATAAGCAAGGCACTCTGATTTTAGATTCACGTTAGCCCTATTAATTAAGAATGAAACTTCCATGTTTGGGGCAGTTAGCTGTGAATTATCAAGTGCTGGAGGCCAAAAACAGAGGAAGACTTATGAACTTCCTGTCCTTTATGGGTTTCCATGTCTCCTTAGTTTGTTCCAGAAATAAGTGCACATCTGGATAGTTTCCCCCACCACACAGTAAAAAATAAATCTCACAATAAGACCAATTTTTAGTTGGGAAGACATTGGGGCTGTTCTGTTCAGAGGTTCCATTTCAGGGTGATCCAGGTGATGCTATGGATCAGCTCTAGATCTCTGGCTCACACCAGCAACTTAATTCAATTGTTAGATTGGATGGAGGACTTTGGTGCGTTCACGGACGGTGCTGTTTGTTTATTTTTATATTTTCCCTGAATTGATTTGGAAGTCTGAATTGAACAGCAACACAAATGGAAGTGGAACTCCAGACTGAGCGGAATTATAAATCTGAATTTTGTCGGGAACTCGGATTTGGGGAAGCCAGCTGGAAGGGGATATACATGCCCCTTCCAAATGGATTCCAGGGCACACACACACACACACTACACACACACACACAGACAGACAGACACAGAGTATATTTTAATGCACCCTTTAGCATGAAAAACCGGCTAATATCAAATCAAGCACTCACACGCAACTTCTTATTGCCTAAGAGCCTTTTTCCTCTCTTGGAGCTTCAAGTGAGGGAAGGACTGTGAAGTTCATCAAATGGATTCTCCTTTCACCTGATCCCCAGACCTGGTCAGATGTGAACTTCAAGCATTATTTGTATGCGTATTATATATATATACACACACACACACACACAATTCCCCCCCCACTGGTTTGCCTGATCTTCTGGGGCTTGTTAACAATGAAGGGATAGGAATTTGGAGAATCGGTTCCAAGAAGAAAATTAATCCTCTTGGTGCCAAATTAGGTGTGGGTTTATTTATCTCTGTGTGTGCCCAGTTCATTTAAACTAGGTCAGAAGCCAGCACACTACAAGCAGAACTAATAAACAAGTTTGGGAGGTTGGTTACAAGGTGGAGCATTCCTGAAATGGCATCAAGAAGTTCCCTGATGAACAACAAAATGCTGTTTGCCTAGACAGATAGTAAGCAGGTCCATTTTGGTTTCTCTCGGGTTTTCATTTTTGCCAATCCACCAAGGATTTTTGGTTTGTTTGTTTGGTACCACTTGATAACCGTTTTTCAAAGTTTGCTATTAGGAATGGATATTTGGTGGATGGGACTTCGGGCCAATCTCTCTCTCTCAAACTACCTCACGGGGTTGTGGTTGTGGGGAAAAATAGGAGGTGGGAGGATTATGTACATCGCCCTGAGTTGTATGATGATGTTTTCCCAAATGCAAACGTGACACCACACATGCAAAAATGTTACAATTTCCCTGACTACCTTCTTTTTGCAGAAAATTGTTGCCTGGTGTAACCATTTCTGCAAACTCCTCTTTGGGGTGTTGGGATGAGAGACATCTATCATCAGAAAAAGAGAAAACACCTGGAGCTCAGGACACAATGGAGAAACATAAGGAGATCTGGTGGGAAAACAGACCAGAGACCGAGAGATTGAATCAGGTGGAAAGCCATGAGGCGTTTTGGCGGGAAGGCAAGTTGGGTGGAAAGCCATGAGGCGTTTTGGCGGGAAGGCAAGTCAGGGGAAACGTCATGAGGCGTTTTGGCGGGAAGGCAAGTCAGGGGAAACGTCATGAGGCGTTTTGGCGGGAAGGCAAGTCAGGGGAAACGTCATGAGGCGTTTTGGCGGGAAGGCAAGTCAGGGGAAACGTCATGAGGCGTTTTGGCGGGAAGGCAAGTCAGGGGAAACGTCATGAGGCGTTTTGGCGGGAAGGCAAGTCAGGGGAAACGTCATGAGGCGTTTTGGCGGGAAGGCAAGTCAGGGGAAACGTCATGAGGCGTTTTGGCGGGAAGGCAAGTCAGGTGGAAAGCCATGAGGCGTTTTGGCGGGAAGGCAAGTTTTGGCGGGAAGGCAAGTCAGGTGAAACGTCATGAGCCGTTTTGGCAGGAAGGCAAGTCAGGTGGAAAGCCATGAGGGGTTTTGGCGGGAAGGCAAGTCAGGTGGAAAGCCATGAGGGGTTTTGGTGGGAAGCCAAGTCAGGTGAAATGTCATGAGGGGTTTTGGCGGGAAGGCAAGTCGGGTGGAAAGCCATGAGGCATTTTGGCGGGAAGGCAAGTCAGGTGGAAAGCCATGAGGCATTTTGGTAGGAAGGCAAGTCACGTGGAAAGCCATGAGGCATTTTGGCGGGAAGGCAAGTCGGGTGGAAAGCCATGAGGCATTTTGGCGGGAAGGCAAGTCAGGTGGAAAGCCATGAGGCATTTTGGTGGGAAGGCAAGTCACGTGGAAAGCCATGAGGCATTTTGGCGGGAAGGCAAGTCGGGTGGAAAGCCATGAGGCATTTTGGCGGGAAGGCAAGTCAGGTGGAAAGCCATGAGGCATTTTGGCGGGAAGTGTAGAGAGTCAGGAAGATGACCTTGAGAGCAATGTGCAAAACCCATGAAATAGCCAAAAGAGGCTGAAACATTGGTTAAGTCCTGGGAAACAAGATAATATTCAGAAGCTGCTCAGGCAGAAACCTCCTTGATTCACTGGAGTATAAGATGGGGAAGGAGGTCCAGCACAATCAGACTTGCAAGATGCTGTTATTTATTTATTTATTTATTTATTTCTATTATATCCACTCTCAATAACAGTAGGTTTTGCCTTCCTGCTGAGTGGATTTCCTGGTGTGGTCCATCTTTTGGAAAGCAAATCAGAGGGGGAAACACGTGAAGGTTTTGGTGGGAAAGCAAAAGAAAGGGCAGTTACATTTCTGTACGTTGTTTTTATAAAGATATGTATTTTTGTACAGACTATTTTCTAACGTCCCTTTTCTGTCATTGACCAACTACTGCAAAATTTGGGAAGGGGCCAATTTTATATAATTGTTTCAACTGATCAATTGCAGTGAAAATGTTAACCATTTTAATTAATGCATTAGTTCTTGTCAGCTTCTTCAGAAAGTTTTTTTCTAGGCTGCCGTTTTCATTGTACTGTTTTATTATTTTAGTGTTATGCAGTTCTGTGTGATATATTGTATATTTGTATTTATTTTAGAATTTATCCTGACTTTAATCTATTGGAAACTGCTGGGGAAACCTGCTTTTCTAGTGCGGCCTAAACATTTACTGATGATGATAATAATTGTTATAATAATTTGTTTGATTCAGGAGGTTGTTGTTGTTATTCTTATTATTTTAGGATGTAACAATATATTTGGCTTACAGTGGCCAAGAAATAAGGTGTGCACCTCGATTTTTTAAGTTTAGATTTTCCCCATTGGTTTTTTTGACGACAATGAAAAAAAATGTAGGGGTGTCCCATTTTTCTCATTTGCGGGCACTGAAGAAAACAAGGGGGTTTGGATACAGACATTATTATTCTATTTCTGCTCCACATCTAGCTTTTATTCTGCGGAAACATCTGGTGCGCGTGTTTTAAATTCCCATTAACATCACAGAGGTCTCTTTAGAGGATAAATGGCTCTTTATAGGCAGAATATTGTATTTCTAAAATATTCCATAAGCCGTTGAGGGCCAGCTGATGGGTTACAGGAATCAGTAATGTAAATGATTATGTTAGGCTGCATAAATATGGATTTGTGTATCTGATAATAAAATAGCAGCGCTTCTTTTGTATTAAAAACCAGGAATATTATATTCTTTACTATAAAAGTATATCATCTGACTCTTTACTGGTGTCATTAATATTGATACAGGATCAAAGGCAAGGTAAGCGTGGTTTGATATTCCCTTACCAGCTAATTGGTGGCTGAGCGAGGGATGCAGATGTCTAAGAGAACAGATATCAGAAAAGAGGAAACAAATCGCGGTTAAATCCGAGGCATCTGCATTCACATTTTCATTTTGTTTCAGCATCGACCATGGAACTGGAGAGTTTTGTAACCTCCAGATACGGAAGAACAGGGAGTCATAGGATGGCTCCAGTGATATGGAGTCTTGTTACTGAATTCACTCATTTCCGAATTCTCACAATACGTGAATCATAAACGAACTAAGCAAGCTCGGTTCACACGTATAAACTAAAGAACCAACCAACCACAAGCCAAGCTTTGTGAATGTGGCTGCTAGAGCAGCCCTTCTCAACCTTTTGGCCCCGGAGGAGCCCTTGAAATATCTTCCAGGCCTTGAGGATCCCCTGCACATCCAGGCTCAAATAAAGGCCAGAAGCTACAAAAATGTTCTATTCGTTTCATGGGTGGGCCTGTATTGATGCATTCACAGTGTTCTTAAACTAAAAATAAAGAACGAGACTTAACTCTTTAATGTGAAGTCGCCCGAATTTGAAATAAGTTTTAAACTAAGTTCTGATCTCCCAGGGAACCCCTAGGGACCTCTTGTGGAACCCTGGTTGAGAAACCCTGTGCTGGAGCTTGAACTGACATGGTTAAATGTGTGGATCTCAGCCAGAATGCTGAGGATAGTCCTGGGAGGCCATCTAGTCCACCCTTGCTCAATGCAGGAAACCCAGTCGGAGTGCCTCCACCAAGTGGCTGCCCTTCCTTGGTGGGTGAATGTCGGACAAGCGGGGAACCATGAGCCCCTAGGCGGGAATGTCGCCTGGGGATCTGCTTTGACCATCAAGAAGTTTCCACTGATCTTCTGCTCAAGTCTTCCCCCTGTAACGTACCATTGGGATTCTGCTCTGTCCTCAGGATCAGAAGCGGAAAAGAGCGCTTGGCTTTCCTCTGGGGGACAGCCTGGCAAGGACTCAGAATGTGGCCCCAGCAAAGGACCCCACAGAGGATCTGGGCTCTTCTGCTGTCCTGTTTCCAAAGGGCTTGCATCCACAAAATGGAGCTGGTGCACCTGGGGAGGCTTTCAGAGGTGAATTCGCCAGGGACGCAAAATCAGTGGAGACCAAATGGAATGTGTTGATTCCCATTCAGCTGCACAAATAGATGGCTACTGGTGGTCGGATGACTCCTCTAGTAAGAGCCTCATCAGGAAGCATCCAGGACCCGGGTGAGTTTTATTGATTGGAAGTGTGTGTCTCTCTCTCTGTGTGTGGCCATTTTTAAACCAGAAATGGTTATTCCATCATCTCTGTTGAAAGAACCTCCAGGTTTAGTCTCCCCAAACATGTCACAGTTCCTCAGTCATTGCATCTGACTACCTGGATCCTTTCCACCCCAACTAGTCACATTAAGAACTATATGTGGATTTTCCTCTTCCCTCCCCACCTCCCTTTCCTTCCCTGCTATGTCTTTTAGATTGTATGATCCAGGATTAGTTCTACTTTACTGCTTATCTCTTTAAACCTCTCTGAAAGCCTTTTGGGCAAAAATACATCAAGGAATATATTAATAAGATAATAATTCATGAAGAACGGGTGGCCCAAGGATTATGGATCACTGAACCATCATTTCTTGAACTGTTACCTGTGTCAGATTTCTGTAATGTGGTACAAATAATCAATTCAGAGGATTAAGGTTGGGTTTGAGGTTTTGGATCAATTTGCCAAATGGATTTGATCCAGTCCGATGCTGAAATTTGATTCGGTTTGATCGACTTGCTCATGAATCAAATCTCTGAACTGAAACTACGCACAGCTCTTATCAGATACAGATATCTCCAAGGGAGTAGCATTTGGTTTTTCAGGCTGTGCGGAGTAGAGGAAGGGTGTCCAGTTAGTAAGTGGCGGTCAACTGGTCTTAAATTCCTTTGTCATATCGGTAAATCTAGCTAGGAATAGCTAGGAAGAACCATAAGAAGAAGAAGAGCTAGGAAGAATCATAAAATGTCAGCTGCCAAAGTTATTTACTCATTGTGAATTTCTGAAATTGGAGACTTCCGGAAATGGATAACTGTAAAAAAGAATAATTGAAAACAGTCTACAGAGATCTCAAAATCTGGAGTATACGCTTTATTTACATTCATTTACCAGCAGAAAGCATACTGTACATTGATTAAAACGTTTGAAAAGGGACTATTTTACACGCTTAGCTCAGGTAATCTGCCAAACACTGAGCTTTGAATTATTAAGCAAATAATAATTCAATACTTTTTCTAAAATATAGTAGGGAATGCTTGTAGAAGCTCTTTCAGTTCTTTCTTGTGTGGTTCACTTAGATCTGGTAAATCAAGTGAATATCCTATGCTAGCCTTCCTTCGGAATTATCTGTTTTTCTAAATTAACTTCTTGTAATCTGGAATAAATTTGCATTTTAATAAAACTCAGAATGATTGAAAGATAAATCTGTGTTGAAAACCTTAGATAACCTGTGTCCAGGGAAATCTGACATGGAAATTGGGCGATTCTAAATGTGCCCAATAAATGATAAGTGAAAATTGCTTACAGAAAACAAACTTGCATTAGTCGATTTTTAGACATGAAAGCTCATGGGTACTATGGAGTGTTGGCATTTTTTTCTGCTCTTGGCTACCATGGTAATTAAGTATTTCCTTAAGCATCGGCCGGGTGAAGAGGTCGAATTTAATTGTCCTCAATTTAGGTGTTAATAGTTGCATTGCCTGAGGGGAAGGCAGCTTGCAGGACTTTTGTTTAGCTTTTAGCCTTGCAGCCGAGTAAGCAGCTCGCTCCTCTCTGAGAGCATGTGTGAATGCACAAGCCTGTAAATATGTTTTTGTGCTTTCTGTAAATAAATTCATTTTTATAGAAATGCCTGGTGTGTGATTTTTCTGATCTCTCTGGGCCAAATGCTTCCCAGCACTCTGCAAAATGGAGAAGATGAATTCCAAATTAGTTTTTAAAATAACAACCACCACCACAAACTTCACAGGCTAGCCAGGATCCCAAAAATGAGATCATGAGAATATCTCTCTCACATAAATCTAATCAGCAGCATTGTCCCAAAAAGTAACTTGATTACAGGGCAATTTCTTAGTATATGGAGAAAAGGTCACCCCATTTCTGCACTGGTTGTTCAGTGTTCTCCTGTGACAAGAGGGTATTGCTGCTGGAGAATTTAGTAAGTGCTGAGTGCAGTTATGTCTTCTGTTCCCCAAATGTTGGTTGAAACAGATTTGTTGAGTAAGCCATAATGGCTTGATGGTATTTGTGTGAGATTAATCTTTGATCGGTGAGTTGTCCCAAGAGTAATGTTGCTGGCCAGTTAGATGTTATAAATAGGAATACTGGATTGGTCCAGCTTGGTTGTAGTAACAGAAATACAGCACAATATACCCCAATATATACAGCATGCAAGCACGCATGTATATGTATGCATAATATAAATATACACACATTTACCTCTTCCCCACTTGTTGCACTACAAATCCTGGTCATGCTGATGGTAGATATTGTAATCAAATCCTGGTCATGATGATAGACATTGTAATTCGGATATTTGGCCTTTTGTGCTATAACTCTGAATGGTCAATTGGACCCGTACTCTCCACTCTAGGCCACCCCTCCCAAGTTTAAATTTCACTGCATATTTCATTGTGGATTGCTATTTCTGAAGCCCACTGCAAGGGATTCAAGGTCTGAGGAGGCTCTTCCGGTGAATTCTCCTCTTTATTGCCTTTAGGATTTCTTTGTTTCGAAGGCTATAAATTATAGGATTGACAAATGGAGTCAGGACAGCATAGATCACAGCAAATGCTCTATCATACTCTAAGGAATAGCTTGTCTTCAGCCTCACATACATGAAAATGATGCTTCCAAAAAAGAGGAGAACTACTGTCAGATGTGACGCACAGGTTGAAAAAGCTTTCTCACGGCTCTCAGCAGTCTGGATCTTCAAGACAGCTTGGATAATCTTCACATAAGAGACCATGATGAACAAGAAAGTCACTAGAATGATGAAAGCATTGACTGCAAAGTCAACCAGGACATTGATAGAGGTATCAGTACAGGCCAAGCTGAGCAGTGGTGGGAAGTCACAGAAGATGTGCTTGATCTGGTTGGGGCCACAAAAAGGTAACTTGGAGACCAGGATGACTTCTGTGATGGGGCACATGAAGCCACAGATCCAACAGCTGGCAGCCAGTTGTGCACACATCTTGGTCGTCATTACAGAAGGGTATCTTAGGGGCTTACAGATGGCCAGATATCTGTCATAGGCCATGGCAGTAAGCAAGTAGCATTCAGTGGCTCCCAGAGAGTGGAAGAAATAAGTTTGAAGGAGGCACCCAGCGAAGGATATGCTCTTTCTTTCACTAAGTAAGTTAGACAGCATCTTGGGAATGGTGGTTGCTGTGTACCAGATCTCCAAGAAGGAAAGGATGCTGATGAAAAAGTACATAGGTGTATGGAGCCAACAGTCCGTGTGGATGATAGTGAAAATCAACAGATTGCCGAAGATGGTGAAGAGGTAAACAAGGAGCAGCAAAATGAAAAGGACATTCTGGAAGTGCTGAAGATTGGGGAATCCCACAATGATGAATTCAATGACTTCGGTGTGATTGTAGGGTTCCATGTTTCCTGTGGCTTGCTCTGTGGACCAAAAATTCACAGGAGTTCAGGGACAACTAGACCACAAAAGCAGACAGGTTATTTTGAGAGTGGCCAAGTGCACTTGGGCTTTGCTGGTCTTCCAAACCCAAGTTTAGCTAGTTTTGATAATTGGTATAATCAGGAAAGAACTTTAGGACAAACATTTTGAGGAACATCCCTCCAAATTCGGCAATGCTGCCCTATCATTTTTTTTAAAAAAAGATATGAATTAATATGCATAAGAGAATAAGATTGTTAAATGCAGTGGCCTAAATGACCTTAAAATATCCCACTACACATTTGTACAGCAAGAAGAAAAACCAAGGGATTTTCCTAATACATTTGGGAGAAAGAACAAACCATGGCAATGGACATATATGAACTACAATGCACTATTATTTCCAAGAAGTTTTAAAAATGGCAAGTATTCCTGGTATTTATTGGCATTAAAGCCAAGAGAGGCAGAATTTACACTTGTAAAATCTAGTTTTGCTTTGTCTGTTTTCCTCTGGAGCTTCTGTATAAAAGATGCTCGCTCAGAATAAAACCGTTCTCTACCCAGGAATTCTAAGAACAGAACCGGATGAGCCCACAATCTTTGCACACCAATACCCACTTTTAATTTGGTTTTTTTCTTCAAGTATATGCTTGGAAGTTTGGGGTGTCAGAAACCCTTGCTGATCTGTGGTGAACACCCAGATCTACTTTCTGTCCCCCTTGTTCTAAAAGGTTGTATAAAGGATGCTAGATGGGTAGAAGAACGTAATCTTTAATGGCAGAATACTCTATCTTCAGCAGCTCTGTTGCGTCTTTTCATAGAATGGTAGGAGAGAAGAGGGATGGGAAAAACTTAGATTTTCCAAGGTTCGTAGGACTTCAGCTATTTTAGTACTTATCTTACAATTTCAGCTCTGAGAAACTGAAACAGACACACCAGGAACAGTTGAAAAGGTATTCGGACAATGAAAACATTTTTGTTAATATGTTGTGTTGTATCTTTTCCAGCAAATCTGATTCCAGATAAAACTGCAAAGACAAAGGCAGGAAGTGAAAATAAGTAGTTATCCTTGAAACGATTGGTGTATGGCATGTTGGTAAATGAATTAGTCACCATCACGTCTTTGCTTAAAAATCTTTGAAGGAAGTTGTTAATTAGCAAAAAGGAACAAATGGGCAATCACTTACCGCTACCCAAAATTCATACTCCTCTCCTTTAAAGGTGAAGTGTTTTGAGAAAGATTCACACCATGTTTCTTTTCATTGCTCCTCAAATATCTTCTCTCTTAGGCACTGGGACAATGAGGACATTCAGAGGCTGTATTTCTATCTTCTCTTACAGTAGATCTAATCTGGAAATTATCCTGAGATCTCCATAGCTGGAGTTCTGGAGGTGGAACTTCAAGACACCGTTGATGCTCTGTAGATGAAGCTTCAAAGTACTCACACTCAAAGCTGTTTCTCAAGTTCCTCCTTCTGTAGCAAGAGATGCTACAGGCTTCTGTTCTTACAGAAGCCACTTATGTCTCCAGAGAGAGAGGAGGGCTTAGGATTTTTTTTCCTGATCTGGTCCTTTGGGGTTCTAGAAGAAAACAATTTCTCCCCCAACACAATACCAAGTAGGACCCTCAGTGGTTCTTCCACCCAGCCTGAAGCAATCAACAAGTAATAGACATAACTATAGATCCTGGTCTTAATTTGGTATTAATTCATATGTATAGACATACGTATATGTCTTACGTATATATCTCATGTGCCGTATGTATATACAAGTCTACACTTGTATATAAGAAGCTAAAGTTGAAAGACCCCAAATGCATCAAAATTGTTTCTGAAGTTGGTGGAGAAATTTGTCTAGCTGCCATGGTTATATGATGATGCCAGAGTTGAAGTTTCTGTATCTGTATCTGGAACAACGCCGTGGTACTGTTCTATGCTGGAGTTTGTTCAACGTCTGTAATGCACCTTGCAAGCTGCTGCTTTCTTCCTCCCTCTTCCCCTGCCCCTCCTCCATATAAAATGTATATACCGAAGGAAAGAATTTATCTTAGGGGGACAATTTTTTTATTTTTTTATATTTCAAGTTTCTGGCACCGCCCATCTCCCCCAAAGGAAAACAAAACAAAAAAAATGTTTATCTTAGAGGAAAACGAATGGAAAAAGGCACTAAATTTGGAGACAGTTACGAAAATGAGCACAGATATTTTGTGCAGGTGTTGGTAAAGAATTGCAAATGGATGCAAAATTTGAGATGGAGCTAGAAAAGCTCAGAAATGAAATGAAATAAAGCCTAGAGCTCCATCAGTCTCTGGTTGCTGCCACCCCAGTAAATTATTGTTGTTGAAGAGTACCTAAAGTTTGAAAGCCACCATTCAAACAGTGAAATCAGGACTCGCTCAACCATTAGGCAGAGCAAGGCAGATGGTGTGTTGTGGCAAAATGCCTGAGGATAGTTAGGTATCCTGTAAAGTTTGTTATGTTCCTTCAAAGGTGGCCTGCTGACTTTAGGACATTGTCCCATCTCCACTGTGATTTCTGTCATTTACCATGAATGCCCTTTTGGGTTTATGTGTGTGAAAAGACATATAGACAAAATATAAACATTAAAGCAATCTATCCAGTTGGCCCCTGAATGGAATCAAAATGCCATCTTGTCCTCTTCTTCAGTAGCAAAATGCTTGAGCTGATTTTTCAGGAAGGCACCACTAGATTTTTTTCAGTAATTCCAAAGATGTCAATGAGACATTTGCTATCTTTATAAAACATGCTTAACCAAATCAGTTAAAATTTAGGAACTGTGTTTGCATAACTTGCAATGGACAGTTAAACCTTGGTTTGTGTTGTAGCTTAGCATATTGTGCAAACATAGCCTATTTGGTTAGTTGTGCAAACCCAGATAGTGGATAAATTCAACATTGTATTGTGTGAATGCAGTTGCTGGTAACTCCTTAATTCCAAAAACATGGAAATCATATCATCAAAATAAAATCAATACTGAACCCCCAAAGTCCTCTTTCTTCCCAGTAGAGCTTCTGTTGTCTTCCTCAAGTTACATTAACAAACACTTCTGGGATAACTTCTCTTAATGAGTTTGTTTTCATTGTCCTTTCTCTTCCTCCAGAGGAAGCAAAAGTCGCATCACCCACATTTGGGACTTATGCGTTAAGGGGTTTGTTTGCAGGGAAACAAGGGAAATGAACTTCACTTTCAACTCTCTGTTTGAAGGGATGAGGCCCAGCATGGCTTCCTTCCATCCCTGTGGAGTAATTAACTCTACTCAATTAACATGGAGAAGGAAGAGAGAAAAAACTTCTCGGGGAGAGTAGTTAGAAAAAGTTTGCAGAAGAAAGAGATAAATTGCAGAGTTTGGCATTTAATTCATGGTGTTCCTCTTCCTTTCCTAATTGTATGTCTTTCCTCCATTTAAAAATAGATTATGAAATACATAAAATAGGCTGATGGCCGCATACAGTGCAAGGGTCCACAGCTTATCCACCCCACTGCAATGGCTTTGCATATCCTTTCCCACTGGCAGGAAATTGTTCTTCCTCCCTCTTAAAATGTTTACGCAATACTTCTTCATCCTGCAGGATCCATTAGGCAGCTTAGTAGGGATTCAAAAGAAATAAATCATTAAAAAGGCCTAAAACAGCGTAAGACCACCACTATCACCACCACTAACCCAACAGCCATGCAGAGAAACAGCAATACATCCAGGCAAATATTAATAATTCATTAACCCTCTGCCCCCCTTTCTCCAGGAAACCCAAGGCAGAGCTAGATAGACCAGTGCCTCCATCTTGGCCAGCATCTTCCACAGCTAGTAGCCACGAAACACTTTATTCTCCAGCTTGTAGGATTATTATCCTTCTGCTTAGGTTGAGGGAAAGAGAAGCAAACATTTATTTAAAAAGCAGTAGTAATGGGGTTGACCATGAAAAAAGGAAATCCAAATGAGCAGAGGCCATAACTCTATTAGGCCAACTCAAGCTGTACAAAACAGTTGGATTTTTGGGAATTCCAAGAACATCTCACTAGGCATGGAGATCAATGTGAGCGGAACACTTTTTCTTGAAGGTCTCATGAGTTCTTCTTCAGCTTTACTGTGATGCCACAAAACAGCCTTATGGAACCTTTGTCATAATGTCTTTCAACACTGGACTGTGATTCCAGGAGGAAATATTTTTGCAGGTGTCTTTCCCAGAAACTGGCAGCAGTGTGGATTCAACATATCCTCCACTGGATTTCACTCTTTCCAAAACTGGACAGTGAATTTACCAAGACTCTTGACTGTTGCTTGGGTTTCTTGTAATCAAACCATGGAGACACAGCATAATTCTCATATGAACGTGGAAACACCAGAAGGAAAACATATTTCCAAGTGTGTATGTGTATGTGTGTGTTCATTCATGCATTCCTTTTAAAACGAAAAAAAAAATGCCTAGGGTCAGAGGACTCAAATGCTTGGAGGCATTGATGACTCTCGCAGCTCCCTCTGTTTTAAACAATTCAGGAAAAAAAAAGGCAAAACGTTTCATAACGTTTTTATTTTCTGACATGAGAAGGTGAGATGGCTGAAGTTTCAAGAGATCTGGTAATCTTGGGAGATTGTAGGTGCTCTAGGGAAGAGGTGAGGCATTCAGGGCCTGAAAAGGTTGCTGACCTCTGAACCAAGTTATCTCTTCAGAATACTTCACTGGAATTTCTTTAGCCCCCAACCCCTCAGTGGAGCCAGGGGACTGAAATGCAACAAAGAAAGTGAGGATTAATGAACTCTACATTCTAATTTAAACAGAGATACTTTGATGCAATTATTTTAATTGAACAGGGAAGGTAAACTCAAGATACAGTGTACCAAAAGCAGAAAAAAAATAGAAAAAAGAGTACCCTTCTTTTGGTTAAGAAATCACTGTTTAGGGAAAATGCCAGTGGAGATAGTGTTCCCATTAAAAATAGGCAAGTAAATAAAACCCTACTGTATTGCTAGATTTTAAATCCAGGAAGTAATAATAATAATAATAATAATAACAACAACAACAACTTTAAAACATTAAAGGCCTCCATTCAAGACAAGCAAAGCAAAATCAGAAAGAAATACAAAGGAAGAAGCATTTGGCATGTAAATCTGGTGATAAACGTCTGAAAGAATCCAGATGGCCTGGCCCAGGGGATTTGGGTCTCTGCTGTTCATTTTTCCTTTCCAAATCCTTTAGAATTAAATAGAAGCGATGAGTATTCCTTACTCCGAGATGAATGAAAAATTAAGACACCTGTCCTGGAGACCATCTCTGCCGGGACTCGAACCCGGAACCTCTGGATTAGAAGTCCAGCGCGCTCGTCCATTGCGCCACAGAGACCTCACCGCAAGCTCAGCATCAGGACCAGAACTGAAAAAGCACATACCTTCTGCATCACTGCTAAGCAATTTCAGCATCCTGCTATTTCTGTGTAGCATTGTTGGGGGGCAGAGGGAAAACCTGGAGCCAGAATCCTGTTCCCTCAGTTCATTGAATAGATTCCTTTCCACATTCCCCCATCCTCTGCTTTAACATGGAAGAAAGGGAGTGTGTGTAGGAGGAAAATTCTATATATAATTCATTGGGTGTTCTTCATCTCTGTCACAAAGAGAAGAAGAGACAGCAAAAACGTGGAGCTGGGATTGAAATCTCCGCTCACTGACAGCCTTCAGTCCAGTTTTTTGTGGCTAGCACCACGGACAGCGCAAAATGCCCCGCTTTGAAGACAACCGCATCGTTCCATTTCAGCGGGATTTCTGCCCAATGTCCTCCCAGCAAATGCAGAGAAGCACCGGGCAGCTTTCCCTTAAGAAAAGTAGAAAAGAAACGCCAACAACAAAACAGAAGAATTGCAATGCTTAAAACCCACAACGATTGGCCAGAATAGTTTTGATCGGGACACTAAGAGAAACTATGCACAGGACTCATATATCATTAAATTAGATTGGCAGTGGATTTAAGACCTGGCAATGTGAAAGGGGTTGATAAAAGAAGTCTGGCTTCTGCAGAAGATAACAACTTTATTTTGGAAACAGATCAGAAAAGGCCAGGTTCCACAACATGTTAAACCAGTTAAGGTGCTGGCCTAGAACCCAGGAGGCTGTGAGTTCTAGTCCTGCCTTAGGCCTGAAAGCGGGCTGGGCGACTTTGGGCCAGTCCCTCTCTCTCAGCCCAATTCACCTCACAGGGTTGTTGTTGTGGGGAAAAGAGGAGGAGGAAGGAGTATTGGGTTTGTTCCCCGCCTTGATAATAGTTACAAAAGCAGGATTATATACATATACATATACATATACATATACATATACATATACATATACATATACATATACATATACATATACATATACATATACATATACATATACATATACAAAAACCCATGAAGTCCTTTGTTTGGGTTTCAAGTGCTGTATGAAATCAACCGATGTGGTTTATAACCTTTAGTTTTGGGGGAAAACCCCATAATGTATTGCTGTGTAAATACTTGGAAGAGAATAAAGGGAAGCAAATATTTGTATTCGCCATATAAACTAAGAGCAAGGCCCACTCCCTCTTCGCACTGAAGATGTTGCCTAGTCTGGCAATGAAACGTCTGCAAGAAAACAACAAGGCACCAAGGACTCCAGAGAACAAATGGTCATCTCCAGATTTTTCTAAATGAAGTCCAAAAGATAATTCTGGTGTGATGGAACTCCTAACCCTTAATGCCACAGTTTCATGCATATTCTAGCAAGGGTCAGGGTTCAGTGCTTGGAAGACAATCAGTATAAATATGCATGCTTACGTTGGACCTGAATATATGAGGTGAAGGATCTGGCTTTCCACCTCAGGAGTTTCACCAATGTGCTCCAGCAGCACACAATGGCGATAGTTGGGCATCAATTGCAGTGGACATTTTTATTGTCCTCCTACGTGCAAATATTGGGAGGCTGATATTTCCTTTTTCTTTCAAGTTGGAGCAGGAAAAAAAAACAATAAAGGAAGAACTCCATCATAGTACAAGTGGGGTTGGGGTTCCACCATGGACTGATTTGGAGAGCCACCTCCTGTCAAAGCTCCAGACTCATATAAACAATTCACCTAGTGACTGCATGAACCTATTTTCCCAGTTTGCACAATACACCATACCATAAATAAGACAAACAGGTGGGGTTCATGAGACAAGGCAAGCCACAACCCGCCCCCCCCCCACACCAGGCTTAGCCATTACCAAACTTACCACGTTGTGTGACTGTAGCCATTAGGTTTTTAATAGACTTGATTAAGAGTGTTGCCTGAAGAAGCCATTGAGAAAGAAATGGCTTGTGCCACTGATTTGTTTATTTATTTATTTATTTTTCAAGTTCTATCACCGCCCATCTCTCCTGGTTGGAAGCTGGGTCTTGCTTCTTCATCACCTTCTCTCCAGGTTGACGACACCCAACCTTTCTTCACTAAGTTTCATTGCCACATTCTAACACCCTGTTTGCTGTCCTCCTTTTCTTCTATCTTTCTCTCTTCCCACCACCGTGTTTTTTTGGACTTCAATTTTATCTGGGTTGGATGTATCTTGGAGCTTCTCCATCTCCCACTACCCCAACCCCACTTCGTTCTTTTCTTGACTTTTTCACCCTGTAAATCTTGGATGGAGCTTTGCAGGCCTGCCAGTCCACGAAGCATCACTATGGAGCAGTTACCATGGGAACAGGCGTGGTGTCTTCGGTCCTCTTATCTCCACAAAGGCATGGCTGCACTCCAATTAAAGCTTTCACCAAAAGGGTAACTTCTGTGGTGAAGTATAAGCTTTCTGTCCAGAAATGATAAAATAGAACTGCTGGTTTTCAAGAGTCCTCCCCCCACCCCCTTTAAAAATGTGTTTTTTTCCCCCTGTCTGTCTGACAAACAGACCTCTGCTCTGCTGAGTCTGGCATGGACTGCTTTAACTCACAGTGGCTCTCCGTGATTTCAGGCAAAGAGGACCTTTTTGCAGGATTAGCTCCTGTGGGCAGCTTTTAAGGTTCCAGTGCCTGGTATGGGGTCTCTGAGTTCTATCTTTGACTCTCCTTCATTTATTTTTACAGCCCAGTAATTCAAGTAACTGAGTATTTACTTTAAATTTCCTACAACTGTGGAAGTTAGAGGGATTGTAAGTAGTTAATATGGTGATTATGCCATAATGATAATAATAATAATTTATTAAGCTTGTATTCAGCCCAGCTGTCAGTGACTCTGGGCTGTTCACAACAATCAAACAAAGAAATTACAATAAAATCAATACAACATAAAAAATAAAGATAAAAGATGGCAAGCGGAATGAAGTGAGGGGTCTCACTCTTCCTTGCTGAAGCCCTTGGGTGAAGGTCCAGGTCTTCATGGCTCTTCTAAACAACAGCAGAGTGGGGCCCCTCCAGATCTTGGGGGGAATCTTGTTCCAGAGGGCAGTTCTGGGGTTCTGAGATATGACATTGTTTAATTGAAGGAACCTGGAGTGCACCAATCCTACAGGATTGGATCGGCCTGGCAGATGTTATGTGAGACAGGACTGCTGTCTCATATAACATCTGCCTGGCCGATTCAGTCCTGTACAGTTGGTGCAGCTGATCCTCAAGTAATCAGGCCCCATGATATGTAGGGCTTTACAGGTAACAACCAGCATCTTGAATTGCACCCAGAAGCAAGCTAGTTACCAATGCTGCTTGCAAAGCAGAGGTGTTACATGGGCATATATAGAGGCATGCCCATTACTGATTACGCTGCCACATTCTGAATCAGTTGAAGCTTCCAGGTGGTCTTCAAGGGCAGTCCCACGTGGAACATATTGCAGTAGTCAAGTCACAAGGAGACTAGGGCATGAGTGGCTGCCTGAAGGGCCCCTCAATCTAGGAGAGGGTGTAACTGGCACACCAGATGGATTGTGCAAAAAAAAATGTCAATGTTGCTGCCTGATATGTCCATCAGAGGCAAGAAGATCCTTCTTATTCTTGAAACTGCCCTTATCCTACCATCTGTGATCCTTTTAATTGGATATGCCTAGGATCTCATTGCTGTGGGGGCATGGAGTGCCTTCCAAGTTCAGCCAGGCGTGGGAACATAAAAATCATGGGGCCAAACAGGATAGAGGGTGAAAAAGCTGAGGTCTGAAGTAAAGCTGACAGTCTTAGAAAGGTTGGTTCAGGATAATTACAGTAAGCTTTCCAGAAGTCTTGATATCTGGAAGGTTCTGCTACTTGAATTCTTTGGCACATGTAACACCTTTACTGCACGGGCTGCACTGGGTACCAGTTTGCTTCCGGGTCCAATTCAAGGCGTTGGTTATCACCTTTAAAGCCCTACATGGCATGGGGCCAGGCTACCTGAGGGACCGTTTCATCCCAGTTACATCGACCTGTTCCACCCAGTCAGGCAGAGAGGGCATGCTGCGGACCCCGTCTCTAAGAGAATTTCATCTGGCGGGGTCCAGGAGGTGGGCCTTCTCTGCAGTAGCCCCCGCCCTGTGGAACATGCTGCCCCCGGAGGTGAGATTGGCCCCATCGCTCCTGGCCTTTCGGCGGAGTCTGGAGACCTGGTTCTGCTGTCTCGCGTGGGGCGGGAAGGTGGGCAACCATTCATGGGGTTGGCTTGCGCCTTAGAGCCCCTCCCACCTGATTAGAATTTTTTGGCCTCTTGGATTTTACACTTACTTATATTGTATTTTATATTTGTAAATTGTTTTATTTTTATAGGATTTTAATTGTTTATTATTATAGTTTGAATTTTATTATAAACAGCCCAGAGTCCCTCTTTTGGGGGAGATGGGCGGTAGCAAAATTTGAATAATAAATAATAAATAAATAAATTCACACGTGAAATAAGGTCCATTTCCTCCCTGCATTACTGAAACACAAAGACCTCCCTTCTGTTTCCAAAACGATGTTCTGCTCCCAGCACGGTACAGAATATCAGTGCTATTAACAACCAATAATTTTGTTTTATTTTTAAAACATCTCTGTACCATGTTCATTTTCTCTGCGTCATCTTTACTGCTTTAAATGTTCAGAGGAACTGTTCTCCTGATTAAAGGAACAATTTTACACTACGTTTTCAAATGATCCAAGAAGCTGTTGCAATATATGAACAGGACTTCCAACACTGCAGGGTATTTTCACGCTAACGGACAGGCACCACTTATTTATTCATTGGGTTTCCATTATGGCTGTGCAGTGTTTTGGATCTGTGTTTGCTACTCTTGAAAGCAATCGTGTCTTTTCCCAGGATCACATGCAACTTCTGCCTCTCTCTGAGCTTACATTTCTGTGCAGTTATTATAGGAACAGAACATCTGTTGGGGGGAATATTAGCCTTTTTGATGATAGATAAGGTCAGTGGCTAGTTTAGTACCTTAGCTCCTCTTAGAACCCACCCATTTCCACATGTATGGCTTTGTAAAAACTGAACTAGGTTGTGTGGCATGGGAAAGCAGCAATAAAGTGAGAATTGATCTGGCTTTAAAATACAGAAGAGAAGAGGAAAGGAGGGAAAGAGAGAGAATTGCCCTCTTTAAGGGAAAGAACCAAGCTGAGATGATGGGTTCCTTGATGACTTGCAATGAAGTGGGTGAGTAGAGACTCAGGAGCTTTCAAGAATGCCAGGCTTAGCAAGCAGAAAGTGGACAACGAGGACACGCTCCTGATTTAATCAAAATCAGGAGATGCAAATGTACAAAACATAGAACAACATGTGTGGCCAGGCCAAGCATCTGTGCTATGTGCGTTGGGGGTGGGTGGGTGGGTCTGTGTAGATGCTTAACTTAGTTACCCATTTTCTGAGTTCACACAATGCATGGAATAACCTTACCTGATGGGCAAGGCTAACATAGGATGGCATACCGCCCTCCCCCCCACCCCCGTCTCAAGAAGCTATGTTAAAACTAACCCAGCTTTTTGTTTGCGTAAATGATGCAACTGCTAAGTCATAAGCTAACCTGGTTGACCATCTTGTGTGAATGTAGGCTATGGATGTGTCTGTTTTCACCCTGAGCAAATCTCAACCATGTCTCCCTCTGCCCTGATTTTCACTTGTAAATGCAGCTGCCAGGTGGGAGTGATACGCAAAAATGTATTTGAGGAAAAGAGAGATTAGCACGATTGTGATCAGCTAAGGAGTTCTACTTTTCTTCTTTTAAAAACTGTTAGTCTTCTCCATTCTTCCTTATTCCAGGCTTAATTCAGCTCCGCCGATTTTCAATTCCATTCGAGATTTTCCTTTTCTTTCTTGTGGAACGAAAATTAATGCGTAGTTTTGTCGCACATTGGTCCTAATATAGCTTTCTTTCAACACCTTTCTGCCTGACCCATGTGCTTTTGTTTCCCCTTAATCAAGCTTGAATACTATTCATACTACTGTATGATTGTTTGCAGGCTTTCCTTCTATACAGACATTTCAGATGGTGATGGTGATGATTTAGAGACTGGCAATTCAGCATTTGAAGAATGGTCCCTTTTGAGGGATAAAAGTTGCACTTGTCTGTGCTGAGCTGGCACATGCATTTGCGGAGCCTCCTTATCAGCATGTTAATATGTTTTTGAATGCACAAATATGAAAAACGAAGCTCCATGGCAAAATCCCCCTCCCCCTGCAAAAGTATTAAATAGCTTGTCGGTGCAACTGCAAGCAAACAGCAGGGAAGAAAAGGAACAGCAGCTTCAGCACATAAGTTGTAATTTTGTAATTGTTCAGTCAGAAAGGAAGTCACCAAGAATTGCAATTATTCAGTGCCCCTCACTTCTACCCGTGGGTCCTTAGAGTCACTGCTACCAGCTGGGACATCCTTCTGGATGCCTCTTGCCACAGTTTTGGTACCTTGGGGGCTTCTCTGGAGCAGATGCCATTGTTCCTCAGAAGGTGGTGTTCTGGGTGCTCACTTCCATCTCCAGATGTTTGGAAAGCTGCACCTTACTCTCTGCTGTCTTCACTTTGAGGCAATCCCACAGCACGGTCTTCTCCATTTTGACCCTATGGTAGACTCTCCCTTCATATTCCAAATCCATCTCTGTGTCATTCTGCAACTTATACTTCTTATTGACAATTTCTGACTTGGTGGGCTTGCAGGTGGGCTCGACCAGATCAAGTTAAATTCTGGGCTCCTTTAAAAATGACCCAGTTTACATTTTTAAGCCAAAGGGTGATGTGCTGTCCAATGGCTTACAGCAAGAATCTACCGATCCAGGATACTCCTGGCAGTCACTGAGGAGATAAATTAATCTAAGCCATAAACTGAGGTTCCTCAGGAAGATACCTTTGTTAGACAATGTAAACACTTTTAATTTCATGACATAGATTAATATCAGTATAAATAGGTGGTTGAAAATTCCTGTGAGCTTAAGGGGAAGAATAAATGTGGTGAAAATAAACATTACTTCTAGGCTGATTTTAAGAGGAATGCCTAAGCCATATCTTTGAGATATTTTAAAGCGATTGATAAGCTATTATAGCCATTTCTATGGGATAGATAAAATTCATTTAAATAAACTTAGACCTACTTCTGAAGATGGGAGGGGGAGTTTAACCTTCCAGACAGGGGCCATGGTGGCTCAATGGTTAAGATGCTGAGTCAGAGGACCATTAAAGGTCAGCAGCTCAGCAGTTCAAAACCCGAGAGCGTGAGCTGCGTGACGGAGTGAGCTCCCGTCAACTTGTCCCAGCTCCTGCTAACCTAGCAGTTCGAGAGCATGCAAATGCAAGTAGATGAATAGATACCACTTTGGTGGGAAGATAACAGGGACATGAAAGGAGACCCCTCGGGCGTCCCCTGGGCAACGGTGATGTCACTGGTAAATCCTTTCAATACAGAAGCATCTTGGTAGGTGCTTCTGACACACACACACACACACACACACACACACAAACTTCCAGACTTTCAATTACACCCTTGGCTTGTATTCTAACTGCTGGTTTCAAGTGGAATGAGAAAAACTTTGAGTATGTCATTATGACTATAGTGAGAATCTGTGGCCTTCTGTTGGACTCTAACTCCCATCAAGCCACAACCAGAAGGGCCAGAAGTAAAGGATGATGAGGATAGAAGATGGTGCAGGTTGTCCATCCTTGACCGAAAGAGCTAAGCGGGAACTTGCATATATGGTAGGTTCAAAGGCCACATCAGCTTTTGAATGGCCATGAGCCATGTTGCAAAGGTGGGTGTGGTCCATACAAAAACATCGGGGATCAGGGCTGAAATTAAATGTATTTAATTAAATAAGTTACTATTACTACTTGATTAACACTAATTGATTAACACTGAAACACCCACAGAGATATTCTCAGATTCCAGTTGATTCACAAAGTCCCCAAATATACACTTTTACATTGGCACTGATACACACACTCATTGCATTCATACAGCATGTATCCATCTTTGAGATAGGCCAGGTCAGGATTCCTGGAATGTAGCTTCGTTATAACAAAATCCTGAAAGTCTGCCAAAGTTTCTCCCTGCCCCATCTTATACTAAACAGAATCAAGAAGTGGTTAGTTTGAGTTTCTTTCTCATGCTTTCTCCTTTTCCAGGACTAACTGGTCATTTCTCCTCTTTTAATGGCTTGTGCATTCCTTGTTAAGGTTACCTCCACATTCCTTTAAAACATCCTTAATTTTAACCTGCATTATTTCTTTTTTGGCTTAGAGTGTTGTGTGAAGCCAGCCTCTGTTAGTTTATGTTACCCTGTATTGTCCACCCCACCATCCATTCATTCAGTAACCAGTTAAATGTTGTGTGAACTCAACCCAAATTATATTCACAAGTGTGCTTTCATAAGGAGATCTGTGGGAGAGAGAGAGAGAGAGAGAAAGATCTTCTGAACCTGATGCCTCAGGGCATTAGCACATTAAATTTGTGGGTGTTTCAGCTATATCCAGAATGGCCTCCAGATGGCAGCAGAGAGACGTGGCTAATTTCTTCCTTTCAGTCTTTTATCTGGTTCAATCGATTCTTGCTTGTCTTCATTAAGCTACACAAGCATCTATTTCGTTAACAGATTAAATTTATTTCTTCTTTGGGGTTAAATCTACATGCTAGACAGAGACTGAATCACATGAACGCCAATGAGTCACATACATACATAAAGGATTTCTGTATAGGACGGTCTGGAAAGGGCATCAAAATCATTAGAGCCATTTGTGAAAGATCGAAAGCTGACATTTGATACCCACATAACACCATTCTTCAGATGTTTCCTCTTGAAGGAAGAACCTATAATTTTCGCCTTATAAGTTACATGTCCTTGCCAGTGTTGTAATTTCAGAAACAAACCACTGGAGAGAAGGTACCCTTCTACTCTGGGGCGGGGTAGAGGGAATTGAGAGCCCTTTATCTGTCTTGGTACATGAAGATACCTTAATTAAGTTTCTTGTAGTGCATTTGCAACGAGATGGAGGCCCTCTGATCCACCTAGCAAGCTAAACCCTGCCGTTTCCACCTCATTTATTCCCATTAATGGTGTTTTTTTTTAAATAGATGGCTTTTCTGTTTCAAGGGTGTGTAAGCTCTGTGGCAAGCTAAACTCACTAGCAAAATTGGACAGTTACCCAGGGGCTCCTGTACGCCCTATGAGATTACTAAGGGTAGCAAGGCCATCATATACAAAGGAGGTCATCCTCTCCTTCCTCAAATTCTGCCCCTCCAGGTTAGGGAATGTTCCAGTGAGCTCCATATCTGTTCGTTGGAAGTGGATGTTGAGTTAGTAAGATGACCAAAGGTGAGGCAGAACTTGCAATGGTTTTCTCAGCAATTAAACATCTGGGTTCGCTAATTTCAGCATTCTGGACTCAGCACTTCCTTCCTTTCAATCAGAGAAGGGTCATTATTCCCAGGGTGGTTCTCTCTAATGGGATGATGGAAGCCAGTTTCCGTGAAGCTCTGTTCTCAAGGCATTTGGAGCCCATATGGTCAGCAAAGGCAAATTCTCTGGGTTTTTTTTTCTCCCCTCAATCTCCCAACACAAGCTAGAAGAAACCCAACCCTTGAACTATTTTGCTGGGAACCAGGCAGAAATCCAGCATGGGTCTAAACTGCAAATCATGTGGTGCTGCTTTGGAATTTGGGCTCTAAATATCATCAATTGAAGCGAATATTTGTAGCTCAGGGTTGAACGGTGGAGTCCTTGGTGCTCTCTGAGCCTTGTTGTTTCCTTGCAGATGTTTCATTGCCAGACTAGGCAACATCTTCAGTGTGAAAAGCATTTTCGCACTGAGGATGTTGCCTAGCCTGGCAATGAAACGTCTGCAAGAAAACAACAAGGCTCAGAGAGCACCAAGGACTCCAAATATCATTCCCCCTTAACATCTCTTGAGTCAGATGCAACATGGCTGTCCTCAACTAGGTTGTTACAGTCCCCTCTGCCTTGGAGGAGTCAGAGTCTGAGGGTCCTGATCCCAGGAGGGTACCCAGTCCAAGGATGTGTGTTGGGAGAGTAAAAGAACTGAGCAGAGGTGCTGTTTTTTAACCTTACCTGCATCTGGGCTATTTAGAATCAGCTGCCAGTTTGGGGAACAACCCTCACCAGCCTCAGATCTGCATTCCTGTGTCCTTGCTCCTTCCCTGTCTCCTGAATCTTTAATGTGGACCATCTGGCTAATCTCCCTGGGCCCTGGACTGTCATGGACTCTACTGTGTCTTAGGAAGCACCTTGTTCTTCTGCTTACGTACATTTCTGGGGGTGTGTGCATTTGCATTTGCGCCATGGACCTTCTGCATGACTACATCAAGCCCATGCTTAGTCTGGAACAGGACAGGTTTTGTAGTTGCATCACCCATGGGACGATGACCTTTAAATTATTTGGGGAGGGAATTCCATGAGCTCTATGCAAGGGCAGATTCCTGACCCAAACGTGCTGATTGCTAGATAAGGTCTTCCCTCTTGATACTGAGGAACTGGGACATCTTCTCCTCTGTTTTGCAGAAAGGTCAGGAGAAGGCCCTTCTTCGATGGGATAATTGCCAAGACCAATGACAGCTCTATTTATCACACAGTAAAAGAGACTGTATCTCTCTCTTTCCTCACCCCACTTCCATCTTTAGAGGCCTTGTCCCTCCTGTCACTGTGCTCAGTTTTTGCCTTACAATGAAACGCTAAAGAGCAAGCAGTTTGGGGGGAAAGCTCACTTCCTTTGCATTCCCAACATACCCTCTGCTCAGTGAGCAGAAGACAGCAAATAATTGAACAAGCTTTAGAAGGCTGGCAAGATGTTTGGAGCAAGGGCGGGGCAAAGAGATCGGCTCACTTCACCGATAGCAAATATTTAGCAAGATTATCAATCTGGAAAAAGAGAAAACAGGAGGAGGCAGGTGAAGAAATTCTTGCTTGGGGAAAGGGAAAAAAAAATAACCTTGCCTTTTTTGGCTATTTTGGCATTGTTTCCTGCCCCTTCCTATCACTTCCCTTCTAAGGGGTTCGTAATTGCCCCATGAAGACACGGAAAAGGTGTAATTAGATACGGTTAACGCCACTTAATGCCTTTTTCTTCCTTTTCCTCCCTCGCTCCTTTGTAGCCTCCCCCCAGCCCCAAGCTTGTCAGCTTTTTCATTTGAGGCAGATAAGCAAGACAACGTTAGAATTCAAAGAAAAGCAAAGAAGTGGCACTGTGGCTGGTACACACTGGGTCCTTCCCCAGCAAGCAAGCCAGATTCTAGACCCAGAAGAAGCGATGCCAAATAATCATCTTGGCACATGTGTGTGCTGCATAAATTAAGCCTGTTTGAGTAAATTGCGGGTTGCCAACCAATGCTATGGCGGAAGCGTTGCCTTTTGAGGCAAGGGAATTTACGCACAAAAGTCTCTGAGGGGCAAAATCTGTCACCATCCCACTACACATGCGATGAATGCATTAGTCGTCTTAGGATGGGAAACAAGGCCTGTGTTTGCACCCGTCACCCCAGGCTGGTTAAAAAAACCTTTTATGATCCACTCTCCCTTTGCCTCTGATTTTTGCTGTATGGAACTCTTCCATTTGAAATTCGCCCACTGAGCTTGAACTGTTTTGTTTATTCCCTCTTCAAGCAAGCTGGACTCCTGGGGACTTCAAGGATATGGGCCATGTAGCTTTTTCAGCAACAAGGTAGAAGTGATTTATCAACACTTCCTCCTGGGTGCTTTTCTCAATTTCCCCACCTTGACTTCCACTCTGGATTTTGTGGTGGCCTCCTAACCGCTCCTTGTTTGAAATCAGCCAAAGTTGGTTAGGAGAGAACTAAACACTTGCAAGACTTGGAAGAGAGGAAGAAAGAAGGAAAGTTGAGGCTGATGTTTTCAGGTTGTTGAAAGCCTTTAAGCCAAGGTCTCTGTGCTGTAGACCTCTGCCAAGAAGGGAGCCCTTGGGTGGCAGCTATGTCTTTTATGGAGGCAAAAGACCACTAGAGGCATGTCTACATTTTAGTATACTAGTTGGAAGAGTACTTGTGGCTATCTAGTCCACAGGAATCCAAATTAAAGGCCTAGCCTTTGCTTGATTTTATCTAGACCAGTGTTTCTCAACCTCAGCCACTTTAAGATGGGTGGACTTCAACTCCCAGAATTCCCCAGCCAGCCATGCTGGCTGGGGAATTCTGGGAGTTGAAGTCCACCCATCTTAAAGTGGCTAAGGTTGAGAAACACTGGTCTAGAGAAAGCTCAAAATTTCCCTTGGTAATGGATTTCACTGTTGAATGGCTCTTCCTGAGTGGAAATTTTGCCCAACTTTCAACCGGAATCTGCCTTCCAGTAACTTAAGACCCGAGCTTACGTCCTGCCTTTTGTGATGATAGAACATTAGCTTTGATCTTCTTCTGTGGAATGCTCTTCCATTCATAAAAATGGTGGCAGTGTTGCAGCCGAAACTCTCCCCACAACCTGAGTTCGATCCCAGCGGAAGTTGGATTCTCTCTCAGGTAGCCTGCTCAGGTCGACCAGCCTTCCACCTTCTGAGGTCGGTAAAATGAGCACCCAGCTTGCTGGGGAAGGTGACGGCTGGGGAAGGCAATGGCAAACCACCCCTTTATAGTCTGCCAAGAAAACGTCATGAAAGCGGCATCCCCCTGAAGGGTCAGACATGACTCGCTGCTTGCACAGGGGACCTTTCACCTTTCACTTTCACAAACCTTCCCAGCTGCTTCAGTCTCTCTTCACAGGACTTTGTTTCTTGGCCACTGATCATTCTTCTGGCCCATCTCTGGGCCAGCTGATTTCTCTGGATTCTTCTTAAAGGGAACTGATAAGAACTTGTGATGAAGCATGGTTAATGTTGGCCTCCCATAATCAGGAAGACATTTGACTTTTCTCTCCTTCCTTGTCATCCTTGACTGCCGGACACTTCATGTTAGGCTCAGCAAGTAGAGGACTATCAGATTACCTCCCCCCCAGTCTAGTACCTTCCAGACGGGGTGGGATTCCAGAATTCAGTTTGGCCAGGCTGGCTAGGAATTCTGGGAGATGCAGTCCCACCACCTGTGGAGACACTTCCAGCTCAGGGAAGTATAGGAGATATCTCTCATTTTTTTTCTCTCTCACGTCAAAATGGGAATAGAAAGAATAACAGCACTGCAGTGCATTTGATTTATTCTCTCCACCAAAGGCCATCCCACTTTCATGGCTGTTTTGAATGAGCCTTGTTACTCAATAAGCTATCATACTCTGATTAAAAGTTAATAGTTTTTCCAGAGACATTTGTGGCAAGTTCTAGTTTCTGCTCTGTTTTAACTATTTATCTATTAAAAGTGCTTTTAACACCAGCCTAACCCAAAGCCAGCAATGTTCATAAAGCCCTGGTTTTAACTATGATACCAGCACCTAAGAAGAAGAAGAAGAGAAATATACTGATTAAAATGAGATGCATGCTTTGATTCACAGAACAAAATAAAGATTTATTTATTTTTTACTATTTTCCAATATTCTTTTATAATATTATGAAAAATATCGTTTTAAAACAAAAAGCGGGAAATCCCTATTAAATCTTAAACTAAAAATGCCTAGTTAATCATTAACTTCAGCAAAGGATCATTACCTTGTTGTGGTGCTGGAGCTTGAGCACCTCAATGATGCCATGAGCTAAACCATGAAGGGCCACCCAAGACAGGAAGGTCATGACAGAGAGGTCAGACTAAATGCGATCCCCGGGGAAGGTGATGGCAACCCACCCCAGTATTCTTGCCGTGAAAACTAAATGGATCAGTACAACCAGAGATATGTCGGTATACCATCGGAAGATGAGACCCCCAGGTCGGAAGATGGTCAAAATGCTATTGGGGAGGAACAGAGGAAGAGTTCAACTAGCCCCAGACGTGATGACGCAGCTAGCTCAAAGCCGAAAGGACGGCTAGCGGCCGATGGCGCTGGTGGTGAACGGCGAATCCGATGTTCTAAGGATCAACACACCATTGGAACCTGGAATGTAAGATCCATGAGCCAGGGCAAACTGGATGTGGTTATTGGTGAGATGTCAAGATTAAAGATAGACATTCTGGGCATCAATGAACTAAAATGGACTGGAATGGGCCACTTCACATCAAATGACCACCAGATCTACTACTGTGGACAAGAGGACCACAGAAGAAATGGAGTAGCCTTCATAATTAATAGTAAAGTGGCTAAAGCAGTGCTTGGATACAATCCAAAAAATGATAGAATGATCTCAACTCGAATTCAGGGCAAGCTATCTAACATCACAGTGATCCAAATATATGCCCCAACCACAGATGCTGAAGAAGCTGAAGTAGAGCAGTTCTATGGGGATCTGCAACACCTACTGGACAACATGCCTAAAAGAGATGTTATTTTCATCACAGGAGACTGGAATGCTAAGGTGGGCAGTCAAATGACACCTGGAATTACAGGTAAGCATGGCCTGGGAGAACAAAATGAAGCAGGACATAGGCTGATAGAATTTTGCCAAGACAACTCACTCTGCATAACAAACACTCTCTTCCAACAACCTAAGTAAAGGTAAAGGTTTCCCTTGACGTAAAGTCCAGTCGAGTCCGACTCTAGGGGGCGGTGCTCATCTCCGTTTCTAAGCCTTGGAGCCGGCGTTGTCCATAGGACACTTCCGGGTCATGTGGCCAGCATGACTCACGGAACGCCGTTACCTTCCCGCCGAAGCGGTACCAATTAATCTACTCACATTTGCATGTTTTCGAACTGCTTGGTGTGCAGGAGCTGGGATTAACAACGGGAGCTCACCCCGCCGCGCGGTTTCGAACCGCCGACCTTCCGATCGACAGCTCAGCGGTTTAACCCGCAGCGCCACCGCGTCTCCAACAACCTAAGAGATGGCTTTATACCTGGACTTCATCAGATGGACAACACTGAAATCAGATTGACTACATCCTTTGCAGCCAAAGGTGGCAGACATCTATACAGTCGGTAAAAACAAGACCCGGAGCTGACTGTAGTTCAGATCACGAACTTCTTCTTGCACAATTTAGGATCAGACTAAAGAGATTAGGGAAGACCCACAGATCAGCTAGATATGAGCTCACCAATATTCCTAAGGAATATGCAGTGGAGGTGAAGAATCGATTTAAGGGACTGGACTTAGTAGATAGGGTCCCGGAAGAACTATGGACAGAAGTTCGCAACATTGTCCAGGAGGCGGCAACAAAATACATCCCAAAGAAAGAGAAAACCAAGAAGGCAAAATGGCTGTCTGCTGAGACACTAGAAGTAGCCCAAGAAAGAAGGAAAGCAAAAGGCAACAGTGATAGGGGGAGATATGCCCAATTAAATGTGAAATTCCCGAGGTTAGCCAGAAAAGATAAGGAATTATTTTTAAACAAGCAATGCGCGGAAGTGGAAGAATAGGAAGGACAAGAGACCTCTTCCAGAAAATTAGAAACATCGGAGGTAAATTCTAGGCAAAAATGGGTATGGGTATCAAAAACAAAGATGGCTAGGACCTAACAGAAGAAGAAGAGATCAAGAAAAGGTGGCAAGAATATACAGAAAACCTGTATAGGAAGGATAACAATATCGGGGATAGCTTTGATGGTGTGGTCAGTGAGCTAGAGCCAGACATCCTGAAGACTGAGGTTGAATGGGCCTTAAGAAGCATTGCTAATAACAAGGCAGCAGGAGATGACGGCATCCCAGCTGAACTGTTCAAAATCTTGCGAGATGATGCTGTCAAAGTAATGCATGCTATATGCCAGCAAATTTGGAAAACACAAGAATGGCCATCAGACTGGAAAAAATCAACTTATATCCCCATACCAAAAAAGGGAAACACTAAAGAATGTTCAAACTATCAAACAGTGGCACTCATTTCACATGCCAGTAAGGTAATGCTCAAGATCCTGCAAGGTAGACTTCAGCAATTCATGGAGTGAGAATTGCCAGATGTACAAGCTGGGTTTAGAAAAGGCAGAGGAACTAGGGACCAAATTGCCAATATCAGCTGGATAATGGAAAAAGCCAGGGAGTTTCAGAAAAACATCTATTTCTGTTTTATTGACAATTCTAAAGCCTTTGACTGTGTGGACCATAACAAATTGTGGCAAGTTCTTAGCGGTATGGGGATACCAAGTCATCTTGTCTGCCTCCTGAAGAATCTGTATAATGACCAAGTAGCAACAGTAAGAACAGACCACGGAACAACGGACTGGTTTAAGATTGGGAAAGGAGTACGGCAGGGCTGTCTACTCTCACCCTACCTATTCAACTTGTATGCAGAACACATCATGCGACATGCTGGGCTTGAGGAATCCAAGGCTGGAGTTAAAATCGCTGGAAGAAACATTAACCATCTCAGATATGCAGATGATACCACTTTGATGGCTGAAAGCGAAGAGGAACTGAGGAGCCTTATGATGAAGGTGAAAGAAGAAAGTGCAAAAGCTGGCTTGCAGCTAAACCTCAAAAAAACCAAGATTATGGCAACCAGCCTGATTGATAACTGGCAAATAGAGGGAGAAAACGTAGAGGCAGTGAAAGACTTTGTATTTCTAGGTGCGAAGATGACTGCAGATGCTGACTGCAGTCAGGAAATCAGAAGACGCTTAATCCTTGGGAGAAGAGCAATGACAAATCTCGATAAAATAGTTAAGAGCAGAGACATCACACTGACAACAAAGGTCCGCATAGTTAAAGCAATGGTGTTCCCCGTAGTAACATATGGCTGTGAGAGCTGGACCATAAGGAAGGCTGAGTGAAGGAAGATGGATGTTTTTGAACTGTGGTGTTGGAGGAAAATTCTGAGGGTGCCTTGGACTGCCAGAAGATCAAACCAGTCCATACTCCAGGAAATAAAGCCAGACTGCTTGCTTGAGGGAATGGTATTAAAGGCAAAACTGAAGTTCTTTGGCCACCTAATGAGAAGACAGGACAGCCTGGAGAAGATGCTGATGCTGGGGAGAGTGGAGGGCAAAAGGAAGAGGGGCCGACCAAGGGCAAGGTGGATGGATGACATTCTGGAGGTGACGGATTCGTCCCTGGGGGAGCTGGGGGTGTTGACGACCGACAGGAAGTTCTGGCGTGGGCTGGTCCATGAAGTCATGAAGAGTCGGAAGTGACTAAACGAATAAACAACAACAACAAAAATCATTAACTAAACCCTTACACCACAATACTTTAAATCAATTATCGAAATCAGAGAATTAAAATGGAGATTTCATGCGCAGAAAAATTATGGATGCTGCATAAATCCATGTATAAAGTTATAGTCTAAAATAAACATTTATTAAGTTGCTCCCCCTAACACTGCCAGTAACGTTTAAGCAGTTTGTCAGAAAGGGAAAAAAAAAAGTTTCAGAACCACTGATGCTGTGGAGTTCATAAATAATTAAAAAATCATAATCCTGTCTTCTTCAGAGAACCCTTGATCATATTTGCATAGATTATATTGTTGGCCCTTTCCCCCCACTTCACTGTCATCAACAAGACCTACGACTTCAGTTAATTCCTTTTCCCTCTTCCACATGGTCCTGGGGTATTCTTCCTTTCTTCTTGTATAATTGAAAAGAGTAAAATGGGGGGAGGCGGTGGAGTATAGGCATGCCTGCCCATGGGGGAGAAATCCTTAAGATGTCGGCTGTGAGAACGGAGAGTTGGCAATTCCTGACAGATTTATTTGGTGTATTACAAAGTCACCTCTGTTTCAACCCGCCCCCCTGATTCTTTTGGTTCAATGGGAGTGGGGCCACTGGGGGTGAAACAGAGGTGACTTGCAATAACCCAAAATAAAGCTGTCATTTACACTGATTTATATCAGGATTTTAAATAACCCTGCCATAGGAATTGGCCAAGTATTGGGCACTGCCAGCTGGGGAGTGATGAATTGATAAGGCGAACATTTCCATTCCTTCTGCCTCTATTCAGATCAAAATCTGGCGTTCTAGGGCATTTCAGGTTAGGGATGGGGAAAAATGTGGATTTCCCACATTTTTCACTTTTGAATAATCAACACATGGGCATTTTGTTGTTATTAAAAAATGCCTTCTTTTCTGAATCTTGGCATGCAATTTCCCCATAAAAATGTGCATAAACGTAGCATATTAAAAAGTGCAGAAAAAAATGTATATGGGTGTGAAAACAACTTGCAAAAATGCATGATTTTAAGGGCTGTTGTGTGTAAGACTGAATTCTGGACAAAACTGCAGAGTAAAATGCATACTGTACACAGGGCAATGCAATAGTATTTTATTGTAGATGTTCTATTGATTTTTTTTAATTAAAACTCTGAAAATGAATGAAATATAAATAATGTATTAAATTAAAACAAATATTAAAGACATAAAAAAGTAATTACAGAGGCCAATTCTGAGAGAATAAAAATGCAACTGGAGCACATATACAGCTATCAGGAGAAACTTGCACCAAATGTATGTGCATATAGATGCAAACTTAAAAAGAATTTCTCAGAAGAAAACAGAGTGGCCAATGGGGTGTACCAAACCAAGGAGTGGAGATAAGGGGGTCTAATGCACACTGAGAAGTCTTGAAGCTATACAGGTAGTCCTTGCTTAATAACCATTCATTTAGTGATGTTCGGACTTACAACGTTGCTGAAAAAACTGCCTTGTGACTGGTGCTCACACTTATGACTGTCACAGCATCCCCCACAGTCATGTGATCACAACTTGGGCACTTGGCAACTGGTTTGCATTTGTGACCGTCGCAGCATCCTGTGGTCACGTGATTGCCATTTTTGGCTTCTGGCAAGCAAAATCAATGAGGGAACATGTGATTCGCTTAATGAACACATGGTTTGCATAACATCCGTGGTGATTCATTTAACAACCCCTGCAAAAAGGTCGTAAAATCGGGTCAGATTCACTTAATGACTGCTTTACTTAGCAACCAAAATTCCTGTCCCAGTTGTGGTCATTAAGCGAGGACTACCTGTCTCACACACGCCACACCTGAAAGGCACCATGTTGGGGGAAATCAGACTTTATTGACACGTGAAGGCTTTTCAGGTTTCACAGTAAAATCTTTCCTAATCTGATACAGTTAACAGTGACTGAAGCTGTCTTCTCCATGAAGCTGAGGTTTACAGCTCCTCGTACAAGCAAGGCATTTGAACTGATTAGAATCCTTAATTTAATTAGAGAGCTCTCGTTTGCTGATGCCAGAGAGTAGCTCATTATATTACCTGCTCTGGTTCAGATGCAGAAAGAGAGAAGGCAAAGGGCACGGCTGGGACATCCTATCTTAATGGCTCTAAAACCAAAAACTGCCCAGTCTTTAGGGCTGGACATGGTAGGAATCCTAGGGTCTAGCATCTTGATCTCCATTCTGGACAGGAGTCTGTGGCTCGGTATGCAAAGCTGGATCTAACCTTGTCCGGGGGAGAATTTCTAATCCTAGTAGTTGAAGAGGTTAAACCAGTGAAATGAGATTGATCGGCAATTTTGCCTTTTTTGTTTTAAATGTCATTTTTACTTTGATTTAGCTGGTGCAGGTTTACCGTTTGCCCGAAGGGACTGCCTTAGCTGCTTTTAGTCTCCGAACCTGTGTAGGAAGTCAGTTTTTGGAAGCGAAAAGCTGAGGGGTAAAGCCCCTATTTTGCATGTTTCAACTCCCAGCACCTCCAGGTAAGGCTAGCAAAGGCTTTTATTTCATCTAGATGAATCAAGGGTCTGTCCCAGAAGAAGGCCCTTTCTTATGTTGTAGTATGTATATCAATAGAGAGAGCCAGTTTGGTGCATTGGTCAAGGCACCAGGCTAGAAACCGGGAGACTGTGAGTTCTAGTCCTGCCTTAGGCACAAAGCCAGCTGGGTGACCTTGGGCCAGCCACTCTCTCTCAGCCCTGGGAAGGGGGCAATGGCAAACCACTTCTGAAAAACCTTGCCAAGAAAACTGCAGGGACTTGTCCAGGCAGTCTTTGAGATTCAGATATGATTGAACAAGTTAAAAAAAAAAGCACCAATAAAGGTGCCTTTGAGAATATGCAAAGTGCTTTTCTCAGCCCCTCTGAGTGGAATCATGCAGTGTTCACCTAATATGCCACACTCAAAGTCACCGTATGGTGTCTGAATGCAATGGCCTGGTTTGCACAACCCTTAAAGGCAAGCATTGGGTTCTCATAGCATACCAGAATCACAAGCAACCCTGTTTAGCACAGCATGCATGTTGTGTGAACCAGCACCTGAAAAACTGCAGTACTATTGTTGAGGTTGCAGTAGAGAAGAAGCATTCTGAGCAGTCTGGGATTCCAACCTTTGACACTTTTATAAATAAATGGCAAACTGCAAGCAACATGGTATGCAGGGTTGAAGTCACAGCTTCCCCCCAATCCCAATCTCCCCCGAATAAAAAACTGAAAAGTTGCCTCAGTGCCAAACAGCTGTATGTAGCATCTGTTGTGAAATGAATACTATAAAACTTTAATTAAAATATTATATTATTCCAGCCAGTGGTGAAGGTACTTTGGATATTAATGCGCTTAATAAAAAAAACCACAGTGATAAAATACTTCAGTCTTGGAGAATGTTAAAAAATTCAGCTGTGAAAGAGCTAAAGAAACCTGATAAATTTCTTTCAGGCTGGAAGAAAAAGGCAGGTTGCTTCATTCACACACACCTCTGCCACTCATTGCAAGAAGGTTATGTAGCTCTTACATCAAAGTGGTTTTCAGAGAGACTGAATTTGGGGGCCGAGACATGGGTTTGAGGGTGGCTAGCAAGGGCTTTGAGAATCAGCATACCATCCAACCAATATCCATCAAAATTTAGGAAAATCACCATGCAGAACTGCTTCTTCATTTGCTGGACAAAGTAGGATTAAAACTTGGGCTTATTTTAGTTTTCTGCTGGTATATTGTGCCCAGATACCATCTTGTTTTCGGTTAGTAGCAGTTTTTATGTTATTATCTGTGAACTGCCCAGAATCAGTTGGAGTCGGGCAGTGTCCAAATTGAAATAAATAAATAAATAAAAACTAATGTAAGGCCGTGCCAGGAACAAGCGTATAAAAGTAGCCATTTCCATTGCCAAGCACCACTTGAACCATTTGTACAAACTGGGATTGTTGGGCAATTCAATTTGTACAAACTGGGGTGCCCTCTGGATTAGCCGCCCTGGCTATAGCTGAGAATTCTGGGAATTGAAGCCCACAATCTGGAGGGTGTCCGCGTTGAGCAAGGCTAGAGAAATCCACTCCAAATTGGCGTTATCTCCCCAGACAGAAGAAACAGTCACTTAATTCCCCTGATGGGAGGAGATGGGCAGGGACAAATTGAATGAATGAATGAATGAATGAATGAATGAATGAATGAATGAATGAATGAATAACTCAGAGTCTGGTTGAGTCAGTCAGAAAATGTTCCTCAGCTCAAAAACTGTAGTTTAAAAGAATGAGTAGATGGGGAAGAAGGCATAGAAAACAATGTGCATTTGGGGAAGCTGCATTCCAAATGAGACTTTAGTATTTTTGCGCCATGACTGCAAGAAGTGTCCTGCTGGATCATGTTAAATCTCTCTCTGGTCCATCACCTTCTTTCCCAAGAAATGTCTTTGAGAAGTCCACAGGAGGGTTTGCTGAAGCTAATCTGCAGTTCTAAATGTTTTGCGATAGACTGCCTCTAAACATGAAGGTTCCACCTCTAATTATTAAGAACGTCTGAGATCCCGGACTCACTGATTCTGAGCCCAGTTTTATTCAACAAAAGGCTGTTGCTTTCATCCTCATGGACCTCATGTTCCAACAGGGCCACTTGACAATGGAGACAATAGGTCTCATTGAAATCATGGAAAATGGACAACATGGCACGCTCTAGTGAGAATATCACCCCTTTAAGAGTTTCCACCAAGGGGGTGGAGTGTGAGAAGAATATCCTGCCCAGGCGGTATAAAATGCCTTAGTTGGGGATTAGCATCTCCTTGAAATAGTCATGGGATCTCTCCATGGTACTGAAAGTTCTGCTCAGTTCCTGATTGAACCAAGTCAACCCCTGTCCTTTCCTCCTACCTCACCTTGATGTTTCCCTTCCTTTCTTCCTACACTGCTTTGCCAGCTTGGGCAGACAAGGATTTGGGAAGTACTAGGACTCAGAGGAAATGTTTTGGAGGGCCAGGAGAGTAGCTGTATGTTTTTAATGGGTTAGATATGCATGATTTCTTTGGACTCAAGGGGGCAGCAGATGGCTCCATTTGAGGAGGTGGTGAATGTCTGTGCGTGCGTGCGGGTGTGCAAGAGGGAGGGAGAAAGCTTTCCATTTGCAGATGTGTGCTGTTTTCTATTATAAATCTAATCCAGAATCAATTTCTACCGTTCTGGCAGGAAGGGGAGATATATAAAGCTTACGACCAGCAGTCTAAAATGAAAGACTTTAGAGAAGTTGGCTTATAGGAAAAAGAAGAAACACATGTCACTTAAAATAAAAATAAAACAATCCCACTACCCTACAGGGACGGATAGGGAAAAAAAATGGTAATCTCTGTATACAGACTGAAGTACTCAAGTTGTTAGCAGAAGAAATCCAGAGATGTTATGAACATATTTAGCTATAGAGAGACGGGGATCATTCACACTGTTAGATTCTGAGTGAGTCTGGATTGGTTGGGTCAATCCAGAGCAAGCCCCACCCCCTCAGAACAAGTTGGCTGTTTTTAGGTCCCACGGCAGGTCTGCTGCCTTCTTCAGTAGAGCCCATTGCTTCTCATTTTTTTTAATGCTTGTTTTACATTTCTTGGTGTGGCTCCATTGCATTCTTCTTGCAATGTCTGCACTCCCTTCGATTAATTTATGGAGGACTGTGGGTCAATGACGAAGGGATCAGGAGGAAGCAGTGGGTGGGAGCAAGACGAAAGGGGTGGGGCCACCCTCCCTCTCTTTCCCCCTCCCTTTATCCGTGCCTTTCTGATGGTCTTTTCTTTTTCCTTTCTTTCTCAGTGTAGTTCTTTCTCCTTTGCGTTAAGGCATTTATACTTCTTAAATGTGATTTATTACAGGGATGCACAATGACTTAAGTGCCATTGCCTTTGTGGCTTCTGAACAGTCACATACCCCAGGGCCAGGACCCAAAGTGGGGCTGTTTGGGTGAAATCTGTGCCTTAAGCCTTTGCAAATGTTAAGGCATCCCTTTTGCCTTTGAAAATCCAACTCAAGGACCCAAACGGAAAATCCCTCCCAAAGCCAAGGGGCTCTAATTCAGAAGTAGCTTGGGGGCTGCTGAAAGGTGCTGGGAGGTTGTATGCAGGGCATGGCTCTTACGTTTTTCACCCCTGATTTCTAGAATAAAAGACAATTTGGCCTGCTTGAGCAAGCTGCTCAATCCTGGACCCTGATTGGTAAACTGCAATGCCTGAGTTTATGCAACATGCTAATCCATACGTGGCATTGCATGATGGCTTGCTGTAAGGTAGTTGGTTGATTTGAGCAGCTCATAAGCCCTGTAAATGAATAAACAAACAGCAAAGCAACTAGGGCTGGTCTTTCGAGAAGGCTGCTAAAGAGGATCAGTTTCAGTATTTTGGAGTGCCGTTGCCCATAGGCCACTTCTCCTTTCTACCTTCGTCTCTCCCCAATTAAAGCTACTTGGGTTGCTCATACTGGACACCAAGGCTTGAGAGATTTTATGGAAAGACCCAGCAAGCTTTTCTCAGCAATCTTTGTAGAAAGCTGAACATCACACACTGGTTGGAAAGGCTGGTGATCCCAGTTTCTGCATAAGGGAGCAAGAACAAGTGTCGTCTTAGCCTGAAAGCTGGTATCCTCGCGGTCTCACTTTGAAACAGATCAGTGAAAATTTTTGGAGGTGAAATATTTTTCCTTGAAATGATTTGCACGCCTCTAGAATCCTACCCCTACCTCTAGAAATGTGGGGACTCTTTTAACTCCAGACTTCCCAGTCAGCTCAGCCGAAGGTACCCTACTTCAAACATCATGCGAAGACCTAGCTCTCTAGAGAAGGGTCTGATGCTGGGAAAGGTGGAAGGAAAGAGAAGAAGAGGACGACCAGCAGTGAGTGGGAGGGACCCACAGTGGCCATGGGGGCACTGTTGGGAGACTTGAAAGACCAGGCTGGGGACAGATCTTCATGGAGAAAATCTACCTGTGTGGTCACTAAAGCGTCAACACCAACCTGATGGCTCATAAACAATCAGTCAACAGCTGAAAGAGATGATCTAGCAAGACCAGGTTGGAGAAGTCCTCTGCTGCCCATTCCCCACCCTGGAAGAACCTGGCAGCCTTTGGCCACAGAGTCTGCTTTGGTCTGCAGAACCTGCCTTCTCATCTGCATAATCCCAGGCCCAGGCTTTGTCTTCTCGGCATCTGCGTTTTCCTAATCCTGATGCTCTTTTCTGGGTTGCTCCTATTGTGTCAGGCCCAGCCCAAGAGCGACAAAAAATCAGTCCAGCCAAACTTCAGTTCTTTATTTGCTAACGCCGTATAGACAGAATCTTGCCAGACCAAAGCTACTCTGCCTAACTTAAGGGGAAATAACCTGGGGAGGCTCTAGGGCGAGGCTATTCTGAACCTCTTAGTTCTCCCACATTCCATTTCTGGACTGTGTTTCCCCTTATCTTGCCCTCCTCCTTGGAATGTGCTCCCTCCTTCCTGAGGACCGGCAGCTTTACTGAAATCTACCACATCTTGCCATTGAGGATGATACATTTAAAAAGAGGGTGCAGGTTTCATAAGCCCCCTTTGAAATCTCACAGGCCATCCCTGTGTGCCACGTGGTGCACTGAGTACCAGGCAAATGTTGGTGCTGCTGCTATAGCAAGCAAATGTGCTTGTGAAAGATTTTCCACGTGACTGAAATCCCATTCTTCCTTCCTCTCTCTCTCTCTCTCTCTCAACTCCACTGCTGGTTTGTTTCCAGACTGTGCATGAGCTATGGCAAACAGGAAAGCCTGCATTTAGACAACCCTGTCAATTATAGAGGCTCTGTGCTCTCAGCTATATGTGCATCCGCTGAATCTGGCAGAGGCATCATTCCCCCCACCTCCTCTTCCTTTGAACATTATCTTCAGCCTTTTTCAGGCATTGATGAGAAGACAGCCTGAAGTTGCATCTTCCTATACAGGTAGTCCTCACTTAATGACCACAATTGGGACCGGTATTTTGGTTGCTAAGTGAAGTGGCCATTAAGCGAATCCAACCCGATTTTACAACCTTTTTTGCGGCAGTTGTTAAGCAAATCACTGCAGGTGTTAAGTGAACCACATAGTTGTTAAGTAAATCATGTGGCTCCCCATTGATTTTTCTTGCCAGAAGCTGGCTGGGAAGGTCGAAAATGGTGATCATGTGACCATGGGATGCTGCAACAATCATAAATGTGAACTGGTTGCCAAGCACCCAAATTGCAGTCACGTGAGCATGGGGATTCTGCAATAGCCGTAAGTGTGAGGACCAGTCATAAGTTGTTTTTTTCAGCACCGTCATAACTCCGAACCATCACTAAACAAATGGTTGTTAAGCGAGGACTACCTGTATTTACTGGTTTGTTTGCAAGGTTACTGAGTGGCTTGTGTTTTCTAAAATGATAGGGGGAACTGCCTGCCTTTGTCAGACCTTAAAATCTTGATGTGCTTTTTCACTTAATATAGTATGGTTATGATGCTTGATTTAATGCATTTAGGAAGGCTTTTCCTTTAGACATATGTTTTTTGAAGGAATAAAACCATTAAGATAAAAACTACAGAAAAGTTATAGAGCCAAGCAGAGGTTGGATGTTAAAGCCAGGCCTGCAACTAGGGTCTGTGTCACCCGGGGCAAACATGGATTCCGTGCCCATTTTGGTGCCCCCCCAGCTCTCATTTTGGCACCCCCCCTCAGCGTGGCACCTGGGGCACATGCCATGCTTGCCCCCCCCCCCCCACAGTTGCGGCCCCAGAGAGAGCAGTAATAGAGAACAGGTGTAGCTTGGGGTTAGGCTGTTGGATTCATAGTGTTCTCTGGGCACGTTTCTTTTTCTGGCAGGAAAACGTCAGTATTCTGACACGGGGCACTGCCAGCTACCCTCTTTCCCTCATTTTTGAAGGAAGGAAAGAAAAAAAAACTTGGATAAGAAATGAAGCATTTCAAACATCCGTATTAAATATTTATATCCAGAATGCCATTTCTATAAACAAAAGTCATCAAATAAAAACCAACCAACCCATAGCGAATAAAGGGTGACCAAACGTGAATTCATTTGTCTTGTTTTGCGGAATTCTTCAAAGCTCCTGGACGTTATTTTTTTTTCAGCCAGAGCAATTTCTCATACTTTTACATGCCCCTGGGCCAAGGAAAGATATTTCTTTGGCTTAAAGACTTTTGCAGTAACAAAACCAGGCATAATTTCTCCTGTGGCATCGCTTTGTGTCTCTTAGCAAATGGACAGTGACTCCTGTTGGTTGATTAAGTAAATCAATAAGTAACCTCAGTCTAGAATCTTACAACTCCCAGAAATCCTAGCAAACATACCCTGGGAATTCTGGGAGTTACAAGCAGAATTTGCAGGATGTGGTAAACCACATTTTCCCCCTTGTGCATGAGGCCTGGGAAGGAGGTGGCCATAGCAAGCCAAAAGGGCAAGGTTCTTGAAATATATGGTCCTCTGCTCCTAAATAAAAAAACAATTTAAACTTGGGGTTGTGGGGACAGACAACGGCTTGCCAAGGCAGAGGGACTGAGGAAATATTGGTGTTTAGGAGATAAACCTGGAAGTTGAGTGCTTCTAACAGTAGGATTTTGCTTCACTGAAGCATTTCCCTGGATATGCCAATTAGTTTAGCAACATAGTGTAATGCTTCAGAGACCCCACCTCCGAAGGATGACTCGTATCACAACATTGTTACAGCTGGGACTGCGTTCAATTAGTCTCTCCAGCATTTTCTTTTTAGTTCAGACTGATCCTTTTGATAAGATTATTACTGTTGTCACGGCAGAAGCTGTTTCAATCTGCTTCCCCTCTTCCCTCCCTTGTATTTTCATCTCCTTATAAATAGCCGATAGGTGTTGCTGTGTTCTCTATCCTTCCTCCGCGCCAGCTTTTTTTTTTTTAATTTTTTTTAAAAAAAACATCTCTGCTCACTCAGTAAGAAAGGGTTGTTCCATCCAGGAACATCACTGGTTTCAAAGTAAGGGCTTGAAACCAAATTTTGTTGGGCCAAGGACTCTACAATGCATCCTGCACAAAGCTGTCTCTTTTGGTCCCTGCAAATACAATATAGCAAGATGTATTTAGGCTCCTCTCTAGAAGTAAATGAAGGGAGTTTGGCCTGCCTATGTTCTCCCAAAAAGAAAACTTGGTTTCTACTGCAGGTCTCCAAGGAAGAAGATCAGGGCAAGGCAGAGAGGATGAGGGCTAAGACAATCCAATGTGGTTCCATCGCTTGGACAGGAAGGGACCCACATCACCTTTGTCCCAGAGTGGCAATTGTGTTCAACACCTCAGCCTAGGTCTGTAGAAATGTGGAGAAACTTCATGGCATCATCTATCAGCCAAAGGAGCAACATCCCCAGCAAAAATAGATGTTTGCGGGGGGAGGGGGGAGTTCAGTTGAATGGGATAGAAATTCCTCTTTCGATTCACCATGTTCTGGCTTTGATTGCCCCCCACCTTCCTTTCTTCCTGTAGTTTTCCCTTGTCTTTTTAGATTGTGATCCTCTTGGTACAAACTCGTTGTTTTTAGAAACCAACAAGAGCCATTTCGTTAGACCAGTGTTTCTCAACCTTGGCAACTTGAAGCAAGGCTGGCTGGGGAATTCGGGGAGTTGAAGTCCACACCGCTTAAAGTGGCCAAGGTTGAGAAACACTGTGTTAGACCATCTCCTCTGAAAAGGGGGATGAAAATACAGCAGATCAATAAACATAGCCCTAAAGCTCTGTGCCATCACGCCATTTCTCCCTGCTCAGTCTTGTCAGGCAGACACCACCCCTTCCATCTTGGCCCCAAATTCTGCTTTTTGCTCTGCCCATCAATCTTCCACCTTGACTGCAGTAACCTTCTTCTTTTCCCTGGACTTTCCTTGTCATGCTTTAGTCCTCTTCCCCCAGTCCAAACCTTGCTGCTGTCAAAATTGCTTGACTGCCTCATCACTCAGGCTGTGTGACACCCCCCCTCCTCAGATCCCTATGCTGCTTTGTCATCTTCTTTGTCCACCACGAAGTCCTTGCCTTGAAATTAAGTAAAAATAAATGAATTTCAAGTCAAGCTTGAGTCTGGGAGTTCATGAACATATCTGGGTAGATCTCTGGAAACCAGTGTGAAAGGGGTTTGACACTACCACGTTCTGGGATGTTTTTGAACTTCCCAGTCTAGTTTATAGCTGTGGGATTTCCTAGTGGTTTCTCAACCTACCAAGCAAGTCTGACTCTCCTTATCTTTCAAGATCAGTCAAACCTGGCTAAGTCTTACCTTTACATTAAGCATGCTGTCCCTCTCAATCTATATATCATTGAGCTGGCTTGCAAGTTCTCGTTAAAGGACCTGTTGACGCATTGGAAGCCTCTAGGCTGAATTTCCCATGAGGCCTTCAGGGAATCTTCATTGGTGGAACCAGGGCATTCTGGGCAATTGAAAATGGCAGTTTGTGGCCTGCTGGAGGGAGGGGTGGCCTGCTAGGTCAAGCGCCACTTAGACCCAGGAGCTGCCACATACACTGTTTATATCAAGGGAAGTTCAGGCTGAGCTCCAGTTCTGAGGAAAGATCAGGAACATTTCCAAGGGGAGAGGGTCAGGGTCAAAACAATCAAGATGGTGGCCATGATTGAACCCCTTGTTCATGTACCTCTTTTCATCCAAACACACGTTAAAAGGGGGCAGGATTTTGATCTCATGGTTGCAGCCACCCTATTGAATTTTTTGGTACACCTTGTTAGAGATACTGGCTGCCCCTTCTCTGTATCCATTGGGCCTTCAACGTAGCAGAACTCTGGCCTGGGTATGGGCAAGCTTTTTAGATGCTGCGCTGCCAAAGAAATTTAAACAGAAAATGGCTCTTTCAAGATGGCGGTGTTCAATGCTGACATGTTTCGATCTTTGGTGATCTGTTAAGAATTTGGATTTTTAATTTTTTTTCCCACCAAAAACATTCCATTTTGAGGCTTTCTAGTTGTAATTTTGGGTTGTCACAAATGCAGATTCCTGCTTTAGATAGTGTAGGTCACCTCTCGGAGGGGGCCATTTAAATTTCCCTCCCCTATAAACATACTTATAGGGGAAAGCAGAGATATGAAGACAGTGGCTTTGCATGTACAAAAATTACATACGAAAACAAGGACAGGTGTCAGCCGCTCCAGATGCCCAGAGAATCTGAGCCTTGACGTTTTGTTTTTCAGCGTCAGATCACTTCAAAAGCCGGTTCCTGTGTCCAATTAAGCCCTAACTCTAATTGGGGTGGAGAAGTCTGTGTGCATGTGTCACAGAGTGAGTCTGTGCATGCGTGTGCGAGGCCACCTTCACTCCTGGCACTCCCTTGGCAGAATTTCCAGCTCCGAAATGCCTCTGTTGCACAGCCGCCCTGCTGCTCAGATGACAAGGCACCCTTAATTCCATTTGCCAAATGAGCTTGGCAGGACTGACAGGCACTTGTTCCTCCTGGCCACGTCCAAAGTGCTCTTGAGGATGAGGTAATAATTTTTATCTCTGCGGGAGCTCAGGCTCCACTCTCCCGCCCTTGGCCTGATTCTTTCTTAGCTGTCTGGAACTGGGCAACGTGATCACTTCATGTTCCCTGGCTCACTTTGAGCAGCTTCTTTCTCTCTCCTTCCTGTATCTTCCCTCATTTGTTGTGTCTGCTCTGTGGTTTTTGAAAAGGCCTTTTTCCTTTTTCTTTTTTCCCCCCTTTTTTGTGCTGCTGTGGGTTTTTTGGGTGGAGGCTGGTGGAAAACAGAGCAAACCCATTTTGCTTGGGAATGCTTCAGGACAGGAAAATCGGCAATGGGAGATGTAGGGGCTTCAGCAAGATCAAACCCAAATGGCTAGATTTCTGGATTGCTACTGAATGGAAAGTAAGCCTGGTTTCCAGTTTCATCACTGTCAAGGTGCATTAACGCATGCTACCCAACAAATCTGCACGCAGATTGGTGGATTGGACCCCCACATCCATCAGTTCTGTATTCTATTAACTCAGCCTTCTTAGATGACAGCCATTCCCTATTGTCTAGTCCATTTCTGACATTCAGGCATTGAGTGCCGAAGCTTGCAAAGCTATAAACACCACCATCCATGCATGAAACATGTTAGACCAAGGTCTGAAGTAAATACACCATGCTTTCATGCCCTAAATTAAGGGGCTGTGTTTTTAAAGGCATGCTTTCTGATGTAATATGGGAGATGGAATTTCTGGATTCCTCAGAAATGGAATTCTGTCACAGGGGCTTTGCTGTGAGCTGGCAAATGGGTAAACATTTGTAACAATACCCTACGCTCACACTGAAAATTCTAAATGTGCCCATCAGATCCTGGGCGGAACAATGTAGATCAGAATCTACTGACTGATCTCTTGGTAATTTGCAGATTATCTATGATGTTTTCTAACTCCCAATAGTTTAATAGCAGTGATGCTAGTGTGATTCCACTGAAACTCAGCTGTTGAAATGTTCATCTCCACCTCCTCTTCCCTTGAAAAGCTGCCATAGAGAAATTTGAAAAAATACTATGTCTACTGGCAAAGCTCCTTGAGTAGTTTATAGGCTTAGCATGGAGTATTTAGGAAATTCCACATCAATGCCCTTCCTTCCTTCCTTCCTTCCTTCCTTCCTTCCTTCCTTCCTTCCTTCCTTCCTTCCTATTCTCCCTTCCTTCCTTCCTTCCTTCCTTCCTATTCTCCTTCCTTCCTTCCTTCCTTCCTTCCTTCCTATTCTCCTTCCTTCCTTCCTTCCTTCCTTCCTTCCTTCCTTCCTTCCTTCCTATTCTCCTTCCTTCCTTCCTTCCTTCCTTCCTTCCATTCCATTCCATTCCATTCCATGAATTGTCTGCAAGCATCATGGTGAACGGTTTGGAGATGTTTAAACAGATTGCGCACTGGTTTGGCCAGAATTAAAGATTATATGGAAAAAATGGGGGTTTCTCCCTGAGGGCAGGGATATTGACTGCTAATGTGGCAATATTCAAACAACGACCCATCTTTTACAGTGCCCTTTGGGACCGAAATGCACACAGAGTGACTTATTGGTCGGAAACACCTCTGCCATCAATGTGGCCCAGCATTGGGCTAGAGTTACATAAATTTTATACTTTTATTAAACTTTTTTAACTTTTGAAATTTTAATTAATACTTTCCCCCTTTCTATTTCCTGCGCTTCTGACACGAAACGAGACGAGATGGTGAACTTCTCCATCCCTCTGCCTTTTTGTGACATCCCTCCCCACATCTCCAGTTTCATTAAAAAAAATATTACTAGCAATAAGCTAGGGTCATTTACACCAAGATCAAGAAAGATGGAATTGCTCTTTGGAGTGCTAAAGTGTAGGATTTAGGCTACTTCTGTCTCTGCACTACTGTACTTTGCTCCTAAAATGCATTTCGCACGAGGGTGGAATGCCTGGTCTTGCATTAGTCTTAAATATGAAATCCCATTTTATTAGAGGAGAAACTGATGCTTCTCTGAAAATAAAGCTTGCCTCCCCTGCCCCATATACTTTGTTCAATAGTTGGGCATCTCCTGCAAACGTCCAAGAGATTTATCACAGATCACTCAGATATCTTCCAGTGGATCACGAACGGCCAACTGGGGGATGAATCCAGAGCCAGAATATAGGAAAAGCAAGAGAGGGGAGGCCACTGCACCACTGTGGGGTGATGGAAATGAGCGTGCATGTGATACTGACAAGGATGTATCTCGAGGAGGACAGGGAGCTGCAGCGCTGCTTGCTGACAGTCCTCTCAGTTGCCTGTCTTCCAAAGTAAACATCTCCCCCACCCCCCGCTGCCCCCCTCCTTCCCTGAAGTCCTTCAGGAGCTCCAGTTGAGACTGCATGACATCAGAACTGAGCCGGAGGGCTTTCAGAGCTATCTCAGCATGCCAGTTGCCAAGACTGTTGGCTAGTTAAACTCAACGTGAGCTGCAGGTCGTTCTCCCTCGTGAGTTGCGATGGGTCTAGCTTTAGGTCATTCTGGTTTCAAGTTGCGTTTTTTACGTTTCTCGCTGACAAACGTAAGAGGCCCCCTTGTTTCGTCTCCACCACCATCCTGGGGCTGAGATGACAGCCATCCCCTGAACCACACCTTCCTTGTCCCATTGCAGTATCTCCTCATGATTGACTTAAGGAATATTTTTCAGTTTACTTATTATTACTAGGTGGGTCCCTGTCCTTTTATCCACATGAGAACCCTCCAAGGTAGGTTCAGCTGGGAGAGAGGGTCCAACCCTAAAATCGTTCAGCAAGTTCCATGTTTGAGTGGCATCTTGCACCCAGATCTCATCTTTCCCAGTCTGTTCCCGAATCATGGCACCACACAGGGAGACCTTTGTAATATTTATTTATCCATTTCCATTTCTATCCTTGCCCCCATCAAATGGGGCTCAAGGTGGCAAACGATGAGCTACATCAGAAAAGAGGAAAAGAGAGAAATATAAAAGCTCACTGGGTGAAACAATAGTGAAGTTACCAGCAAAATCAATTAACATGGACTGAAAACTTACAGTGCTTGAAATGAACTGCTGCAGCAAAATGTCACAGCAAGCAACAAGTCCTTGATTGCTTGAACGGAAAGTAACAAAAACAAAGTTAAGCCACTTAGAATACTAACCCTCTACTCTAACGTGGGTCGGTCGGTTTTGTTTTGTTTTCTTTCTTTTTTAATATTTAGGTTGCAAGAACAGAAGTCTGCCCCTTTGCTGTTACCTTTCTGGATTTTTTTTTAAGTACAAGGGGGCACTGGATGCTAATCTCGACTCTATTAAAATGGTGAATTTCTCTCCTGATTTCCAGGCACAACTCACACTTCTGTTCCTGGAGATACTGAAAAATAGCTTCTCAGTGTGAGAGAAACAAATTATCCAGACAATAAGATATTTCTGTCAGTGCTTCCTGTGCCTGTGTAACTCTTTCTACATCATTTTAACAAGGCACTCGTTTTGATTTTTCCTGTGGTTTTCCCATTTCCCCAGCACCCAGTCAGGAGTGCCTGATCTCACCGGGCTACACTGGCTGTTTTTTAGGAAGGGAGTTCCACCATTGTTTAAAAGTATTTTTCCCCTCTTTTTGCGATTTTGACGGGTGATGCTTTTTGGAATGGCAGGCCCAGTCTAATTATTGGAAGCAAAAGAAACAGTGAAGACTTAACAGTTGTCATAACAGTCTCTTCTGTTGGTAAAAGCTTGTCTAGGTCAAAAAAGAAAAAAAAAATCTTTGCCAACTTACTTGAGTCATGCAAATAAAATTATTGTCTTATTTTGCTTTGACTTAATTGCCTTTATATCCTCTCAAGATCAACCTTTTATCAATGCAAGAAGAGCTTGCTGTTCTGTTCACTGTTTTTGATCATAAACGGTGCTTTTTTAATAAAACAAAGATTTCCCCTCTCTGAGCCATATTTATTTATTTATTTATTTCTCAAATTTCTAACTCCACCCATCTCCCCCCAAAAGGGGGATGCTGGGCGGTTTACAATAAAATCCACAATTAAATTATTAAATTACGTAAGCAATTATCCATCGCTTTCCCCATTCCTGGATCCTTGCTGGACTTTTATCTTTGGGAAGCCAAATCACAAGACTTTTCACCACCAAGAAGGGTTCAGGAAAATGTTGAATAGGATGGGGGTAAATGATATGGAATTCGTTTTCAAAAATGTAATTTAACAACACCACAGCCTTTCTTTCCTGCATGCATAGGGGCTGGGGGCATTTAGCTTTTGCAGTTTATTTATTTATTTATATTATTATTCAAATTTAATTACCGCCCATCTCCCCCAAAGAGTGGAGTTCCACGGGTCTTGTTTCCATAGGCTGTTTGTGCAGCCGGAAGTGGAAGGCAAAAAATAATGGCAGTTTTAGATAGACAAGGTGTTTTCCAGGGAAGAACATTTTGCAACATTTAAGCTCAGATCAAAGCTTGGCTGCTTGAATAATTAAAAAAAAAAAGCCAACAACAATCAATTTACTGAATGGCAGGGAATCTTAAAAACCAAAAATGAAAATTACTTCAAAAGGCCTATTGAATGTGGTGGTTTAATGCTTGGCAGCTATCAAAGGCCAGAATTTAGGGAAGACTGTTTTTCACAACCAGCCCTTGCCAGATGATTTTCACCACCAGCCCAGGTACGGCCAGTGGGCAGACATGTTAGGAGCTGTAGTCCAACCAGCCGGAAGGGATCTTGAAGATCATCTAATCCATCCCCTGCCCAATGCTAGAATCCATCCTCACCGTACGACCATCCAGCCTCTGTTTAAACCCTTCCAGAGAAGGAGAACGTGCCATCTCCCAGGATGACCTGTTCCATTGGTAAACAGCTCTTACTGATAGGAAGTTTTTCCTAAGGTATGACCAAGATCTCCTTCCTTGTAATTTAATTGCCTTGTTTCTTGTCTCATCTTCTAGAACAGGTCTGAATAATTGTGCTTCATCTTCTATGTGGCACGCATTCAGTTATTTAAAGGCTGCTTAATGTCTTCCCTGCAGCCTTATCTTCTCTGTGCTAAGCGTACTGTTCCCGATCCTTGTTTCCATCCAGGCCGCCTGATCCTCCTGGCTGCTCTTCTTTGGGCCCTTCACAAAATTAAATGGAAGGGGCCCTTTGTTCGAAATTCAGAGGAAGAGAAGTGCCATTTCCAAGATACGTACAGCTCCACCATGTGGATCTTCCATATACAGAAGCACACTGTACCTTGAGCAAAGTGGCAGGCTGTCGATGAGGGTGGATTGCTACTTCTGAGTTAACTTGTGAAGCTCTCTGGCTTCTCAGCAGATTTTTCAGCCTTTTCAAACTGTCAATTAGCTTCTTTCCCTTCTTATTCATAAATTAAGGACCCCTGGATTGGTGTTCTAGTCCATATTAATTTCACATATTCTATCTTACTTCCTGCATTAAAAAAAACATTAATACCTGTATCCACAAACACACATTTTTTTTAACCTAGGCTTTTTTGTCTATATGCATCCTGGTTTACATCTGAGTGGAGAACGGCCATATAATATCTGAAATAGTATAAAGTCCAATTACTTGCGTCCAACTACTACTATACTGTACAATTGTTATAGTCTGTACGATTGTTATAGCGAAATGCGAATAAAGTGTTTTGTTTATAACTGTGGACTCGCTGTAAAACTAGAACAGGAACAGAAACAGCCCAAGGGCAGGATCCCTCCCTGCTGGATGAATACATCAGTGAAGGACGATCTAGGGAGAAATTAATACCTCTTCCCATCCACTGATAGCACCCAACTTCTGGGGAACAACTGAGTCAGTAGGTCAGGAATTACTTCTCCACAAGAGCTAATGCTGTTTATCCTGATATGGGAAAGCACAGAAGAAGCACTTGGAAGTTGCCCCAGTGGGGAGCCAGATGCATCCCTTCTATGCCTTTTTGCCTCGGGGGGTGATGTGTTGGGCTAGAGGACACACCATTTAATACCACTTCTAGGTATCCCCAAGATGAAGGGGGCAAGCTGGGGGACATTTGACTTGAATCCCTGCAGGCCATCTGTGTCCTAACAGCCAGGAACCACGCTGAGACAAGGAACAGGTCTCTAGTGTTTTATTGCTGCTACATACAGGAAAATCCTAACAAACTGAAGAAGCGTGGGAAAAACCCAGACATACAAACCCCAAAGGCTAAGGCGGGCCCGATCTGTGTCTCTTTGAATGGCTACCTAATTCCTCAGTGCTACGCATGCGCTTTACAGCCTGGATGGGAGCCCCTTGCTCTCCATCCGTATTCATGACAATCTGGTTCAGCCAATGGGCTGGACTCCCCCATCCTGGTCTTAAAGCATCTTTCCGGGCAGCGTACCAACTATTCAAAAAGGCAATGTCTTCATCAGGAAATAACTCCTAATCTTGAGCCTCCTATGAGTAAATTATAGGTCCCTGTCTTGACAGGACCACATTTCTGCTAGCCTGGCACCTTGTAAAATAATGCCAGCACTTCAAAGCACAGCTTCAGGGGTTTCTGTTGTTCACCAGCCTGATACTGTAATAAATTAGTTAGTCTTAAGTTACCCCAAAAGTCTGTTTTTGCTGCTAGCATCTAATGTGTGATCGCTAACCTCCTGGAATCTGCAATATGATGTGATTGCTCTTGCACCACATAATACTTTCGGGTGTTGGTGGGGGGAGAGGGGAGATTGAAGAGAAATAAATTATCATATAAGAAGAATTAGCTCGCGGATTTTCAAGTCACTTCATGAAAGGCCTCTGTATCTCTTTCCATTCCCACTGCAAAAGCTGAACAGTTAAACAGCTGTAATGAAAAACAGACATTTTACTTTACTTTACTTTACTTTACTTTACTTTACTTTACTTTACTTTACTTTACTTTACTTTACTTTACTTTACTTTACTTTACTTTACTTTACTTTACTTTACTTTACTTTACTTTACTTTACTTTACTTTACTTTACTTTACTTTACTTTACTTTACTTTTTTTGGGTGGTTGTGTTTTGCATGGATTTTCTGCTGGGGTTTTGAGCAGCCCATCTGAAATTTTCAGCCTTGCGGCAAATTGGCGCAAACGGGTGCCACTGCTATGTGGAGCGATAATTGCCTGTTTTTCCAAGCGGTTCCCTATCTTTTCAAAATTATGAAAAGCCTGATTCATTTTTGTGTGTCCCTCCTCCCCGCTCCCTAAAGTGCCCTGTTTATTTCTGCTGCTTGCATTGCCAAAAACAAAACAACTCTATCTGTAAAAAAAAAAAAGATGCTAGACAAGAGATAGCTAAGAGAAGATCTTGGAATAAAAGAAAAAGAAATGGGTGAGACAGCCGTGGGCAGAAATCAACCGTCCGTCTCTCCCGTGGAGGATAATATGGTTGGGACTGTCTGTGCTGGCAAGAGATGGTAACAATTGGGAAGGTCCTCCTGGTGGGGGAATTGTACGCAGAAGATCTAGCACAGTGTTTCTCAACCCTGGCAACTTTAAGATGTGTGGACTTCAGCTCCCAGAATTCCCCAGCCAGCATTCTGGGAGCTGAAGTCTACCCATCTTAAAGTTGCCAAGGTTGAGAAACACTGTGCTAGAGTTTCATCTCAGTATCTCTGCTTAAATGAGCGAAATTACAGGTGATGGGGAAGGTTTCCTTCAAATGCCCCGGAAAGACATGTTCAAAAGCAGAAAGCTTTCTCCTTTGATGTCCCATTCCCTTGCTTCTTTAGTACAGAAAGAAGGCGGATTACTGCGTGTGCGTGTGTGTATTTGTGTGTCGTGTGCAAGGCAATTATATGAAACCACAGACAGCATCCAAAATATGAAGAGAGCATTTTCTAAGCCAAAAGGCCTGCATGTACCTGCTTGGCCTTGTGGATTCATAACACTGGACTGAAAGGCTTTTTGGCCCGATCCAGCCAGTTTCGTCGTATGACCCCATGCTTGGTTCTGATTCATGAGTGCCAAAAGGATCCACAACTGCTGCTTTTAGCCATCCCTGAAGCGTGAGGGTTCTCTGCACAGCAGTCCTCTGAAAGGCCCTTGTGGATCCACTGCTGGTCTCAAAAAGGAAGGTTAAGCTAGAACAGGAATGCATGGCTTTTGTTGACCCGAAGGCTTCACTGGCCTTTTGACTGGCAAGTTGAAGGCATTAAAAAAATGGAGGGAGGCAAAATAGCATCATATTAATTGCATATTACTATTATGATCTTTCCTTTAAAAAAATCCATCCTCTCTTACCCAAGATCTGAGTTTCCACAATATGCTTAACCGAATCACTGAGAGATCTTGCATTAGTAATGTTAACCTGGGCTAGGTGTTATTTTATGGATGTGCAAGAGCAGCCCTTTGGGGTTATTTAATGACACAAAGTATTGTGTGAATGTTCAAATGGGTTAATCCCAGAATCAGGTGAAGTATATTGGGTGACTGTAGCCACATTCTTCCTTCTTCCTCCTACATGCTTGAAGAATCAAGCAGGATGCTGGGAGAAGGGCTCATCTGAACCCCCTTGAGTCTGCAGCGGGGGTTTGAATCCATGAGCTAGAGAGCAGATGAATCACCTGTATGGTTCCTAGATTTTTGACTGAGGTTATATTTGAGATTGTGTTGTGGAAGATTTGACTGCACGGTGATAAATTTGGAAACCCAAAAATCGAAACAGGAAACTGTCAGGCTCTTGGCAACTGAAAACAAGATTCTCACAAAGTCCTTTAGAATCAGATTTATTGAAAGAGAAAAGGGATTAGGCTGCAAGAATCCTGGCAACTGGATACTTCCATTTTTGCACCCAATTTGTCTCTAAGTTTGTTAGGGTAGGGACTTCTTAATTCGCTTGGTTAAAAACCATTTCATCAACAGGGAAGGTGACCTACTATTTTCCTGATGATGGAGGAATGTGCAGATATTCTGAGCTGGTCGTCTTTTGCAAGCCATTATCCACTTTCTCAGGTTCTGAGAAGTCCACTCCAATTATCCTTGGTGTGCTTTCATAGAATTTATTCCCCGACTGCTAATGGAGGGCTCAATTTGGAAAGGTGACCTCTAGACAGATGGACTGGAAGGCCATGCAGATGACCAAGGCAGTTGGCTTTCTTGCTTTGCCAGCGGATGGTGAGATGATCTTTGGCTCATCTGTTGCTAAGCATCAAGGCAAAACTATCTATGAAATAGGGCGGACCTTAATTTTGAGTGCTCTGCTACTCATTGAAGAAGGCAAAGACAGTAGCAGAGATGAGAAGATCTGGGGAGCTAGGAGGCACTCTTGTCATGAAATGGTTGCTTGCCAGTGGATCTGGCAAGGCAGCCTGACCAAGAGGAGGGTGAGCGAGCTACTCATATCAATATGAAATAAACAGAGCTTTATGCCTAGATTCACCCATAGCATTAGTGCCAGACAGCATTATGATCCTCCTGATTCTGGTTTGGCTATCTATGCTTCTATGCCTACAGCAGATGGCAGCACCTAGTTGAACTTGGCTATTCTTCAAAAAACAGGTTCAGACTTGGATGGGAGACCATCAGCTGGTAGGCTAGGCTGAGAAAGAAAAAGAAGCAGCGGCAAGGCGCTTTTGCACTGCTGCCACGAGAACTGGGTGGATCCAGAGAGAAACCGGGAGCTGAGCTCAGTCGGCAGGAGGCTTTGCAATTTACAGCCGTACTTCTAGGTCAGCCTTCTAGTGTTCTCCAGATGTGCTGGGACGATAATTCCCAATATCCCTCGCTGATATGATTCTGGGGTGTGGAGTCCACATCTGGGAAGGTCTCGTTGGAGGAAAGTTGTTGTTCCCCTCTGCCTTTAGATTGAAATTAGTGGGACAAGCATGTGCGGCGATGAGACTCGGTGGCTCTGCAGATTAACTAATTTGGAGCGAGGGTGGAGGTTTTTTATTTATTTATTTATTCAACTTACACCTCTCTGCTCAGATCAGCAGATGTTACAGGAAGGTGTCAACAAGAGCAAGGAGGGTGTACTTCAAATTAATGCCTTTGTTGAACCTGCCCCTTCTACCTGCGTGCCATATGGCTTGCGTCAGATGGAGCAGAGAATTACATCCCTTACTTATATCTCTGGGAGAGATGGGGGGCAGGGGGGAGGCTGCACACCACAGAACGTCTTCCCCAGAGAGCTAGAATCACAGCTCAAATTTTTCCTTTTTGAATGCAAACCGTGGCTACTGTGACACCGGCAAAGTAATTATTTTTCCCTGTCAAACATTGAGCTCTGCTTGCTTGTCTGCCGACAGCTGGAAAGTGATGAATCCTTTTGTGTCTGTAGTAGCCTTGGACCTGCTCCAGGAAGGGAAGGTGCAACCAGGCAATCCGGCTTGCCATGAGCATTCACTATTAGAGGCAATTTCCCCCCGAGTTGCCCCATCTGTGCTAGCAGTCAAAGATGGCGTAGGAGAGAGAACTTGGAAAGTGCCTCCATGCCTCAGCCCCAGGACAACAAGCTTAGGAATGAAAACCACCACACTCCCAAAGAGCGAGGTGGAAGCAAAGGCATGGAGGAACACTTGGAGCAGAACTGCTGAGCTAGTGAAGATGCAGTACCAAGCTAACCAGCAGGGTTGAACAGCAAGGCAGAAATCACAGTTCAACATCTCAAGAAGCCAACAAGAATGCCACCCAATTCAAGACTGCCCGAGCAAGGCAGAAATCACAGCTGAACATCTCAAGAAGCCAACAAAAATGCCACCCAATTCAAGACTGCCTGATTCAGTGTAGAATTCTTTAATCTTCTCCTTTGGAAGACCCAAGGAAAGGGCTGGCGGGTTTGCTAAGTCAGTCTAGCAGTTACACACAGTTTAGCAAAGCTCTTCTAGACAGCTTCTTGGAAGCTGGTCCTCGGATGGAAATAGAGCTCTAGACCAAACGGGTCCAGGATCTGCCTTCTGCATTTGTACCTCAGTTGGAATCTCAGTTCTGCACTTCACCAATCATATTTGTAAATGCAGGGAACCAACAAAAGCACTAGGGAATTCTAGAAACAGCTGAAATTCAGACAATCCAAACCAAGGTCTTCACACCATTCAGGGCCAGAGCTGAATCAGTTCTCTCAAGAAGGATGAGAGCAGGGTGAATTGGGAGCAGGATGGCTTGGAATCCCGGGAGTTACAATTTCACAACTCTAGGTTGACCTGTGCAAAATTTACACCTGGTTCTTTAAGAGTGGATTGGATTCTGCCAAGGTTAATCTCCTTTTAGCCAGAGTGTTCCTGTAAAACAGAGCTGGGGGGAGGTGGAGAGAGATTAGCTCCCCTTGTAGCTGATGAAGGAAACCATAATGTCATGTAATTAGGTACACATGAATGCTGTTCAATGAACTCCTGTTCACTGGGGGAACTTTTAAAAAAGAAATATGAGAACATTTCATTTGATCATGCAAACACTGTAGACTATTCCTTCAGCCCAGGGGATGGTTGAAGGATTGGTCCTTTGCAAATTCTGATTCAGACTCATTATATCACAGCCACTTCATATAGTCAGGTGGAATTTATCTACCAGGCTATGCTGGTCTCCACGTGTGATGATGCAGTTCTCAATTTTTTAAAAATAGGTTAATGAAATGCGTACCTTTGAAAAAAAAAAAGCAAAATTTTGTGGGGCTTTTTAAAAATAATGCACATTAACATGTAAATGGGATACCATCAATCCTCCCATGAACAAACGCAAAACTGATGTGGATTGGAAATAGGCCGGTTTACCCATCTGTCACTGGTTCGTTGGGGGGTGAATGAAAGAGGAAAACAAAGCCATAAGTAGGGTATCTTTTTGAGGGATGCACAAATATTCCATCTGGAGATTTGATCTGGTCTTCTAACTTTATCCACATTTGCAACTTTATCCAGGTTAAGAGTACATGCTAGGGCTAATGAAAAAATGGTAACATGAAGATCATATCAAACTGTGATTAGACAACATAAGAAATATTGATAAATTAGGAGCCCGGGGAACTTTTCCTGAGATATATTTAAGTTGCTCTGCGTTAGGAATCAACTGAGCTTCAACTGCAACAAAGCAAAGCTTGCTGGGAAGACAACATAAACCAGTGTTTCTCAGCCTCAGCAACTTTAAGATGTGTAGACTTCAGCTCCCAGAATTCCCTAGCCAGCATGCTTGTGGGGAATTCTGGGAGTTGAAGTCCACCCATCTTAAAGTTCCAAAGCTGAGAAACACTGACATAGATGATGGACAGAAGTAAGGGTGCTCTGGAGCTGCGGGAAGAGGAAGAAAAGAACATGAAACGGATGAGGTTTCTTAATAAGCGTGGAAGAGGGTGGACATTGTCACCATTTCCCTCTAATGTTCTGACTACACCGAAGTTAAAATAGGCTTCAAGGTTTTTTTGCAGTTTTCAGTACAATATATTGGTTAACTTGCTGCAAGATCAGAGCCTTTGCATGTGTGTTTGCTTAGTCTCCTGGTGTTCGGTAGAACTTATTCCCATGCAACTCTCTTTGAGGTTGTGTCCTAAGGGCAAAGAATGTCAAGACCAAACAAAGGAACATTTTTAAACAGGGAAGCGATGATACATCAATCTAAATTCAAGACGTTTTGTTTACCAGTAATGATGACCCACCAAACTCAAGATGCATTGATGAGCCACCAGTCTAAATTCAGGATGATCTCCTCTCAAGGTCCTATGTAGCTAGCAAGGGGTGGAGAGGACCACTAAAATTTGAGAGGAATCCATAAATCAATGACCAAAAAGTGAAACAATGATCTTTTAGCACCACCTTCTGACAGTGTTCAGCCAAAATAATTAAAATATGGTATCCCAAATTTCCCAGAAGGAACCTCGGTTGAGTATATGGAACGATTCTAAGAGACTGAGCAGAACCTGAACTTATCAACCAAAGCAGGTTTGGCTTATAAACCTAAACCTAGACTTGGAAAAGTTTCAAGAAGAAACTGTTTCATCCAGGAAATGTTTGGATTTGTGCTGCCATCACCCACGCTAGGACCTCATTTAGAAAAGGAAGATTGGAGCCAGGGCAATTTTTATCTGGATTGTGGTGATGGCTTCTTTAACAACACTCTTGCAACAGCTTGTTTTACAGGAGTTGAGACACAGCCCACACTTCCAATACGCAATTGGCCATTTCCCTTTGGCAGCTCGTATCAGCCAAGATGGGAAAGACAACCAAAAATTGCAGGAGGTGAGTTTCCCTCCAGGGCTTTGGACGCCAACACCTATATACTAAGTTTGGCCAATTGAAATATTGCTTCCATCTGCCCCACAACAGTCCTGGCTAGCAACCAGGGCAGTTCATCTACTCCAAGGCCATGTCTAAGCCTCTCTTTTCTTCCAGCTTTTTCTCTGCTGACTCGCACCAACTCAACAGCAGTCTGGCCTTAAAACTCATATGCCACAATCCTATAACCGACTTGTCTCCATCTTTGGGCTGAGGAAGATAAAATTCATCCATCAAAATTAGGCAAGTGGATGCCTCATTCATGAGTCCAGGATTTGAACGATGGGCCCAAGTCAGAAACGATGAGAACAAAATTGGCATGTCTGCTTGGATTTATCTATAATATTCCTCCAGAAATGCTCCTGATCTATCATTTTTTTTCAAAGACATCTGAACTCTGCAACCTAGAAGTTCTTAGGAATGACCTTGTCACTTTCCTGGGTCATCCCAGATCATCTCCCCATTTCACAGATTTTGCCAGATCTCCTATATTTTGTGTCCAATGCACAGGGCTGGCTCCAGACAGCAGTTTTTTTGAAGCAGTGAAAACATCCATGTAACAGTTGTGAGAAAAGTGGCTCAGGAAAAGTCCCGCACTGAATAAATTTGACGAAGTCTTGAGAAGCAGCAAAAAGGTTTTATTAACGTTCTTGCGAGGACGGGTGCCCAGCCAAGACAGGCACACCCATTCACACAAAGCATGTAGTTTTATTCCCTACCCCCGGCCGGTGGAATCCCTCCTCCTGTTCCCCATTGGCTAGGTACTTAGGAGTTTACAGCCTATCTGAGACACCTTAGATTCTGCAGGAAGTCCCGCCTTTGTTTATATCTCCCATTCCTCACTTTTTACCTCCCCCAGTCTTTTCCTTAAGGCAGCTAGCCCCCTTGGAGTAAGTAGGTCAGGGTCTTGTCTGACCACAAAGTTCGCTAGAACTGGTTTTGAGCATATTTTCAGCATCGGTTAGGCAGCTTATTTCCTTTATACCTGCCCTTATGGAGATACAGTCACCTGTTCCCCTGACCACATATCCCACATCCTCAATATACTGACAAGCAAGCTGAGATTTGCAAGTTACTAGAAAAGCAAGCTTCATTTGGCAATTTACTGAAAAAGCAAGTTCTTTTCTATTGCAGAAATAACTTTTTGCAAAAACAACACTGAGACCCCCCCTTTTTCTCACATAGTTAATCTTGAGTCATGTGTTTTTCTCCTCAGTCTGAAGTTAGGTCCTAATACATATTACATGGCAAACTGCTTCTTCATATATAGTGGAAGACACTAAATTCATAACAAAATAGATAGCATTGACCATTCAAACATAAGATCAATCAGTATTTATCAATACACATGCCTGGATCAGCTGCAGTAGCATTCACCATTTTTTTTTGCCTCTGGAAAATTCATCGTTCTTCCCAAAAGTGAATATTTGGCTTAGATGCATTCCGAAAGGGTATATATTTGAGAAGACGGTGTCTGAAATCAGTATGTTAAGAAAATTGCCCTTTTTTAAAAAAAAGGAAGGAGCCATGTAGGAATTTGTTTTAAGGCAGAAGTTATCTTGAAAACTGAAGCTGAACTTAAATATGGGATGTAAACTGAGTTAAGTAAATCAGTAGACAGTTGTGTTTTCTTTTTAAATTAAGGATTTTTTAAAAAAACCAAGAAGGTTACATACAGAACTCACGAGCTTCTGGCAAAAAGTCATGATGATGTCATGTGCGTCATGATGTCATGCACAATGATCTAGGCATGCATGACATCACACACAATCCTGTGGACGCCCATGCCACTCTGTATTTGGGGAAACAGCAAACAGCAAACAACAAAACAGAACGGGGAAAGGAATAGCATGTAAAACCCCCACGACGCTCACACGGTTTCAACGTAGAGCAATTTGCTTCTCTTTAAACTGGATGAATGAGCCGTTCTCAGGCCTCGCCATAGTGATTTCTGACCCCCAAGATGATTTTTGGAATGCTGGCACCTTGTACGGGTGCCCAGGATGGTAGGGCTGAAAGGAAAATCTGGGAGAGCAGGGGGTCTGTGTATCTGTGTTGCCAGAACTATGGACATTGTGGTGCCAAGGATATTTAACACTTGGCACTGGCCAAGGGATGGAGCAAAGCTGTGTGTAGCGAGACAGAGCTGCTGGTTTGCACATTTAGATAAGAGTGTTCCCTGGCAGAAGCGGAGGAGAATAGCGGCAGATGTTCCATTAGGGACAAGGGAATCAGCAGTCACCCTTCCAACCAACCTGTCTGGCTAATGAGACGGAATCAGGAGTCCTGGGCGCAAGAATCTCAGAGCAGGGTGAAAACACCGCTGCCTTTGAACTGGCTGTGCTGGCATGTGATTCCCATAGAGAGAGACGCGCCAAGGTGCGGTGGTCTGTGTGTCTGTGTGTGTGTGGGTAATTTCCCAGTTTCTTGGCTTGTTGCCCTGCATCTTTTGGAAGGTGCCCTGCAGAAAGAAAGAGAAGGGAAGGAGGGGGACCGAAGCCAGACCACCCCTGCTTTGGCAAGGCTACCGTTGAAGAGCCCGGCCACCTTCCAGAATCAGGCAGGCCCCTGAGGCAGGTAGTGAGGTAGCCGTTCCCGTTCAGCCATGCCGCGAGAGCTGCCATCTTTTGACGGGCCCAGATTGGGGAAGGGGACAGACTGCAAGGAGATGCAGGCTGCAGATCCAGGCTTCCTAAGGTCAAGCCTTCCTAAGGCCTTGACCTTAGGAAGCAGGGAGGAAATCCTGGCCCAGAGAGAAGCCAGGTTTTATGAATAAAACTGATGGGTTTTAAAAACCGTTCTCTATGCAGAAAGCAAGGCAGTGCAGATGAGGCAAGGGTGTGTGTTTGTGTGTGTGTGTGTGTGTTTTAATGCTTCCCAAGTCTTGTTTTAAATTGGTGAGGGCGTGTGTTTCCTCTGAGTCTTTTAAAGCCTGTTTTAGGACTTACACCCCAGACTGTGACAAACCACACCATCTATTTTCAGCAGTTGTAGAGACGGAGGCCTCTGGAGGCCATTAAGGAAGAGATTCCCCTGGGCTCAGTTTGCTGCTATCGCCCTGCAATACAGCAGCTGCCATCTGACTTCCTTGGTGTGTTGATTATAACCACCACCAAAAGGCACTGGAAAACAGGCAGTGGCCTCCACTGGCTTCTTCCTACCTAGCAGAAATTTTCTCCAATATTCTGTTTCTGCCACAGTTTATCTACGCAGGACCTTGTTCTCCGAACAGCAGAAAGTCCCAGGGGGACTCACTAATGCTGGCACAAACTTTTCCCATGGGGATGGCTGGCACAGAACCTCTCTCTCCAGCTCTAAGCAGTCAGAGGCTCACTTGACACCTTCCCATGTTCCTAATGAGCTTCCAGCAAGAACTTTGCAAATGTGGCTCAAAGGGGGAATAATCAGCTAGGGGAAGCTAGGAGAAATGGCAACATGTTTCTTGATGAGACAACCACCTTTGGCATCATTTTTGGCCCCCTGCTACTACTTGGCAGCTGGGATGAGAGGAAAGTGGGGTAGGATCATAGAGTTTGAAAGCAGGTCTTGGAGGCAGGGTAACTAGCTTATTTCCTGCCCCCAACAGAGGACTATTCAGGCTCTGCCTGAAGACAGTGGCCGGTCAGTGTGTTCTTAGACAGAACTTTTTTTTTTAATCTGTTCAATTGTGTCTGATTCTCGGCGACTGCCTGGACAAGTCCCTGCAGTTTTCTTGGCAAGGTTTTTCCGAAGTGGCTTGCCATTGCCTCCTTCCTAGGGCTGAGAGGGAGTGGCTGGCCCAAGGTCACCCAGCTGGCTTCGTGCCCAGGGTGGGACTCAAACTCACAATCTCCCAGTTTCTAGCCTGGTGCTATCATGAGCACTGATGGTGAGCAGGAGCGGGCCCCTATCCAGGGGGGAAACACATGCGTAGTAGTGAGGAATTGAGCAGTCATTCAAAGAGACACAGAACAGACCCGCCTTGACTTTTGGGGTTTATCTGTCTGGGTTTTTCCCACGCTTCTTCAGTTTGTTAGGATTTTCTGTCTAATGTAGCAGTAATAAAACACTAGAGACTTATTCCTCGTCTCAGCGTGGTTCCTGCTTGTTAGGACAGGTGCCCTAACCACTACACCAAACTGGCTCTCAGACAGAACTTACATGCTTCTCAAAAAGTACCCCTGCCTCGTAAGGTGGGGTGAGAAGAGAAAGAGAGTGCATGAGAAAAAGGGATTAAAAATGGGGATGGCGTGCCCCACAGGAGTGCCAGGTGGACCCACCAAACAGCATCTCAAACCAGGCTGTAACCTTGCTTGAAGATCACCATCTCTCTTGGAAAGGGATTCCCTGAATGGTGTAACTGGGAGAGATGCCTTAGTGCTCCCCACGTGGTTTGGATTACGATGTTTAGGTCTGAGGGGAGGTGACCTAACACTCTTCACGCCTTTGGGATTTTAGGTCCAGCCTGCACGCCTGTGGCCAAGAGTGGTGAGGACTCCTGCTGCTGCTTGTGAGCATTCTCGCCAATGGCAGAGCGTTACCCCAGAGTAAACGCAGACCAAAAGGAGCAGGGCAGATGCCAGGTTCTGCTTCTCTTTCTCCACCTCCTCACCTCTGGTCCTTCAGGGTTGGAAACAGCTGCAAGTCATTTTTACCTCCCTTTTGTTGGCTGTTCTTCAGGACAGGATTTATTGAGGTCATGTTTTCCCACCCAGTTTCTTTTCCAGCAAATCCATGCTCCATCTGGGACCCCGACCTGAGTCAGGCAGCTTTTTAAGAATGTGTGGCCATTTAAGTGGGGTGGGTGAGTGGGTGGGTGGGGATGGAATAAGCAGTGCAAGCTTGTGTTCTTAGAAACAGAGGTACAGATATATCATGCGGGGAGGGGAAGAGAGATGAACATCAACAATATGCTTCTTGCTGGATATTAGAGAGAACCCTCTTGCGAATTCCAGGCAACTATTTGCCAAAGCAGATGTTTGGCTCAGGTGTTGTCTGAGCTAAAGTGTGCGTCTGCGTGCATGCCAGTGAGTGTGTGTTGGCTCTTTAAACCCTGATTAGGGTTGCCAGCCAACAGACACTTACAAAATTATCCTCATCTGAATTTTCGATTTCTGAATTACCTGGTCTTGTTTACGGCATAGCGCCGATTCATTAACGATGGGCCGCCACCCTCCCTGCCTTTCCTTCCTGGACTTCATCATCTCAAGCAAACTGGGACATTGATCTAATCACAGCGCGAAGGGTGTAATTAAATCCATGGCGCCTTCTGGCGTGGCCTTTCAATCAATGCATAAAGATGCTCGGGTGGGATTGGTAATCTCTAAAGAAAAACGGCGGCGGGGGGGGGGGGAACAAGAAAAATCTGTATCGAGAAGCAAATGTGCAGATCCCCAAATTAATTTTAACCAGAATGTGGCATCAGAGGAGGCTTATGGGGAGACGTTTGGTCAAGTTCATTCAATTAGGCGAACAGAATGGTGGGCTTGCATGACACGGTTCCCTTGGTTACTGAATTAACCCGTTTCCTGGGTTCATACAATAATTGAAGCATCCGTGAATCAAATGGGCTTGCCACCCAACAAACCACAGTTGAAGCCAACCAGGCATGGCACTTTTCATGAAAGCAGCTGCTGAGTCCTTCGCTGACTTGGGTACCCCTAATGTGCAGAGGCAGCCAATGGAGATATTTTACTGATCTTGTCAGCATTTTGGACCTGGGCTGGGTAACGGGCCCCGGACAAATGAGGTATATTGAGTTGGAAAATGGTTGCACGTTTGAGCTGACCCACATTCTGTTCCTCCAGATTGGTTCCTCTGGCATGCCCAAATCTCCCAGGGTCTGTGTTCAAATTTCCAATCAGGACCAAGAGATTTGCTGCTTCAGTTTTCTGCCCAAGCCACCTGCTTAAGACCCAAAGCTGTTCAATTTTTGGGGTGACTGTGTAAGGGGAGGTAGGGTGATCAGCCTCACTTCTTCCCTCCACTTTCATCGTTTAAAACCCAAGTACTTTGCTTCCTATTTGTGATGAAATTTGTAAATGTAGATACATTTGGAATGAAAATTGAACCCTATTACACCAGCCAAGACCAGTACATTCAATGGATTTCCAACATTTTCTCACCCATGGGAAATGTGGCTGGAAGAAAGAAATGTCCTCCCCTCCCCTCCCCTCCCCTCCCCTCCCCTCCCCTCCCCTCCCCTCCCCTCCCCTCCCCTCCCCTCCCCTCCCCTCCCCTCTTCCTTCCTTCCTTCCTTCCTTCCTTCCTTCCTTCCTTCCTTCCTTCCTTCCTTCCTTCCTTCCTTCCTTCCTTCCTTCCGACAACCAACTTGTGAAAATGTTTGTTCTCTTTTTTTATCTCAACTATTTTTCCAGAAGCTCTGTTGGCATATATAATTCCTCACTCTTTTCCTTTTTATTCCTCACAACAGTCCTGTGAGGCAGCTTTTCAGAAAGGTAAGATCTGACCCCTAGATACCCAGTTAGATCTATGTCGGACAAGGGGATCTGAACCTGGATCTTGCCCAGCTTGTTTCTGACATTCATTCCATACAGAGAGAATTTCTAGCTTTGATTTGTTTGTTTTCCATGCATTACGTTATTTAGTTTGAGCACATGCTGAGCCTTACTCTCATGGAGCTGGCAAATTTATTTCTCCTGTAGGGATGATCAACTCTGATGGATGATTCTGGTTTCACTCAGTCCTTGGTTTGCCTAAAGATCATAAGTTTCCTTTTGTTTGTTTTTGCAAATGAAAAAGAAAGGCCAGTACTTGAGGCATTTTTCCCAATACACCCCCCCTTTTTTTTTTGGCATACACATTTTCTTCACAAGCACATTTTTACCAGTATATTGCATTTCTTTGCACAGTTTTTTAAATCTTCATTTCTGACTTACGAGCTGCATCAGAAAAGTTTGCTAATAGGTTCAAGAGGTGCTAATTGGATACAGCTGTACGAAAAAATCATACTGAATACATTTCTCCTCCCTTTCCAATCTTGGTCATCCCATTTCAGAGATCAGGATTATCCTTATCTTATCATTTCCACTTTTTCTATAGCTTCACACTCTGAATGACACTGGTAGAAAGTCTTTCTGGAAGAAATAATTATTGGGATTTTTTTTTTCTCATAGAACTTTGCGTCTTGCATATAGAAAACTAGCATGCCAATGGCTAGCTTTATCTGGAAACCTTTCTCCTTGAGCAGCTTCATTTTTGCATGAAAGAATCTTTTGTAGGGGAATTATCCCATTTCGTGAAGCCCAAGTTCAAGTGGAAATGAAGTCTTGACCACATGCAAAAATCACAAGCAGCAGGAATTCAAGAGCCGCATCTTCTGAATGCAGGAATTTCCAACACGCTCTCCTAGGCCAACCTTCACTTGAGATTCCCTGGCATGGTGTCCCCCTCTGGATTTCAGTCCTGCCTTTCCTCTTCTGCCTCGGAGGAGCTGTCTACCCCTCCGTTCCTGGCTTCGAGAATTTTCTTGGGTGATGAACGAGACTTGGAAATGATCCCAGCGCTGTCACCCGAATCCCTGAGCTGTGGCTAATTGAGTCAGATCTGGTCCACCAATGTTGTGGGATTAATCACCCTGCTGCTGAAAACTGGGACTGGAGGGAAGCGAAGCAGGGAAGGACAGAGAGAAATGGTGGGGGGAGGCAACTGGCCTTTAGCAACAGGCATAATCGACAGACCATGGGTAATTGTTTGTTTGTTTGTTTGTTTGTTTACCGCATCGGCAGATCTGGTGGAAATTTGGCCTTGAGTGGCGTAGAGCATCTCGGTGTTACGCCAGAACACAGCATCCCTCTTTTGCTAATAGGTGACAAGCAATCCCGGGCCCAGCCCTGTTGGCTGTCTGAAAGGCGTTGAGTGACTCAAGTCTAAGAGATCTTTTTTAAAGAGGTGTTTTGGGGGGCTGGGAGGTTATCCTCCGGTGCCGGTTGTCTTGTTTCCAAAGCTGGATGTTTCCATCTGCTTTTCAATTTCTCGTAAGCTGCCCGGCATGGTCTTGAATGGGGTGGCTGTAGAGAGGGAAGAAATAAGTAAACAAACAAACCAATAAATTGCACTTGGACTCTAATATCTTAGGGAATGTTGACTTCTGCAAGCTGTCTGTGTGTTTGTGTTCCTTAAAGGCGGTGTGAAATATTGGGAATGTTCTGCTGCAGTTGGCAAGAAAAATCTCTGGAGGATGGAAAACACACTTTTGAATATAGCACAACAAAGAATCTATATCCATATCTATATCTATTTTTTAAAATCTGTTCAATCGTGTCCGATTCTTGGAGACTGCCTGGACAAGTCCCTGCAGTTTTCTTGGCAAGGTTTTTCAGAAGTGGTTGGCCACTGCCTCCTTCCCAGGGCTGAGAGAAAGTGACTTGCCCAAGGACACCCAGCTGGCTTTGTGCCTAAGGTGGGACTCAAAATCACGGTCTCCGGTTTCTAGCCTGGTGTCTTAACCACTACACCCAACTGGCTTTTATTTGTCTTTCTCTTTCTCTTTCTTTTTCTCTTTCTCTTTCTCTTTCTCTTTCTCTTTCTCTTTCTCTCTCTTTCTCTTTCTTTCTCTTTCTCTTTCTCTTTCTCTACCTCTGTCTCTGTCCCTATCCCTATCGCTGTACAAACATGCACACACTAAGCTGTGATTGAAATGCCCTATCAAAGTGTTTTGGTTCAGCTTTTCCTATCTTCACTTTTCAGCTCCTCATATCTTCAATCGCTGTATCAGAGAACGTGGGTTCCACCATGATAGAAACAAACAGACCGCTTTTGTTTTCAAAATATTCATTTCTGTATTTACAAGCATGTTGTTATTACATTTATTATTTACAGTGAGTTTTAATGATTTACTTAAAGTTTCTGTGACTTATCTTGTGTTCCACTTAAACCATTTATGGATCCCACTAGAGATTGAGAACCACTGTCACAGAAAGTGAAGGAGGAAGAAGTCTCTTGTGGGTTAAGCTTGAATCCTTGCATATAGAGGTAGTCCTCACTTAATAACCATTCGTTTAGTGACAGTTCAGACTTAGGACGGTGCTGAAAAAACTGACTTGTGACCGGTCCTCACACTTACAACTGTCACAGCATCCCGTGGTCACCTGATTGCAATCTGGGCACTTGGCAACTGGTTCACATTTATGACTGTCACAGCATCCCATGGTCATGTGATCGCCATTTTTTACCTTCCTGGCTGGCTTCTGGCAAGCAAAATCAATGGGAAACTGTGTGATTTGCTTAACAACCACATGGTTTGCTTAATGACCACGGCGATTTGCTTAACGACTGCCACAAAAAGGTCATAAAATTGGGTTGGATTCGCTTAATGACTGCTTTGCTTAGCACCTGAAATTCTGGTCCCAATTGTGGTTGTTAAGTGAGGACTACCTGTAGTTTGCACACCTTAAATATGGAAGTGGTTTTTTTCTTGATTTCTCCAGGAAGCTTTTTTTTTTCAGTTTCCCAGTCTAGCCTCCAGATTTTGGAGTTCCTGATGGTTCCCAAACAGCCGAACCAATTCTGAGGATGCTCTGCTTCCTCTGGGTGGCAGAAGTTGTTGGGTGTCCGCTGGGGGAAAAAAAACATCATTATTCCAGTTGTAACACATGTCCTGTGTAATTATGGTGAATTTCGGCAGTTCTGCTGGTTCTTAGGAAGGAGGGAGCACATTCCAAGAAGGTGGAAGAGATAAGAGGAGGCACAGTCCGGGAAGCGATGGTGGGAAAACCAAGAGGTTCAGACTAGCCCCGCCCTAGAGCCTTCCTAGTTATTTCCCCTGAGGTTAGGCAGAGTAGCTTTAGTCTGGCAAGGTTCTGGCTATAGGGCATTAGCAAATAAAGAACTGAAGTTTGGCTGGACTGATTCTTCATCGTTCTTGGGCTGGGCCTGACAGTAATCATCAAAATTAACATTCCATATTCAAAGTTTCAATTGACAAGAGTGAAAGGTCTGGGCTTAATCTGGATATTAGGGTGAACTGGTGAGGTGGCTCCCTTATTTTCAACATCCCTTCGTCTTTTATTCTGTTTCAGTTGGTTTTTTAATATTTTTAATGTACTTATTGATTGTTTTTAGCTCTTTGAACACCAACCAGAGTTGCTTGTTTGTGAGATGGGCGGCTATATAAATTAGAAAAATAAACAAATCAATTTGTACAATAACTCTCAAACAAATGAAACGACTGTCTCCGTACCCCTCTCTGTTTTGAAAAATGGTCCCAAGGTTTGTCCAGTTAATTTTTTTCAAGAGGAGAGATGTACAGCTGATGGTCTTTGTTTCAAGAGCCTATTCTTTTGAACAGCCTCCCGGCTGAAATTCATCTTGTACCTCCCTGATGTCATTCAGAAAATAACTTACAACCAAGTGCTTTTGCAGAGCATTTATAGCCTGGCATGACACCATCCAGGTTGATTACGTTTGATCAATAGGGGATGGGTCATTAGTTGATTTATTTTTTTATAACCCTTATTAATTTACTGTAGATCTTTTATTTTTATATTATTTACCAGAGTGCTTTCCTATGTTCACTGCCAGGAGCTTTGACTAAAATATATGGTGATATACAAATTAATTGGGTAAATAAATAATTTAAATGATTTTTTTAGTTTCTCAAGGATAAAGGCAAGACTTTACAATCAAAATTCATGGCCTGTGCATTGCAAATCTAACACTTAATTTTAATACTTTATATCGATTGTCTCTTTGGCGTAGAAATTTAACTTCCCATTTCTCCATTTGCTCTTTAGCCATTCTGGTCTTTTGAAAGGTTCCTGAAGCAATCACATCAAGAGTCCCTGAGAGGTGTACTTGTTGTATTAAAGCAATCCCTTTGCAAAACTGTAGCAATTCTGCAAGCTGAAATAAAATACACTTTCCACCACACGTTGGTCTTGAAAAGTGTTTCATAAGCCCTCAACTTCTTTGCAAGTCAAGCCATATTTTGCATAAAAGTAAAGGTTCGTAAGTGGTTTGCTTTTGTGTTAAAAATACATTTTGCACATCGGTGGGTTTTCCTGTAAGCTAATTAAAACAAGCTTTGCAAATCATCAGGTGCTGGAAAGTTTTTCTCCCTCAAGACCTAATTTTCTTTACCAGACATATGACAAACCTGTGTTCCTAGGTATCTCACATTGGAGGTCTTGAGAACAGATCTGGCAAGCAAAAACTGTAGATTAGAACCAGCAGTTTATACTATTTTAAGTCCTATGCAGATCATACAAACAGTTGGTGTAGAATAATTAAACATTTTTGCTGTGCTCTAAAAATATGGCTACAACTTTGATGTTCTTTTTTTGCAAAGGAAATATAAATTACTTTTCCTTAAGGCATTTTTATATTACTTTTAATAGATTATTATTACTATTGTTCTTGTCCTCGTTCTTGTTATTTTTATCATCATTATCCTCCTCATCCCATCTTTACTCCAAGGAGCTGAAAGTAGGATACAAGGTTATCACCGCTTTGTGACTATTTTCACAATAACCTTTGGAGGTAGGCTAAGCCAACTGCAGTAAATAATCTAGAATTACTTCATACCCCAATGAATATGCTGGACCCAGAATCTCCAGGTCTCTGTAGGGTTTGCAGATTCAGATTCTGGTAGAATTCCAAGGAAAACTTGGCATTAGCTTGGATGTCCACCCCAGAAGACATTGGGGAATTTCTCTGGATTTACCATTGCTTTGGAATTTATTCCTGCCTGTATTCTTGTTTCTGCAGCTTTCCTGGCTGCTCCGCCCATGGAAAGTGAACAAAAAAAATCTTTCTGAGGGCCTCTTCCCATAAGAAAAATTAAGCTTGCAAAAGTCCTTTTTACTGTTCTGGGAAGTTGAGTAAATATATAAGGTTCTGATGTACAGCTATCTATCTATCTATCTATCTATCTATCTATCTATCTATCTATCTATCTATCATCTATCCATCCATCCATCCTGTAATATCTGTCTAGCTCTCTGCCTGTCTTTTTCAGTCATTCTGTCTATAATTTTTTTTATCTACCTTTCCCTCAGTCGTTCTGTTGGCTGTTTGACCCGTCTTTTATTGTCCCATTGCTCTTTCGGAAGTGAGCATGGGTCTCTTTATTACCTTGTGATCCAAGCCCCTTCCCTTTGCCTACTTTTGACAGAGCTAAATCGGTCTCAGCCTGCAGGTGCAGCTTACAATTACAGTTACAATTTGTTTTAAAAATGCCTTCCCTTCAAGAAACCATAGGGGTCCATTAAGATGGTGGTGGACGATGAGCTAGGTGTTTGGAGAGGGATTTTGTTTACTTCCCATCCTTGGCAGCTGCGAAACCTGCCTTTGTTTTTCTTCTGGATCAGTTAGAAAGGCATTAAGGCTTGGTTTCACCCATTAGCTAAAGTCAATTGATGGTTCTTTCTTGCATGGGGGAACTTAATGCCAAGGAACTGGGCTGACGCAGGATGCTGTGGAAATCCACCCTTGCTATGCATGAATGGTGTGGTTCAAGCAACACCTATGATCGTTCAACTCAAGACTTTGGTAATTGAGTGATTAGCTCATGGGTGACTCAGAGGAGGGGCTTCGGTGCAAGTCTTTTAGGATTTCCAAAGCTGGCCTGGTGAAAACTGGTCAGAGAATGTGCGCCTTTGGGGGAGGCAAGGATATATATTGGAAGGGACATTGCACAATTTAGCACTTCCTGTTTGCATGTTGTCTCACCGGTACCTTCAGAGGGTTTGGAAACAGCTCCCTTGGAGGCCATGGAAAATGCGGAGGCAGGGGGGATGCCCTGTTCCCACTATTATCTGGGGAACTGTATCTGTGACATTTCCAGAAGTGGTTGCCGTTGGTTTCTCCCAAGATGTTTTTTCAATTTCACAGTCTAGTTTAGGAAGTTTCTGGGATGCTATTCCATTCAAGTACCAACCAGATCTGGCCCTGCTCAGCTTTTTGAAATTGACCAAGATTGGCTAGGTGCTACTACCCAACTAGGCAATGAAAAATGGAAGGGTACAAATGCAGCAGGGAAGGAAGGGAGGGAGGGAGGAAGAAAGGAAGACCCCACAGGGCATGGCCTCTGGGATTTGTTTCCTCCTTTATGAGGCATTTGTATTCCCTTTGGTGTAACCAAGCAATATGTTCTGAGTGTTTCTATGTATGTCTGAACTGGGCTACACAGGATGTGCTGCATGTGGTTTGTTCCGGGTCATGTGACCAGGAGGCAGTGGGCCTTAGAATGGAGCAATCAGCAGCATTCCAAGTCTTGCATAGGGATGCAATAGAACAGTCTTTCTCAACCCTGGCAACTTTAAGATGGGCGGATTTCAACTCATGCTGGCTGGGGAATTCTGGGAGTTGAAGTCCACAAGTTTCCAAGGTTGAGAAACACTGCATTAGAAGGACTTCCTTTTCCCCTGCAGCCGCAGCCCAATCTGGTCCGTTTTCCAATAATCTTTCTTTTGCTTCCTGCCCCACCCCCCTACTCCAAATTCAGTCCTCTTCTGTTTTTGGAGAGTTATTCAGCTGGCAAGTGGAGAGAGTCCTGAGCCCCTTAGCATCATTTCTTCCCATCCCTGAGTTGGGCTGGAAAGAATAAGCTTCACATTGGCCACTTGGGGGGAGGGGGTTAAACAATGGGATGGGGAATCCTAGGAGCAGGGTGAGGAGGGGAGTTTCTGCCCAGAAGAAACAGCCCCCCCCCGCAGCTCCCACTGATGGGAAGCCGCCCCACCCTGCCACCCTGTGAAACAGTCCCTCTGGCCTGAAAGCTGAGCCAATTAATTTCTGGAGTTGGCTTCCACTGAGCTCTTAAAGTCACGGGGGGGACATGCAAAAATGGTCCTGAGCAGTTCCACCTTGGCACATTGAAGGGGCGTTGTACGATTTAAACAGATCGTTTAGGCAAGGGAAGGCATCACTTCAGACTGCCTTCCTCTAAGGCCACTGAAATGCAGCTGACAGTCAGTAAGACCATTAGATGCTGAGTCTAAAGCCGTCTCTGTAACGCACTGCTGTTCCCACTATTATCTGGGGAGCTGAGTAGTGAAGGAGGTACATCAAAGACCTCTGTGGATTTGAAGAGACAGCCTCAGCTCTTTCCTTCGTCTACTGTGATCTCCCTCCCCTCCCCTCCACACTGTCAGTTCAAATAGGCTCTTGGCAGTCTTCTTCTTCCCTTATTAATACCGATGAGTGCATTTTAGGGTCCAAGTGTAAATATTCAATGCATTGCATTGCTCCCTCTTTAGTGTCTGGCGAGAACAGCTTCCCCCTCTGCAACTGAACTGAAACAGAATAAATGGTTTTTGGCAGCCACTCTGCATGTGGAGGGGAGGAGGAGGAGGAGAACTGGAGGGAAAGCTGGATTTTTCCAAGGATTCTCCCACAATGCACTTGGCACGTTTCCTTCCTGGCCTCCCCCCCTCCACCAGTGTTTAAAGCAAAGGCCAGGAGACCTCACCAGTGGAGAAATTTGGAAACAAGGAAAGACATCTTTATAAACAATTACAGTGAAAAGGTCTCATGTAAGGAAAAATACGTAGCATCAAGGCCCACAGTCAGGGCTGGGCAACTTACATGACTTTAAATGTTGCTCAAATTCAATTGCCAATATATTTTAGCATTGGGCGTGCTGGCTGGGGTGATGGGAACAGTAATTTAACAAGTCCGTCAGGTCACAAGCTGTCCACTGCTAAACTGGCATTTTGTACAATTCCTGTGCTGTTGGGCTTCAGTTGCTGGCTGCCGGAATCAGCATAGCCCATGGCTTCAGATGATGGGGGCAGCTCTTTCGTCACTGCTGCTGGGCTGATTTCACTTTGCTGACCACTCATTTTTCCAGCAGTGCAAATGAATCACAGTTCTGCAGAAAAACTCTGGCATTCCATCTTCCTGTACATGCAGAGTTCCCTTGCTATATATCTTTTCTTGTTAATGTTGCCCTGGTAAATCGGCATGAGGATCTGTTTTGTTTTGGAAAAGAGATGAGAAAGGAGCGCAGACTTGCTGCAGAGGGGCCAACAATCCTTTGTTTTGTTTATTTTATTGTATTTATTACAGCACTTGTATGCTGCTGAAGTCCCCTGCATAATTCCTGGAGCCTTCAGGAATGGGGGCCACACAGATAAAGCAAATAAACGATCCATCAAATCCTAACGTGTTCACTTAACCATGCCGTCAACTATAGCAACACGGTACCCTCTTGCACCCATACCCAGTTGCAGTAAGAATTGGAAGTGGTCCTGACCAGTCAACGGCCTTCCTAAAAGCAGACCGGAAGGATGTGATCCTATTATCCAGAGATAAGCCGTTTCTTGAGGATGGAGAACAACATGAGAAATTTTATTTTCTGGGTCTTCTGAATTGCACACGTGGCTGTGGGGGGATGGATAGATGGATGGATGATGTGCCATCAGTTTTGTTGTCAGCTCTTAGTGACCATATAAACAGATTTTCTCCAAGACACTTTATTCCCAATCTGGGCCTTCAGGTCTTCCAACGGTGCATCCATCTGCTGGTTGTCCTCTTCTTCTTTTTCAGCTTTCCAGCACCATGAACTTCTCACATAATGTGTCCAGAATATGATAGTTTCAGTCTGGTCATTTGTGCCTTGAGTGAGAACTCTGGACTGATTTGTTTGATAATCCATTTACTTGTGTTCTTGGCTATCCATGGTATTCTCAGGGGTCTTCTCCAACACCAACATTCAAAAGCTTCAGTGCTCCTTCTGCCTTGCTTCTTTATATCCAGGGAGGGGAGGTGGGGGTCTTCCCTATCTGTAGTTGGGAAGTGCGCTCTGAATGGGTTGACCTTACTTGAAGCAGGTGGTCCTGAAGGCCACTGGTCCCAAATAAACCTTCTCCATGGATTGAATTAAGGGGTTAAGGTTGATCCCAGAAACCATGGCACATGATCAGATGTTCCTTGGATTGCCATGCTATCACCTAGTGGGGTAATCCATGAAATATCTATTCATCCACCCATCCACCCATCCACCCATCCATCCAAATATCTATCTATCTATCTATCTATCTATCTATCTATCTATCTATCTATCTAATCTAATCTAATCTATCTAGGCAAGGTTTATGTGCCTCTGCAATCAAAATGTCTCTAAGTGCCTTACATTCCTCACTCCAGCAATAAAGTTAAAGTATGGTTGAATTATGTTGGAGGAAAACTCTGAGAGTGCCTTGGACTGCAAGAAGATCAAACCAGTCCATCCTCCAGGAAATAAAGCCAGACTGCTCACTTGAGGGAACGATATTAAAGGCAAAACTGAAATACTTTGGCCACATAATGAGAAGACAGGACACCCTGGAGAAGATGCTGATGCTGGGGAGAGTGGAGGGCAAAAGGAAGAGGGGCCGACCAAGGGTAAGGTGGATGGATGACATTCTAGAGGTGACGGACTCATCCCTGGGGAGCTGGGGGTGTTGACGACCGACAGGAAGCTCTGGCGTGGGCTGGTCCATGAAGCCATGAAGAGTCGGAAGCGACTAAACGAATAAACAACAACAATGGTTGAATTAACATTATCAAAGCCAAACTGCGCAGCAGCAAGTCATCAACCTCCTTGAGTCCTATCTCTTAACAATCAGTGATGAACTGGTACTATTTCTCCACAAACCTACTCGCCGTTCAACCATCCCCAAAGGCCCTCCGGATGTCAAGCTCTCAGCAACCCTCTTCAGCTGAAAGCAAGATTCTCCCCAAGTGTCTCTTAATGAGACTTATTGAATAGGATAAGGCTACAGAAATCTCAGCAGCTGGCCTGGCTTTCACTTCAGAATCCAATTTATCTCCCAGGTTGCTAAGGCAGAAACTTTTCCAGTCTTTTACTCAAGGCCTTTGTGTCCACTGCCAAGCAGCCTGTTGTAAATGGGGTGTTGGGAGACGGTTCACACCCTAACCAGCTGGGCATTCCTCTGTTATCGTTGAAGAGAACAGCTTTCTCGCCAGTTCACCCAAGAGTCACAAGGAGGAGGCAGTTGCTGTTTGTGGAGATGGGGCAGCCACAGACTTGGCAGCTCTTCTCTTAATTGAAAGGGAGGAATGTCTGGGGGACAACTTGTGAATTTCTCCCCAGCTCCGATTGTTTCGTTACACTGGGAAGCCAGGTCTTAATTGATTTTTGGAACAAGAGCAAATGGGGATGACTTTATCTCTGTGGGTACTCCATTCCAAAGGAGTGGGGAAGAAATGTTAGGTCAGGAAGAAACCAGATGTGTGGGGACAAGGTAGACCAGTGTTTCTCAACCTTGGCCACTTTAAGATGGGTGGACTTCAACTCCCAGAATTCCCCAGCCAGCATGGGAGTTGAAGTCCACCCATCTTAAAGCGGCCAAGGTTGAGAAACACTGAGGTAGACAGTACCCGACTTAGCGGTTGTACTTGTGAAAAGGATCTGTCTCTTGGTTGACCCCAGATTAAGCATGAGCCGGCAGTGTGCTGCAGCTGCCCAAAGAGGCAGTGCGATCTTGGGTGGTCTCAATCAAAATGTGACCTCGACTTCTGCGCTCTGTTGCACTGATCAGACCACACCTGCAATATAGTGTCCAGTTTTGCTCACCACGACACAAGAAGAATGCTGGAGGACCAGAAGGAGAGCGGAGAAGAACAACGAAGAAGGTGAGGGGCCTGGAGACTAAACCCTACGAAGAACAATCAAGGGAACAGGATAAAGAAGAGAAGGCTAAAGGAAGACATGGTAACAGTGCTACCATCCTTGAAGGGCTGTCACGGGGAAGAGGGCATGAATTTATTCTCTTTAGTGCCCCATGTCTAGACAAAAGCCAGTGGGTGGAAGCATTGCTGAAGGAGATCCAAATCTGAAGGAGGAATTTCCTGGTGGCGCCAGCTGTTAAGCAGTGGAACAGCCTCCCTTCTGGAGGTTTTCAAGCAAACGTTGGGAAGCCTGGGATGGCATGAGGATTCCTGCCCTGGGCAGGGGAAGGAGTAGAAGACCTCCAAGGCCCCTTCTAACCCTCTGATATTTTTTGGATAAATAAAACAGGAGACCAGAAGTGAAACTTCCGTTTAACACACTGTCTTTTTCAGTGATCCATGTCTAATCAGGAAGGGAGGCCTGCTGTGTTCCCCTTATATGGCAAAAGATTATCATAATGACCATTAGTTAGAAAGATCATGACGACAATGATCATTGCAATGACTGGTGCACCAATTCTTTGCCTCGTATCCTCCTAGAGCAGAGCAAACCAGACCAGGCTCTTCTCTTCCTCTGCTTCCTATTTGGCTACACGGTGGTCTGTGATGGCTCGTACCCTTGGCTTAGATTAGCAGGGAGGGGTTGTGGTGGTGCAGTTTAGGTTCAACAAATACTCTGTGCGTGCCCAGCGGTCCCGTTTAGATACCCAGGCTTGGACCGAAGGCAAGCTGCCAGCCCGCTGGCTCTGCAGTGATTCAGCAAAACTCCCCCATGCTAAGATGAGGCATCCAGGCTCCTTAGCCAGGGCAGCTCAGATGCCAACCACTTTGCAGATGTAAACCTGAGTGCTAGGTGGAGGACGAGGCCTCCTTTGTTGATAGCGGACCGCTGGGAGCTTCTGAGGAAGGCCATAAATCTTTGATAAGGGCTCCTTTCCGTGTTGAATAGAAAACAATCTGGGTGTGAATTTTGGAGGGTCCTGACTGCCAGAGATGGAAGTGGGAGATGGATTGGCTGGCCAGCCCACACGATCTTTGGACTGTCTTCTTGCCTGCAGAATGACCCACAGACTAGTTTCCCAAGCACTTCCCCCTTGTATTATTTCTTTTAGTTTGATGGTAATAAAACCCCAGTCCCTTCTTCCTTGCAGCCATGGGTGAGTTTATAAGCTCTGGAAAATAGGAAAAGGCACCTTACAATGGCCTGAGAATGAGGCAGCAAAACAGAAGCCTCTTTTGCAGGGGGAACAAATACATGTGAAAAAGAGAAACAGCACCAGCAATCTTCAGGAAATAACGGTGTCCCCCATTTTCGGAGAAGGGCCTCAGGAAGTGCCTGTCAATACCATCTCAGGCTGCTGTCCCCCTGTTCCCTCTTCCTTCCTCCTTGCACGTATCAGTAGCATGATTCTGCTGTTTCGATGCCAGCTGGGGTAAAGTGAATTTGTAAATCAGTTTTTATTGGCACGGTAGTTAGACATGCACTTAGAAATGGAGACCATTAAAGCTAAGATTATAGAGCATTGATTTATTTTCTTTAAAGAAAAAAACTCCCATAGGCAGATTTCTCTTTGATGCCTCAAAGCGAAGGAAATCCTCTTCGATGAAAAAAAAAAAACTTCGTTAAAATGATCGATTCTTTCCTTGCTTCCCTTGGTCCCTCCAGATCATTAACTGATAGATCCAGGGATTAAACCCAGGTTTTAACGTATTTAGGAGAGGACTTTCGCTCTGCCTTAAAGTGATTAGAGGTACTTTGGAAAGCATGAAAGACAGAGACTTTTTGGTGGCTGCTTCAGGTCGCTGGAACTCTCTGCCCCAAGAGGCAGAAAGTTGTTGCGCACTGAAGCTGACTTGTGGGTGAAGTATTTTTTAATTCTTTTCCTTACCATCTGTATTGGATTTTTAAAAAATGTATGTTGGTTATTTTGCCTGAAGGTCTTTTTCTCAGCAATACAGTGGTAATCCTTATCCTGCAGAGCAGTTGTGCAAACAGTCAAAGCAATATTACATGAAATTCCTTTGAAGGAAGGGGGGAAATGGTACTGGCGCTCTACATCTTTTCCAAGGGTGTTTCGGAGAGGCAGGGACCCCGTTCTTGGCATACAGGGCTACCCATTCCCAAAACAGCTGCTGATGCTGTACCTCAAAAACAGATTTCCAGGAGGGGTTTGTGCTTAGCTCCTTATTGTGAGGAAATTGCTGATGGTGTGCAAAATAAATAAACGTAATTTTATTTGTTTTAAATGCTGCAAAAGGCTAATGAGGCTGAGCTAATTTGGGGTGGGGGGTGGGGAGCAGGTGGAATACTGACAGGTGTTTTTTTTTTCACCTCCCCATCCAGTTAGTAATTCCTGGCTGCAGTCCAACCTGGAAAGGTATATTCGAAGAGGCAGCGAGCAGCACAGATGTTGGATCACTAGGGCAGGTCTTCCGCCCATGCCAAACCTTAGGAGTGGCACAACGCTTTATTTTCTGTGATGGTGTTGTGCAGGAAAAGAAACCCCACTGTTTGTTTTCCTTTATTCTCAATCAGATTTGCTTTCAGTGGAGAAGAGAACGGTGGTGAAATTTTCCTGGATGGAAGGTGGCATTCTAATATTTATTTAGTGCAGTGTTTCTCAACCTCGGCAACTTTAAGATGCGGGCTTTCAACTCCCAGAATTCCCCAGCCAGCCATGGGGAATTCTGGGAGTTGAAGTCCACGCATCTTAACGTTGCCAAGGTTGAGAAACACTGATTTAGTGATTAAGTAGTCAAGGCCTGGAGAAAATCTATCTGTGCAGTCACTAAGAGTCAACACCAACTTGATGGCACATAATCAATCAAAGGGATCAAAGTGTGTGTGTGTGTGTGTGTGTGTGAAGACTCTGTCTTTCAGTGTACAAACTTCTGTCCCATAGTCTGTCGCCTCCCTGGCTTCCCACCCTCCCATTCAGTCCCCAAGGGAAACATCAGGAGGGCCCTCCGCCTTTTGCTGGATTTTTTTCAGGCTGGGAAGCGTGAGCAGCTACGGAGGCCTCTGAGGAAAACGGCAGCCCAGCAGCAAAGCCACCCATGCCACAGAAATCTGAAAGAGATTCTCAGGTGCCTTGAGAATCACAAGGCAGAAAAACAGAAGTCTCTTTTGCAGAGGAAGGAAATCTCTGAGAAACAGTGAAGCAGATTGACCCAGCGTGACTTTCACCACACACCCATCTAGACAGTTCCCAGTTCGGGTACGAAACGCAGCATTGATTTACCTTACGTTAAAAGCTGTCAATACATAAACTGACAGGACTGGAAGGGAAACAATTAATAAATAAATCTGTGATTTGCCTTAGATCTTGGCCGAAATGCTGTATCCCTCTGCCCTCCTTATATTGCTGAGTGCTGAGGGTTTTGTGATTTGTTTTTTTGCTCCGAGAGGAAAGTATTGAAAGAGCAACATGTGTTCGGTTTTTTTTTTTCCCTGAATGAAATCTGATAATAAAAATGCCTGAGCTATGTTTTTTTCAATGCTTCACTGCCAGCCTGGGTGGCAGAGGTGGGGAAAGAGAAGAGAAAGAGGGTGGGGGGAAAAAAAATCTGTTCCTCTAGCTTCATTTTTCCATTACTGAGATCTTCTTGTGTGTGTGTGTGTGTGTGTGTTTGTGTGTGTGTGTGTAATCCAGACGCCTTTCCCTTCTCCTGATAGCAGCTGTTTCTCCTTATTCATTATTTATATACTCTCTTCCAGATACAGGATGTTTTACAAGATTAACTAAGACAGACCTTTAGTAAATGCACACCATTTTAAAAACTGAGATGGTGATGGGGGAGGTGCTGGTGTTTGTGTGTGTGTGTTTGTGTGTGTGTGTGTGTGGTGGAAGAAATAACCGAAAGAAGAGAAATAGAGGAGGGTGGGAGGAAAAGTCCAGAATGAAGAACATCCTTGATATTGCAGTTTGAAGAAGCGGCTGGAGGGACCCCAAGGACTTTGAACTGGGGTTATCTTGGGGAACAAACAAGGTTTGTTGACCGATTGGAGCCTTAGTTTCATTTCAACCTATATTTAGTCTGACACAGCCCAGCATCCCTCAGTCTTTGCACAATTATCCTGCTGTTTCTCTGACATTCAGCCATCGAGTGCTGAAGGGTCATCCACGCACCAGAAAGTGGGATATCAGCAGTCTCAGAGGAGAAGGGATGGCCCAAAGTTTGCAGATGTGAAAAAAAAAAACCCTTTAAAGGGGCACCCCACCCCCCAGATTCTGGGCTTTAGGGTGAGTAATGTTGGCGATGCTTGCTAATGAGTCAGGAGGTCAGAAAATTAGAAGGAACGAATGGATTGGTTTGAAATCCGGAAAACAGAACACCTTTTGCTGCAGAATTGGGTGGCAACCATATGCCTTTTGCTCCAGACAGGTGAGTGAAAGCTTGCTGGAGAGTTTTGTTTTTTTTTTGCTTCTGGAGAGATAATCTACTTGCAGTAGTTCATCAGTATGGGATAAAATAACTTGGACTTGAGACAATGTTCCCCCTTCCCTTTCCCCAGCTTCGGCTCCTGGCTCTTTTTCAAAGCGTAAGCTGACAACGGATGCGAAGAGATCTGTCTTCAGAGCGGCAGAAATTTTAAATGAGACAATCCCGGCAGCTTCCAGGGAGGGCAGCAGGCTTTCTAAAATGTATTTCCATGGAAATAGATTCTGGAGTTTCTGCCCCCACTAAAGAGCTCCATCCAATGCAATCTGTTGACATGCACAGCTTAGGTTTCACATCTTTTCCCCCCTGTTTTATATATGGGTAAGGCCTTCCTCAACCAAGGGCTGAATCATTTTACTGTGGGAGTGGGATGGATCCTAAGCATTGCAAGACAGAGTCTGCACCGAAGAACGTCTTACCCTCCAATTCTGAAAGAACCCAATAGTTGTGCCTTGAGTTGACAGTCCAATCCCTTAATCATTGGCTCAGAAATGTGGACTGAAATTGATTTCCTTCACCAGCTTAGCTTAAAAGCGGCATCAATTGTCTTGAGACTCATTTTGTGGATGCGGACTGAGGCTAAGGCGGTGTTTCTCAACCTTGGCAACTTTAAGACGTGTGGACTTCAACTCCCAGAATTCCCCAGGGGTGCTTAGAGGCCAGGTGTGAAATGGAGGGGGACTGGTCTAAACATAGGGCTTCCAAGAAATTAGGAGTGAAGTTGTAGGACACAAGGAACTGTAGCAAGCTTTTGCAGCATGAAACACTTCTGTTCAGTCTTCCAATTATTAGAAGGCCATCTTCTTGGTTCTTCTCCCCTTGAAATTAATGCTCGTGATTTTCTTTGTTTTTTAGCTGCTTTGTTTTTGGAGAGGAGGTTCAGTTCTTTTCTTTCTCTTGCTATTGTGGGCTTCACCCCATGGAACTTTTACATTTGGCAATCGTGTTCTTTATTGTGGGAAATTGTCAGTTTCTTTCATGTCATTTGTCAGCCTTTTTCACAAACTGTTAGAGAGGGAGAGGGAGACATATACATCTTTTCCCCCTATCCATAAATAAATGTCCCAGTGTTCTGTTTCTGACGGTGTCCAGCTAGCCAGTTCTGAAAAATCCACCACTGGTGTATGGAGGCGGCAACCTGCTCAAATCCAGCTGCTGGAATACAAAGGTAGACTATCATTGGCCATGGAGGCTCACTGGAGGAAGCATTCCCCCCACCTCCCGTTTTTGACAAAACAAGTCTTAGCTTTCTCACCATCATGCTGAATTGGGTGCTCCCCTCCATTGCCAGATGAAAAATAGATATAGATAGATAGATAGATAGATATAGATAGATATAGATAGATAGATAGATAGATGGTAGATATAGATAGATAGATATAGATAGATAGGTAGATAGATAGATAGATAGATATAGATAGATAGATAGATAGATAGATAGATAGATAGATAGATGGTAGATATAGATAGATAGATAGATATAGATAGATAGATGGTAGATATAGATATAGATAGATATAGATAGATAGATGGTAGATATAGATAGATAGATAGATAGATAGATAGATAGATAGATAGATAGGTAGATATAGATAGATAGATAGATAGATAGATAGATAGATAGATAGATATAGATAGATAGATAGATAGATAGATAGATATAGATAGATAGATAGATAGATAGATATAGATAGATATAGATAGATATAGATAGATAGATAGATAGATAGATGGTAGATATAGATAGATAGATAGATAGATAGATAGATAGATAGATATAGATAGATAGATGGTAGATATAGATAGATAGATAGATAGATAGATAGATAGATAGATATAGATAGATATAGATAGATAGATAGATAGATAGGCTTTCCCTTCGCCTGAGCTGTTTTGAATTTCAGTACCCTGTTTATGTCTTCCCTTGTTCTTTTTCCAGCAGCACCCCCCTCCCCCCCAGTTTTAACAAATTGTTCTGGGGATAATTACAGATGGGAGCTATTTATAGCTTTCCAGGCATCCTCTAAAGAGGAACACATGTGGCTTTGATATAAATATAGATACTGGTTAATTATCCAAGAGCAGGGAGTTACAACAGGAATTAGATCGGCCATGCCGAATAATAGCTGGTGGGGATTTCCCTGCCCACCCACCCCCCTTTGTTCTCACTGGGATGGCAGCTGCCACTCCTGTGGGTTGCAGTCGGAGCAGCTTCTCCGCCTCCTGGAAAGCCGGCAGCTTCCTCAAGAGCAGCCCCGGGGAAATCAAAGGAAGAACAGAGGGCATGATTTGCTGTTGTGGCCTTTGGGAGCATGTCTTAACTACTGTCCTCTTCCCGGTCCCATCTGGGTGGCAAGCCACCACATCTTCTGAAAGCACAGGGAGTGCAAGATCAACACGCCAGCCTATAGGCCAGTGTTTCTCAGCCTTGGCAACTTTAAGCTGTGTGGACTTCAACTCCCAGAATTCCCAGAAGTCCACACAGCTTAAAGTTGCCAAGGCTGAGAAACACTGGCCTATAGGGTTGGGAATGCAGGCCAGCCTGCACGGGACATTGTGAATGCCCACTAAGATGGTTCATCCTTCCAACGGTGACCCACAAAACGGCTCTGAGAAAGCACGGAAGCTGCGGATGGAGACAAGTGGCTTTCATGGATACAGGGCTTCTGCTGGAGAAGGTCCCCAGCCTGTTTGGGTCATCCTTCCCATGAACCGCCCAATTAAATGATTACTCTTTTCCCACCAGGAGAGAGATGAGATGCTCTTGAGAAGAGTTGCCAAAGAGCTGTTCTCCCTGGTCTTCAGCAATTGGAACAGGGCATTTGGGAGGTGCCCAGGAGCCAACCTCTTTTCAAAAACAAAAAAGCAAAACCGACCTTACAGAGGAACACCCAGCCAAATCAACGAGTGCCTTCCACTGTTGAGTGCAGTTTGTTTATTTGGGCGAGGCGGGGGGGGGGGGGGGAGAGCCACACCCCTCTGGCAAGAGCCCAAGTGAAATGTCAAAGAAATCCAGGTGATGATTTATAATGTCAACAGGATCCGGAGAATTTCGACAGTCTCAGCTCAGAGCTTCTTGGTTCCCTGATTAATTTTGCAGCAAGCTCTTTTGACTTTGGCAAGTTGACAACAGTCTGCAACAGCCAGCCTGCAGTCATGGGAAGCCTCTGTGTGCGTGTATGTGTGTGTCTGTGTGTGTGTGTCTGTGTGTGAAGTGCAGTGGTGACAGTGCAGGAGTAAAAACACCACCAACTAATCAGCAAGCTGCCACCGCCCCTGGTTGATGTGAAGGACACAGAACGACAGTCAAGAAGAGCAGAAACATCAACAGAGTACAGGACACGCTTTTGGAAAGGGTAACGAGTAAAAAGAAGCAAGACAGTAGCTTAGGAAGAAGTCCAGCTCCTTAAGGATTTTTTGTTTTAAATTCAGAAGTGAGTTTCTAGTCCCTATGATTGCACAATTAGGTGGGCAAAAACCAGGATGGTGTTTGCAAACATCCCGGGAACCAATCAGAGATGGGGGAGAAAATTGGCCTGCTTGCTCTTAGAATGGTGAGCTCATGACATTCTGCATTTTCAAACCCCTTCATAAATGGAAACGCTGGTGAATTTTTTGCACAACATTTCTGAAGGTTTTTGAAACCTTGGAAAGAGGACCAAGGCAAAGGTGGCAAGGTGGCTGTTGCAGGCTGCAGAGGAGGGGAAAGACTATAAACACCTTGAGCACCTGAATGAAAAACAGGACATACAATAAATCCAATAGAAAAGAATATCTGTAGCTCAGGGTTGAACTGTGGTGTCCTTGGTGCCCTCTGAGCTTGGTTGTTTTCTTTGCCCTGCTAGTGTTGGTGGGGGTGTGGTTTTTGGGCAAGCTACTGTATATAAATGGGGAGCAAACCCCACCCGCCCTCGCACTGATGATGTTACCTAGTCAGGCAGTGAAACGTCTGCAAGCCAACCACCAAGAGAGCACCAAGGACTCCACATATGGTAAATCTAAAACATAAATAAGTTTGTTACCTGTCACACTTGGTTTGGATGAAAAATTATTTCAAAACTTTTTGTATACATTTCAGGAACAAAAGAACTATTTTCCTGAAATAAACTGATGAAATTACACTTTCTCTCCTCCTTCTCTTCCTTCCTTCTTTCCTCTGCTTCCCTCCCTTGCATGCTTCTAAATAAACCCTTGGGCTATATTTATTTGTGCCTCTTATTTTCCTAGAGTGTCTTCAATGCCCAGAGCCCTTCTCGGAAGTAAAACTGGAATGAGGCACTGGTACTTCTCTCTGAAACAGGCAAGATTCCCATTTATTTACTCTGAATTAAAAGAATCTTCAAATTCAAATTGGGTGAAGCAGAAAACTGGGCTGGTGCCAAGCAAGTCTGTTCCCTAATTTCAACTGAACCTTGAAATTATCCTCCAATCTCTTTCCATACTTCTTTGGATGTGAGCCTCAGTTAAAACGTAGATAAGAGGGTACGGAGAGAAAACAGTGGTAGAAAACCAAATTTTGCTTTAAAATGCATTTTTAAAGAAGTTATTTAAATATCTGCTTAAATGTGGATTCTTTCATAGGTTTTAATTTTTAAAAAATGTAGATTAATTTTATTTACTTACCAATGATATCGGTGTATTGGTGTATAACAAGCATTCTGGGAATGACAAACAATTAAACGGTTAGGACATAAATCAATATGCAGCTAAGTAAATACTCCAAGAAATGAATGTTGGCATAAAGAATTATAAGAGAACTCTACAAGCAGGAAGCAACAAGATTGCAAACACTTTGCAAATATCATGGAAATGAGATGCTATTATGGGTGAAAACATGTGAAAATGACCCTGACCCAAATAGATCATTATCTGTAATTGAATGCAGTCAAAGAAAGCTTTGCTTTGCACACTGTACCATGGATCTGTGGAACTCCCTGCCACATGAATGAGGACAGCCACTGGTTCAAGTAGCTTTTCAAAAGGAAGTGCAATATCATCAACACTGAATGGCATTTGATTGCCTGGGTTTTACCCAGTCATTTTTCCAACCCCAGCTGATGATCTTCTGGCAAAGCAGCTGAACTGCCCTCACATCGGCTGAAGGCCTCTCTCTTGGGCTGCCTGGTGCTCAGTCCAATGATTGGTCTCCACCCGTCTTTGCAACCTGGTGCCTCCCAGATGGAATGGGTGACCATGCCCATCACTCCCAGCCAGCAATGACCAGGCAGGGCACTAAACAGAACTCCTTGCATTCAGATCCAGTGAGTTTATTTAAGAAGACGCAGCAAGGATTGGCTGGGAAACAGAAGCTGAGGACTGCTCCCTTTGCACCTCATCTGGCTGTTGTTTAAAACAGGGGCTCAAGCTGGCCATTTCGCCTGGTCCACCACCGACCTTTTTGCATCCCCTTATCTAGTGGTGCCAGGGCTGCTGGGCTGAGAGCAAGGATCTAACACATTTGACAAGATGTTCACTGTTAACTTCCTCCGTAGAATGAAGGCCCGGCATCCATGAATTGGTCCCAGTAAAGAGCTGAGGTACAGGCAGGGCTGGCAGAAAGATATCAGAGATATCAATCAAGGGGAAGACTGGGTTCCTGAGTGTTTGAGCCACACTCTTTATGTTCCTTTTATTAGTCCGATTATGCTTCTTTAATAGCACCCGGCATTTATGCCATAAGGGGCAGTGAGGCAGAGATGATTTGATTCCAGAAGGTTCTTGGAAAATGCCTCCTGGGAACAGACACTTCAGGGTTGGCACAGGGCAGGAATCCCCCAGTGTTGTTCGGGGCCATGATGAAGCACATGAAGGGCTTTGGGGCTGTGCTGCAGCATCATTCGAATAAGGCCAAGAAGTGGGTGGAGTGGGGACAAAACTGCAGCTTTAATGAAAAGGAATTAAATACACGCAATATGGGTGTTCCCTGTAACTTCCTTCCTTCCTTCCTTCCTTCCTTCCTTCCTTCCTTCCTTCCTTCCTTCCTTCCTTCCTTCCTTCCTTCCTTCCTTCCTTCCTCTTTCTCCCTCCCTTCCTTCCTTCCAAGGTGTGCTTTTAAATAAAAGCTATAGTTATTTGTCCCTGTTATTTTCCAAGAGTGCCTTCAATGCCCAGAGCCCTTCTTGGAAGTAAAACTGGAACTGAAGCAGGCAAGATTCCCATTTATTTACTCTGAATTAAAAAAAAAAATCTTCAAATTGGGTGAGGCAGAAAACTGGGCTGGTGCCAAGCAAATCTCTTCCCTACTAAAAATGGCAATTTTGAATATGTGTTTGAAGGATGCCAGGAGGCCCAGCCAAGTATTTTGGGGGGATACCAGTTCTGCACCCCTATCTTAGGGGAACAAAAGAATTACAAGAAGATGTAGTAACTGGGTTCGCACTAGACTAAAATGGTTGGGTGTTTTGTGAATCAGTGTGATGGTGAAACCCACAGATGTCTTAGCAGGCTGTGTGAACGTGGCCGCCACATTTCTATTTATCACTTGTTTGTTTTGTGGATTTTCTACCCTGCCTCCCCTCCAGGAGATCAAGGCAGAACTTATAGCTCTCCTTTCTCCAATTCTTCCCCCACAACAACCCTATGAGGTAGGAAAGGCTGAAAGAGAGTGAGTGGCCTATCACCCGGGGATCTTCTATGGCTGAGGATGGAACTTAAGCTGAGTCTCCCTGGCCCAACTCTGATATCTTAGCCCCTCCCCTTTAATCAGAATAGGGTCTATTAGTTGAAGGCTTTTTTCCATCTGCTCTTTACGGGGTGGGGCGGGGGTAGCCCTTGCTCAGTAGAGGCCACAGGTGGGGCCGGGGAGGCAGACGGACAAAGGTGAAAGCCATCATGGTGAAAGCCCTCCTCTTGGCACCTGTGTCACGATCCCTCTTGCTTGCCCAAATGGGGCGACGCTCATGGGGCAGTGGCACAATGCTTTTGTCATTCCAGCAAAGGCAGGAAGCTTCTGCAGACATCCCTGCTATTTCTGGTGCTGCTCGTTCAGTTCCAAGTCTTCCATTTCTGTTCCTCTCTCTCTGCTTCTGTCTCCTTCCTCCCTTCCCTTCCCTCCAAATCTTCCGTTTGTGACTTCAACACAGCTGCATTCTTATGCTTTACCTCAGTGTTTCTCAACACAGCTGGCTGGGGAATTCTGGGAGTTGAAGTCCACACATCTTAAACTGGCGGAGGTTGAGAAACGCTGCTTTATGTGGTGTTAATGATGGGATCCGCAGCCTCTGTCTCTGGATTCTGAAGTTCCTTTCTCTGAATTCCCCCTCTCGGTCCTATTTTCACTTTGGCACGTAGAAAACCATCACATCGCATCCTACCCGCTCCTCGCCAGAAAGGACGGAGGCTTTAGCAGGCCGTTTCAAATGGCAGGGTCACTGCAGAATGTATAAATGCACAGGAGGTCCCTCCTGGGATGGGATTCCCCGCAGGTCAGTCTGGCATCTTCCGGTCTCGGAATTCAAGGTGCCCTGGAGGATCATCATTTCTGAAGCAAGCCCTCAATATTGGTGGCACCTCCGCTCTCCGTGGGTGTTTGATTACCTCTTTACAGTCAGACTGGCTGGATTAAAAGGCCTCCTCAAGCTTTCTCCACTTGCAACAGCCGCTTTAAAGGGCAGACCTCCCTGTGAGGAGCACAGGCAGGTGGGAGTAAAAGATGAGAGGCCCCAAAAGCCCTGGTGCCCAGGGGTCAAAAGGTCGCTTTGCTTTTATCGCTCCACTTCCCAATCCTTGCAATGCATGGTTTATCTTAATCAGTGGTGTTATGAGGGGAAAAAGGCAATAGGGTTTATGTAGAGGCCAGACACTTTTTCCAAAACATATTTCTCCGAAGACTTCTCCTCCTTCCTTCCCTCTCCTCCCTCCCTCCTTCCTTTTTTTTCTTTCTGTTTTCAATTCTGCCATCAATCCAGTCACCAGCCAGCCGAACAGCTGAAAGAGAACAGTAGCCGATGCTGAGGATCAATTTGTTCCAGATGGCCACAAGTGAGTGGCGCTAATTTGGTGGCTGGAGGGTGCTGAATTGGGATGTGTTGATCCCTCAGCAGCAGGAGGCGGGTTGTGAAGTGTGTCTCTTTGCGCCAGTCTGGCGGGAAGGGGTCCGGGTGCCGCGAGTCTGAACGCAAACAAATCAGCACCATAGACAGCACCACTTCAGAGAGATTTTTCTCCAAGCTTAGGGGACTTCCAAAAATTTTCGAGTCACGCTCGCACATCCCCTTCAGCATTATCACCTCCTGGCTGCTGAGTATCTTCTAGAGATGGCTCAGACACCTTCCTTCATCTCTGACTTGCTCAAGGTGCGCAGAACAATTACGTTTCAGCCAGCGCTCCATCCCGCTGGCTTTTCAATCATAGAACCAGCGAGTTGGAAGGAAGCTTAAAAGCCCCCAGATCCAACATCCTGCTCAAGGCGAGCATCTCTGATCATCCAGCTTCTGGACAGAAGTCCAGAGAGAGCTGGCTGTTTCATATAGCAGCTTGTTCTTGTCCAGAAGGATGTTCCTCTTGATCTACATCTTAGCTTGCTTCTGTAGTTTACTTTGAAGCTTTAATCAAGTCGCCACAGGTCAGCCCTTTGAGGTAGACCAGATTCTGTTAGTCTAACCCTCTGATAAAAGTAGTTTTAGAATGCATGACTTTGAAACACCAAAGTCATGAATACTAAAACTACTTTTATGAGACGGTTAGACTAACAGAATCTTGCAACCCTGAATGTGCCTCCCCCACTCGCCTTTGTCCTAAAGCAAAGTAGGGAAGGTCCAGTCTGAGATGCTTTCTCAAATTACATCCCCACTTTGGGCTGAGATTTCTTTTATTTGACTCTTCCTCAAGGTTATTCTCACAACCCATTACATCATGTTTCTTTTGCATCCACGGGGGGATAAATACAACGGACCTTATGTGTGGAAGCCCTTTAGATTATTTGGGAAGGATGGGAAATGGTCTCAAGATGCCTTTATGTCTGGAGGGAAGATGGAAATCCCTTGGGGGGTGGGGTCGGGGGTGGAACAAGGTCAGATTGCTCTCCAGCGGACAACCCCTCACTCTGTAGCTCCAGAAAAAAGACTCTGAGACTATCTTTGCAGCCTCGCTTCTGACGTACCAGCTTTTTTGACTTACTTTCAAAGCTTGCAAAGAACTACCATTAGGACAGCGGTGGGGGCTATTCTTGGTTTGGCATCACCCTTGGGTGCAGAAGAGGCCTCCAATTCCCCATATTTTCACAGTTCTCCAAAGTCATTCCTTGTCTCAGTTGAGTGCCCTATCAGGCAGGGGTAGCAGCCCCCTATTTTTATAGCAAAGATTGCGGCAAACATTGCAGGCCCCCCACCCCAAAAAGAGAGAGAGAGAGAGAGAGAAACAACCTTGGTTAGAAGAACAAAAGGGCAGCACCATTGATACAACACTGCACAAAAGTCATTGCAACAAGGTTTACTCTCTGAAAAATCAATAAGCCCATGTATTTGTTTAATTAGAGAAGAGCAGGCCCAGCATCAGGGGATGGGTTGATGATGTGGCCCTGACGACTTGACAGCATTGCCTCAGCTGCTGAGGCCTCCTCCCTCCCCATTTAAGTGTGGTGTCCAGCCATGGCGGTTTCTCTCTTCCTGCTTCCAGCTTAGCATTTTTGAAGGTGTGACCCCAAGACCCTAAAAGACCACAGAGTAGCCATGAAACAGATGCAGGAAAAGAGGGGGGGGGAGGAGGAGGAGGAGGAATGACGAAGTGGGACTGAACGTTCTTAGGATGACCAGAAATTCAGGGAACTTAGGCCAGCTGTTCTCTTTCTTCTGCTGCTAAATGCGACGGCATGTGGGTGTACATATTTCCTCGGCTCTTGAAAGTTGCACTAGCAATATAGAGAAAGGTGAGGGAAACAGCCAGAAGAGACGGGCACAATGTTTTGTAAAAACATCTCAGATAGTAAGCAATCATGCTCCCCGTTCAGCGGTGCCCCAGCTGACCTCCTAAAAGATACAAGCTCAGACTTTGAGGCCATGTTTCTCCTCCTCAGGAGTGACCCACTACTCCTGAGGAGACCTAGGTGTCATCAGTTGGCTGAGTTTGGGGGAGGCTCACCATTTCTGGTATAAAAGGCTCTGCCTGAGCCAAGGCAGGCTGTTGGTAAGTGTGCTTCCTCTTATGCTTGGAGGGCACCTACAATTTTGCTCCTTGACTTCTGTTTTCACCTTAAAGCAGTGTTTCGCAACCTTGGCAGCATGGCTGGCTGGGGAATTCTGGGAGTTGAAGTCCACGCATCTTCAAGCTGCCAAGGTTGAGAAACGCTGCCTTAGACTTCTGGAATAGGCTCTGAATTCTCGGTTGGGCCTCCTCTTGCCTACAAGGGGTGGGTGAAAGCTCAGGGTGCTGGCTTCTCCCTTGGTGTCTCTCTGCAGTTTCCTTCTCTTGCAAAAGAGGCTTCTGAGATTCAGCCATGTCTTCTGGAAGCTTTAGAATTTCTTTCACGTTTATTTGAGCAGGGTTTTGGAGGGGAGGTACTTTGCTGGAGCTAATGGAGGGTGCTACCGCTGGGTTTCTACCCTGCCTGAATTTTTTCAGTATTCTGAACCTTCTATGACTTCCACCTCTGGAAAAAAGGCCCACAAGAGGCATTTTTTCTCCTTCCCAGATACCTCAAGGGAAGAGGGGGAGCCAGAGGGACTGCAGACCCCTGGAGAGAGGATGGTGCCAAAGAAGACACAACATTGTCTCCTTGACAGCACCCCTTGGCGGTCTCGCATTTCAGTAAATGTAGGAAGGCCCTACTCCCACTGTTAAAATTGCACTGCTATTCTCTTCTTTGAAATGCATTCCAAGTGGCGGTCTTTCACTCAGCAGAGTGCAAATCATTAGAGAAAGAAATGCAGGAGATCTCCCCCCCCCCCCCACTCCTGTCTTCCCCACTCTAACCTGCTTGGCTAGGCTTTCCCGTCTAGAGAGCTTCAAGACAAGATCCAAACCAAGGGGGATCTTCAGGCAAAGAGATTGCTTTCTGGACCCAGGCTTAGGGAGATCTGCTGGTCCACCGTAGACGAGGGGTGGGACCAGAGCAGAAGTGGGTGGGGTTTGAATCCCTGTAGGTTCTCTGGCTGGCTCTTTCTCTGTAGCATCTCCTTTGTAGGAAATTCAAGCTGCATGAAATTAAGTCAAGGAGCCACCACGTGTCCCCTCACCAAGAGACGGGAATTAAGGGGGGGAAAAATCCATCCTTCTTCCTCTTTTTCTGCCCATCTCTGCTTGCTCTTTGCTAACCTTAGAAACAGTGCTGCGTCCCAGGAAGAAGGGGTTAACGGCCTGGTTGCATTTTGTGCAGAAGCTTGGGGGTGGTAAGGGAAAAAAAAAAAAAAAGAGTAAGCACAACGCAGAGCCCAAGAATGCTGGAGGTTGCAAAGAGATTAATTTCTCCTGTAACGAGAAGGAGAAATTCCTCAAGCATGTGTTGTGGTCCCCCAGTGAGTAATCTGTTTGATTACCCACAGAATGGCGGTAGAAGTGAAATGGAGTTTTCTCTTTTTAGTCCCATGCTTTTTTCCACCCCACCCCAAAACTCAGAGCCATGAAAGGCAGATCTGGCAATCATCAGCATGCCATGGTTTGACTGATTTAAATGCCGCTCTTTTTAGCAGTCTGGGAGAGGTCTGGCAAAGGGGTGTGTGTGTGTGTGTGTGTGTTCATTTCAAGTTGTATTCAACCTCACCTCCTCCTTGGAAGAAGAACGGGGAAGAACTGCACAATCGGGATGGATTCGCTTATTTATTTACTCAAGTTGGGGCATTTGGAAGGGAACGTTAAGCACAGAAATGGCGGTTGATTCCTTTAGCGCGTCTTGGCAGACTTTTAGTAAATGAAAAGAGGAGCTCCAAAATGAATTTTGGGGTGCCAGCCAATCTGAGAGGAGGAGACAAACATCTCCATTCCTCCCTGAAACCAAGAAAAATGGGATGAAACCACGGGACAAAGTTTGCTGGGGCAAATGGCCGAAATTCAGGAAGTGAAATTTGGATCTGTTTTCAGGCCCCACCACTGATTTTTCCCTCCCCAGCTTGAGGAAAGCGAAGATGTTCGTGTCATGTGGAAAAAAAAAACATTTTTTCTCTACCCGTGCTTCTTCAATCTAAGAGTATTTGTGTTACAAATTGCTTTCAGAGGGACAGAGAAATTGGTGAATTTTTTATGGTTGGAGGCCGGTGTTCCTGCACAACATTTATTTGTGGTTTTAAAACTGGTTGCCCGCCCTTCAAACCTAGGCTTGCTCACGGTGATTTCCAGTGCAAATTTCTGTTGAGTTTTCTGCTTTTTCATTGCACAGCCTTCTTTCTAAGGGCTGCAGCTTCCCCCTTACCCATTAAAAAGTCGCTCTTTGAGTGAGATGGGCGGTGACTAAATTTGAAACATAAATAAATAAAATAAATAAATCCCTAAGAGCACGATCAGGGAGAATTCCTCCCATGGGGTTTTTTTAGATTGGAAAGTGTAGGCAGCCAGAGAGGGCCCAAAGCACAGAGAGCCAGTTTGGTCTAGTGGTTAAGGCAATGGACTAGAAACCGGAGGCTCTGAGTTCGAGTCCTGCCTTAGTCACGAAAGCCGGCTGGGTGACTGTGGGCCAGTCCCTCTCTCTCAGCCCAAGAGCCAATCAGGCATGGTATGAGAGTTCTAGTCCCGCCTTAGGCACGAAAGCCGGCTGGGTGACCTTGGGCCAGTCCCTCTCTCTCAGCCCAAGAGCCAATCAGGCGTGGTATGAGAGTTCTAGTCCCGCCTTAGGCACGAAAGCCGGCTGGGTGACCTTGGGCCAGTCCCTCTCTCTCAGCCCAAGAGCCAATCAGGCGTGGTATGAGAGTTCTAGTCCCGCCTTTGGCACGAAAGCCGGCTGGGAGACCTTGGGCCAGTCCCTCTCTCTCAGCCCAGCCCACCTCACAGGGTTGTTGCTGTGGGGAAAAGAGGAGGAGGAAGGAGTAATAGGTATGTTCCCCGCCTTGAGTTATTTATAAAAAAAAAAAAAAGTAAAGGCGGGATAGAAAATAAAATATGAATAACAGAAAAGTCTCCACTTTGGCCACAGTCAAGCTAAAAAATGCCACCAAGGGATATTCTCAAACTTTCTGAGAAACAGAAGCCTCTTTTCTGGGGAAAGGAAAACTCATGAGAAATAGGAAGTGTACTCTTGACACAACGTTGGGTGAAACTGCTAGAGCCGTTCCTTTTTTAGCACCCACCAGCATCACTCTCTTGCTTTTTCCCAGTTCCCCTTGATTCAACAACTGGTACTTTTTCACCCTTTCTCAAAACTTCAGACCAAATTGGCCATTGGGGGAGAAGTGAAGCCAAAGGGGGGATTTTTTTTTTTTAAAGTCCTGAGTGCCTAAAGACAAAGCTGTTTCCTCCTTCTGTTTAAACAACTATGTTGAATTCAAGAAAAAGCCCCACCATCACTCACATTATAGGTAGTCCTCGACTTACAACCATTCGAAGTTACAACAGGGCTGAAAAAAGTGACTTGCAGCTGGTCCTTACACTTACAACCATTGCAGGGTCCCCGTGGTCATGTGATCAGAACTCAGGCACTTGGCAAAAGGCATGTATTTACGATGGTTGCAGAGTCCCAGGGTCACGTGATCGCCATTTGCAACCTTCCCAGGGGGCTTCTGACCAGGAAGTCAATGGGGGAATTATAGTATTTGCTTAATGGCCGCAGCAAAAAGGTCATAAAATCAGGTGTGACTCACTTGATGACTGCATCGCTTAGCAATGGAAGTTCCGGTCCCAATTGTGGTTGTAAGTTGAGGACTGCCTGTATAGCAACATATGTGGGTCTTTCTTTGTTTTCACTGATTGATTCCAGTAAGCTGAAGAGGGTGGAAGAGAAAGGACTTGTCCATCTTGGCTAGGAAATGTTATTCTGAGAAGGCCAAAATGAAGCTTTTTCCTAGTGTATAAAAATGGGTTTTGATTTAATCAGCTTAGGCGCTGTTTCCATTATACCTCTCTCTCAGCACAGGTGCAGGTACCATTTTCTCTTGCTAAGCTCCAGAGCAGCACAGTGAAAAGTGGGGAGGCAGATAAATGGAGTTACGCGACTTCTTTTTTAAAAGCACAGCACTGCAAATGTTCAGCATGCGTGCACCTCTCAGCTTCCCCAGATGGCTGGAATTTCCAGTGCGAATGGGCCACTGGATCTTTGTCCCCAACCTCTGATCATTCTTGGATCAGTGATTGTTCGCAGTTATGGAGCCTGGCTGGAAAGTTTTCTGCAATGACAAATGCAGACTTGGGAGATTTACAGGAATTTTAATCTGTACCAAGTGCCACTTCCATCTGGTTGTAGTGTTGTACTTACCCTGATTTTCTTTTCCCCAATTTTATACCTCTTCAGTTCCCTACAGGGGAAGGTGACATATGATTCTCCAGATGGCAACTAAACTTCAAGTCCCATCATCCCTGCCCAACATGGCCAAGGGTAAAAGATAATGGAAATGGCAATCTGGAGGGTTACTTACCCTGTTACACATAAATTGAAATACACAATTGCATGCAAACACTGGCACCTTCTGGAATGTCGTAATCTATCTCAGAATCTGGAAGACGACTCTCCCGTTTTTTTTTTTGATATGCAAATAATCCAGGGTACAATTAAGATTTGATTTGCAAGCTTGCAGATCTGCAGTTTGGAGAGCTGATTCAATTTGAACTTGGGAACTGAAACAAGGAGAAGATTCGATTTGGGAAAGCGTGCACACCCATGAAACAGAGTGTGTGAAGGTCTGTGCCAAAGTCCACTGAACTTTCAGATAGGTTCAGCTTCAGCAACAGCTGAGTCTGCTTCCAACAGATGATCTGATTCAGCAACATGAGGGGTCAAGATCAAATTCCTTTTGAATTAAAGCTTTGGACAGCTTTAATCTCTATGGCCAAGCAAAGTGGGTAGCCTAATTAGCATCTGATGAAATTTGATTACTTGTCAGACGAAATGCCAACTACTCTGATACCCCAGCTTCTCTGTGATTTAAAAAAAAGTTTAAACGGTGCTTCAGATTTGAAACATCTTGTTCACCATTTAAGGACAAAAACAGTAGACATACCAAAAGTTTGTGAAGGTTCATTTTTGGTTCAGAATGAAGCTATTAGATTTGATTGTCGTTAGCCTCTGGGCGTGTCCAGACGGTACAGATCTCCAGCAGTGGGTCCTGCAGCAAACAACTCAATACTGAAATGAAGAGTGCCAATTATAAGTAAAGTGATTTATTACTACAATGGCCTTATGGATGCAACTGAATTTTCAGTCTGTGGAGTTAGCAGAATGTTTGTTATGTAAATGTTACATTTTGTCATTGTTGAACTTCGCAGTTTATCCTTAATTGGAATAATCATGAAAAATAAACAGCTGGGGGAGGAAAGAGATGGGGGCAATTTGATATCTATGCCATCCCCCTTTCCCCTTTTCTGCAACTTTGGGGATGGGAACCCAACTTTTGGTTGCTCAATGCAACCAGGACATTCCCAATACCAATGTATTATCTTCAGCTGGTGTTGTTTAAGAGACTTCAGGCCTCTGAAGTCACCTTTAACTCCAACCAGATACAATTTGCTTGAACTTCATGACACCCAATGAAATTTACAGAGCTGCAGTGGGTGTTTCGCTCCCTATGAGATTTACTTCTGAATAAACTTGTAAAGGAGCTGGGCTAATACAAACATATTAAAACTAGTTATTAGTATTCAGTGCCCTTTTTTTCCCCAGGCAGATCATAAGATAATCAGTGTTCTCAGGTAGTTTGGCTTATAAATTCCATCAACCTCCATGCAGACATGTGAATTTTTAAAAAAAACTAATGAAAATCCATATGCATTTTCGTATACATTGCTCCAGCTACACACCTTATGCTACATATTTTACTACATATACTGTAAATACAGTATAAATATAAATATACTACATATTTTTGCAGGCAGTGTCTCCCAATACATTTTCAGTTCCTCATTCCTCACTCATAGATTTTTTTTTAATGGGCAGTTTTCCCTAATATGCTGATTTTTGGAGTTTTCAGTTGCCACCTGCCGAATTAAAACAAACCAACAGTTGCCATCAGTGCAAGTTGGATAACTTGACATTACAATGTAAGCGATGCTATTTTCCTCTCCTTCTGCCCCAAGACTACAGGGAAATCAGGGCTCTGGTGAAGAACACTCCAACATCACTGTAATCCTCATTAATTTCAGGATCCCAGGGCAGAAGTAGGAATTGGCAAAGCTTGGGGCCCTTTCAGTTCCTTTCCCTTTAAGAAAAAAGAACCATCTTCAGATGCTGTGCAATCTGAAGGAATTCATCTATTTATATCAGCCAAATGACAGCCTACATTCCTTGCTGGAACATGGGCGTGGCAAAGCGTTCTGAGCCTTTCTTATTTCCCAACGTCCCACGTTGCCCCTTGAATGACTCTTGGCCTCAGAAAGCTCTTTCCTTGGAAGCTGGGGGAGAAGGGACAATCAGACAATCTCCAATCAGAAGTTGGACCCTTTCTGCCCCAGGGTCCAGAAAACTGCCCCGTATCTCCCTCTCCCTCTCCTCACCCTCTTTCCAGATGCTAAGACCAGGCCAACTAACTCACCACCTGCTACCTTGACTGCAGCAAGAGTGGGCCAGTGCTAGGCTTTACCCCGGACTCTGCATGATTGAAGGTGGAGGCAGGAATCAAGTGTCAACAGCGAAATAAGGGTGAGGCGGGGGGGAATCTAAGAATGTATACCCCGTCCTCTGATCCTGGGGCTGGTTTTAGTTAGAGTCGGCGAGCATTTGATTCCTTCAGCCCCCCTGCCTCTCTTCCCTCCCCTGCAAAGGAATGCTTGTGTGTGTGTGTGTGTGTGTGTGTGTGTGTGTGTGTGAGAGAGAGAGAGATCTCCAAGACACTGAGAGGGGATCATCAATCATTTGAGCAAATCTGGCTGTCTTCCTAGGACTTGCTGTTCCAGCCACCCAGCTGCATGCTTGTGCTGCCGGGAAAGGATGGTGGAGGAAGAGTTTTGTGGGTGAGCCGAGGCATTAACCCAACTGTGGTCTGGGAACGTCCAAGAGGTGGCAAAGCTGGCCTTCTGAGCTCATCCCCTGCAGCCTCTGCAAATGCTTTGCGCGCACTCCCTCCCTCTCTCGCATTCTCATTTTTGCCAAGTGCAGCAGGATGCCATCTGGCCTTTTCTGCTTACTTTCAGATGGGAAACGTTGTCACCCCCCCACTTTTTTTCTTTTTTTTTGCAAAGGCGTGTGGCTTCCATACCGAATCCATGCTGATGGAAGCCAGGCTCAGCCCCTGAGAGTATGAGCCCCAGAAGTAGCCCTGAAGGAATTATTAAGTGATGAATGAGGTCTGCTGGGGCTGGTGGTGATCCCTCCTCCCACCACTTAGAAATGGATGGCTTTAATCTGAGTAAACCTCAGTTGGCTGGGACTTCATCATGTTCTCCACTTGGGGTGGGGATCTACAGGTAGTCCTTGCTTAACAACCACAACTGGGACTGGCATTTTGGTTGCTAAGCGGAGCAGTCATTAAGCGAATCCGACCAGATTTTACAACCTTTTTGCAGTGGTCATTAAGCGAATCACCACGGGCGTTAAGCGAACCATGTGTTCATTAGGCAAATCATGCAGTTCCCCATTGATTTTGCTTGCCAGAAGCTGGCCAGGAAGGTCAAAAATGGTAATCATGTGACCCCGGGATGCTGTGACGGTCATAAATGCAAACCGGTTACCAAGCGCCCAAATCGTGATCACGTGACCAGGGGGAACGCTGTGATGGTTGTTAAGTGTGAGGACTGGTCGTAAGTCAGTTTTTCCAGCACTGTTGAAATTTAGGTTGGCTAAATTCAAACTGCTTCAGCAAAGGATCGTTACCTTGTCGTGGTGCTGGAGCTTGAGCACCTCAATGATGCCATGAGCTAAACCGTGAAGGGCCACCCAAGACGGGAAGGTCATGACAGAGAGGTCAGGCTAAATGCAATCCCTGGGGAAGGTCATGGCAACCCACCCCAGTATTCTTGCCGTGAAAACTAAATGGATCAGTACAACCAGAGATATGTCGGTATACCATCGGAAGATGAGACCCCCAGGTCGGAAGATGGTCAAAATGCTACTGGGGAGGAACAGAGGATGAGCTCAACTAGCCCCAGACGTGATGACGCAGCTAGCTCAAAGCCGAAAGGACGGCTAGCGACCGACGGCGCTGGTGGTGAACGGCGAATCCGATGTTCTAAGGATCAACACACCATTGGAACCTGGAATGTAAGATCTATGGGCCAGGGCAAATTGGATGTGGTTATTGGTGAGATGTCAAGATTAAAGATAGACATTCTGGGCGTCAGTGAACTGAAATGGACTGGAATGGGCCACTTCACATCAAATGACCACCAGATCTACTACTGTGGACAAGAGGACCACAGAAGGAATGGAGTAGCCTTCATAATTAATAGTAAAGTGGTTAAAGCAGTGCTTGGATACAATCCAAAAAACGATAGAATGATCTCAACTCGAATTCAGGGCAAGCCATCTAACATCACAGTGATCCAAATATACGCCCCAACCACAGATGCTGAAGAAGCTGAAGTAGAGCAGTTCTATGAGGATCTGCAGCACCTACTGGACAACACGCCTAAAAGAGATGTTATTTTCATCACAGGAGACTGGAATGCTAAGGTGGGCAGTCAAATGACACCTGGAATTACAGGTAAGCCTGGCCTGGGAGAACAAAACGAAGCAGGACATAGGCTGATAGAATTTTGCCAAGACAACTCACTCTGCATAACAAACACTCTCTTCCAACAACCTAAGAGACGGCTTTATACGTGGACTTCACCAGATGGACAACACCAAAATCAGATTGACTACATCCTTTGCAGCCAAAGGTGGTGGACATCTATACAGTCGGTAAAAACAAGGCCTGGAGCTGACTGTAGTTCAGATCACGAACTTCTTCTTGCACAATTTAGGATCAGACTAAAGAGATTAGGGAAGACCCACAGATCGGCTAGATATGAGCTCACTAATATTCCTAAGGAATATGCAGTGGAGGTGAAGAATTGATTTAAGGGACTGGACTTAGTAGATAGGGTCCCGGAAGAACTACGGACAGAAGTTCGCAAGATTGTTCAGGAGGCGGCAACAAAATACATCCCAAAGAAAGAGAAAACCAAGAAGGCAAAGTGGCTGTCGGCTGAGACACTAGAAGTAGCCCAAGAAAGAAGGAAAGCAAAAGGCAACAGTGATAGGGGGAGATATGCCCAATTAAATGCAAAATTCCTGAGGTTAGCCAGAAGAGATAAGGAATTATTTTTAAACAAGCAATGCGCGGAAGTGGAAGAAGACAATAGAATAGGAAGGACAAGAGACCTCTTCCAGAAAATTAGAAACATTGGAGGTAAATTCCAGGCAAAATGGGTATGATCAAAAACAAAGATGGCAAGGACCTAACAGAAGAAGAAGAGATCAAGAAAAGGTGGCAAAAATATAGGAAGACCTGTATAGGAAGGCTAACAATATCGGGGATAGCTTTGACGGTGTGGTCAGGGAGCTAGAGCCAGACATCCTGAAGAGTGAGGTTGAGTGGGCCTTAAGAAGCATTGCTAATAACAAGGCAGCAGGAGACGACGGCATCCCAGCTGAACTGTTCAAAATCTTGCAAGATGATGCTGTCAAGGTAATGCATGCTATATGCCAGCAAATTTGGAAAACACAAGAATGGCCATCAGGCTGGGAAAAATCAACTTATATCCCCATACCGAAAAAGGGAAACACTAAAGAATGTTCAAACTATCAAACAGTGGCACTCATTTCACATGCCAGTAAGGTAATGCTCAAGATCCTGCAAGGCAGTCCTCAGCAATTCATGGAGCGAGAATTGCCAGATGTACAAGCTGGGTTTAGAAAAGGCAGAGGAACTGGAGACCAAATTGCCAATATCCGCTGGATAATGGAAAAAGCCAGGGAGCTTCAGAAAAACATCTATTTCTGTTTTATTGACTATTCTAAAGCCTTTGACTGTGTGGACCATAACAAATTGTGGCAAGTTCTTAGCGGTATGGGGATACCAAGTCATCCTGTATGCCTCCTGAAGAATCTGTATAACGACCAAGTAGCAACAGTCAGAACAGACCACGGAACAACGGACTGGTTTAAGATTGGGAAAGGAGTACGGCAGGGCTGTCTACTCTCACCCTACCTATTCAACCTGTACGCAGAACACATCATGCGACATGCTGGGCTTGAGGAATCCAAGGCTGGAGTTAAAATCGCTGGGAGAAACATTAACAATCTCAGATATGCAGATGATACCACTTTGATGGCTGAAAGCGAAGAGGAACTGAGGAGCCTTATGATGAAGGTGAAAGAAGAAAGTGCAAAAGCTGGCTTGCAGCTAAACCTCAAAAAAACCAAGATTATGGCAACCAGCCTGATCGATAACTGGCAAATAGAGGGAGAAAATGTAGAAGCAATGAAAGACTTTGTATTTCTAGGTGCGAAGATGACTGCAGATGCTGACTGCAGTCAGGAAATCAGAAGATGCTTAATCCTTGGGAGAAGAACAATGACAAATCTCGATAAAATAGTTAAGAGCAGAGACATCACACTGACAACAAAGTTAACATAGTCAAAGCAATGGTGTTCCCCCTAGTGACATATGGCTGCGAGAGCTGGACCATAAGGAAGGCTGAGAGAAGGAAGATTGATGCTTTTGAACTGTGGTGTTGGAGGAAAATTCTGAGAGTGCCTTGGACTGCCAGAAGATCAAACCAGTCCATCCTCCAGGAAATTAAGCCAGACTGGGATGATATTAAAGGCAAAACTGAAATACTTTGGCCACATAATGAGAAGACAGGACAGCCTGGAGAAGATGCTGATGCTGGGGAGAGTGGAGGGCAAAAGGAAGAGGGGCCAACCAAGGGCAAGGTGGATGGATGATATTCTAGAGGTGACGGACTCGTCCCTGGGGGAGCTGGGGGTGGCGACGACCGACAGGAAGCTCTGGCATGGGCTGGTCCATGAAGTCACGAAGAGTCAGAAGCGACTAAACGAATAAACAACAAAGTTCAAACTGATGGGGGAAAGGATGGTTGAAACATTTCTTCCTAGAAAGCTAAAGCCAGATGAAAAAGCTGGAGAGAGTTAAAACACTGTCTCCCCTCTGTCTGCTTCTGCCTTGCACCACTCATGCGCCCAATGACCTCCAGACAGGCAAGAGGCAAAAATCATAGAGTCCTCACAGTGTGAACCCCAGAGGGTATGACATTCTGGTGTTTACCATACCAACTCTGTGGTTGGCAGACCTCGCAAGAAGAGGGTCTTCAGGGGGAAAAAAAAGCCCTTTTCTGCAAAACACTGGGATTAGGAAGCACACAGGATGGAATGATCAATGCTTTGGTGTGGGACATTCCTGAGCCTCACAGGGAATTGCTATCAGTTGTAATCATGGCCAGTGTGGAGGGGACAGGCAGAATTGTGGGTCACAATCATTTCCTAGATGTCTTCTTGTAGCCTGCAAACTGGTTAGTTTTTCCTTCACATTCTTTTTCTTTCTTGCCCTTCCCATGGTGACAAAAAGGAACAAGCTGCTTTGTGCTCCATCTCCATGACTGGCTGGGGAATTCTGGGAGTTGAAGTCCACACATCTTGAAGTGGCCAAGATTGAGAAACACTGCTTTACAGTATGCCACATGTAACTCAGCTTCCCAACTCTTGAGGAGCAGTGGGTAGAGAGAGCTTTTATGAACTGGATGAAGAGGGAGAAATGAGGAATGATTCTTCAGCTCAGATGAAAATCTGAGCTGGACTTTGCCATTTAGAAGTTCCTTTCTAAGGTGCCATTAATCCACAGCCACTCCGTCTTACTAGGGTTCAGTCGAAGCCTGTTGCTCCCCATCCAGACCCCTACAGCCCCCAGGCACCTGGAGAGGGCAATCAGAGCATCACTTACTTCACCTGGGATGGAGATATATAATTGAGATATGTAGGTAGGAAGACAGAAAGACAGTGTGGTGCAGTGGTGAAGATGTTGAAGCAGGAAGACTCATGTTCAAATCCACAGCCATCAAGCCTCACAGGATAGGCAGTGACATCTTCAGGGGAGGTCAAAATTGGCAAGATGGAGGACAGAGCATCGTGAGCATCAGCAAGATGTCAGTGTTAATAAACTCAGCCCAAACAATTTCATGAGGCCACCAAAACTGGAGGAAGAAGTGTTTGGATGATGCTTTGATCTCCTAAACAATCCTTTCTTCCTCCTCTTCCTCCTTCAGAAAACCCACTTTGGGAGCTGAAGTTGATCAAAGAAAAGAAATTGTGGAGAGATTTTCCTTTTTCCCCCTTCCCGCACTTAGGGATCAAAATTAGGAAACTCACGCTGAGTTGATCAACTCATTACAAAGATTTAATTAAGTATTAGCGCATGTACCGATCAAACAGTCTGCATTTGTGGGGAGGGGGGCAAATGGATTTTACCCACACTTTATTTTTGCACGATACCCACTTGCTGGAGTGTGGCTGATGTGCAAAGCAGAAGTGTTTTCCCCAGCCCAAAGCAAGCTGTGTCTTCTGTAAAAGGCATCTCCATCTACACACATCTTATGTCCATGAGGGCACAGAGGTTCCAACAACATTGTGAAATGATGCAGCAAGCGATTAGCGCATTAGTCTGGGGAGTTAAATACTTTTTACTGTAACTCTTGACCTTGCAGCAGGGAAGCGTGCATGCCTCGGTGTGGAATCTGATTTCTTTGGTGTTGCCGTGCGTGATAGAAATCTCACTCCGACAAGGGTTCTTTTCCTACCGTTGAGTGATGCAGCGGCTTTGTTTAGCGTCCTTGTCTGAGACACACTTCTTACACGATCTTTCTGTCCCCAGCCGCAGAGCAAGGCCAAAGAGAACAATGCAGGAGGCTGTTGTAAACTGGGGACTAGAAAAGCCTTTCTCTGTCTACACAGCTGATTATCTACTTTGCCATAAGCATTTACAGAGCTGTGATGTAAAGCCAGTTTGGCATTGTGGTTAAGGCACCAGGCTAGAAACCGGAGACCGTGATTTTGAGCCCCACCTTAGGCACAAAGCCAGCTGGGTGTCCTTGGGCAAGTCACTTTCTCTCAGCCCTGGGAAGGAGGCAGTGGCCAACCACTTCTGAAAAACCTTGCCAAGAAAACTGCAGGGACTGGTCCAGGCAGTCTCCCAGAATCAGACACAACTGAACAGACAAAAATAAAAAATGTTCCTGGAGGGGGATTTCAGCCATCCCAACTCCCTGTGCTGATCTAATGAGAAAAACTAAAACCTGAGCAAATTTGGCTCCTGGGTCTTGAAACCGGAGATAGCCAACGTTTTGCTGATAATACCCATGATTAATTCAGAGAGGGAAGAGATGTGAGGCATGCCATGTGTGCAAGGAATGAGGTGAAGCCCACGATACCTGTATGTCACACCTGTCCTGATCAGCTTAAAGCAAGCGCCAGTAAGGTGAGAGGCTGTCCTAGAAAGCTCTGGGTGACAGCTTGCTCCGACAGCATCTGGAATTTTGCTTCTCCTAAACTTCATTTTCTGCCTGAATATTTTGGCTCTGTGCCTGGGCTTGAAAACAAGTTTATGCCCTTCTTTTTGGCTTCTGGTCTGGCACGTTCCAAGCAGAAGCCCTCTGATGGACCCCCAGCCTTGTCCTGATGCAACATCTTCCATTGTCAGATCACTCATTGTAAAGCTAGCACCAGAGTGAAAAACCCCTCAGCTTTTTCGATCCCTTCCAGTTCTCATGAAAGAGAACCCCAGTGGCATTCTCTGGCACAAACTGAGCATTCAGATACTTACTTGTTTACAAGATGGCTAAGACGTATGCACCGTCCAGTAGCTTGTAGCCTCTCAGGCTGCCATTCAAGAGAGAATTCGACTGGTGGGACATTTTCAGCAAGACTATGGCTGGTAGGTGGAGTCCTTGCTCTGGAGAACCGTCCCCCCCCCCGCCCCCCACCAGCTTCTCTGCTCACAATTTCAGTGGGGAAATTTCAAAAGGCTGTTGGTGTCCAGCAGTAGGTGACAGAGAGGAGGAAGCAAATCAGTGATGGGGCAAACCCTTAGCGGTCCCAGGAGAGATTTAAGGGCCTTTCTAGCCCCAAAATTTGGGCTATGCAAAAATGGGCTTGCAGGTTTCCCTCGCCACGTGGCGCAGTTCCACATTCTGTTTCTAGATCAGAAACAGAACTGGGTGTTGGGCACTGGCTTGGCTAACTAGGAATGCTGGAAATTGTATCAAAGAGAACAACTCTTCCCCCTTTGAAGTTACCTTGGTAGCAATGCTGTATTTTCACTGTTTTTCTGGACAAAAGCGAGCCTCCTTTTTGTAGTTTCAGAAACCCGTGTAGCTCAGGAATGAATTAATGCTAAATTAGGCTTGTTTGTCAAATTCAGATCAAGTTCCCCCTCCCTTGCTTCTCTTTGCTCCCTCTCCCCCATCCCCAACCCCCCATTCTTCTTGCTCTGGAGCTTATGCATGGAGGAGGTCTCTCTGGGATGTCTTCTCCTCTGCTGCAGCTTTTTATTTGACCTCTTTGAAAGCAATTCCATGTCTCGCACTATGATCTCTTGTTTGGGTATCTGAACATTCATTCTGGGGGAGAGGGAGAAAAAAAAAAACCCCGCTTGAGCCTCCGTGACTTAAATGTCACATTAGCCAAGTGACAGGGCTCTGATGAGAGGCAGCACATCAGTTGAATAGTTTTTCCTCCTGCCCGCCCCCAAAAAAGGAAATTTGTGTAGACCCAGTGCAACATTTTGCCCTGCAATGGCAGAATCCAGTTCCCCTGGATGCAGAAAGCCAGCTCCCTTGGTGCAGAACTGGCACATCTGCATAAATTAGGTAAATTGAAGTCCTTGATCCATGGAAAGCCTCTGTGTTCTCCATCACTCCTACTTTGAGAAGCCAACAGGGTAATCTTTAATTCGGGACACACAAAAGAAAGCCGTCTTTCACACTGAGTGCTCAGTTAAGTAATTTGTGAGCATAAGAGGTAGTGATGGCCATCAACTTGAACAGCTCTGAAAGGGATTGAAGACATTATCTCCCTCTTTGAAACAATCTGCCTTTCTTACTATTTGCTGGGAGAGCAGGATAGATGTGTCCTGGTGTTTTTCCTGGGGGCATTTGGTAGACCACTTGTGACAAGATACAACTTGGGTCTGCTCTACCAGGACAGCAGTTCTTCTCCTTCTCACACTGCTTAACATTCATAGTTGGGTTCTCTTCGCCGAGTAGGGGAATCATACACAGCAGAAGGAGAGAAGCTGGCAAGTCGATCCATAAATCCTTATAAAAGCTTCTCTCCCTCAGCTTGCAAGAAGGATCTTTTCTCCACGTCACCATCAAATGACTTGGGGAAGACCAAATACAGAACCCTAGGGTTTCCCTGGTGTGGCTCCTTCTGGAGATGGAGGTTCTGTTTAGGAACAGTGTCGTCTGCTATCTGTTCAGTCCCAAACCTGGAAACGTTATTACACCATTGCTCCAAGGTGGCTGACTTTGATTCCAACTTCGGCCAGCCCTTCGAGGTGGCCCAGACCAAGAAACCAAAGTTGTGACTGCTAGTACTACTTTTATTATAGGGCTACAGTAACAGAATATTGCAAGTCTGAATGCGCCTCCCCCCTCCCTGGCTTTACGTTCAAGAGAACAAGGGGGGGTCAAGTCTGAGACGCTTTCTCAGGTTACAGTTCTGGCCCAGACTCAGATTCCTCTTATCTGACCGTTGTCTTGGTTTCAGCTCTTCCTCCTGTCCCTCGAGGTTATTCTCACATCCCGTTACGTCTTCAGATCAGGAGTGATTCTGCCTACCCACTGAGTCTATGATGCAGGAACATCAAAGGCCTTCCAATTCCAGCTTGGCTAGCTTCAGTAGTCTTGTCCCCTTTGGGACCCTCGGTTCTGCCTTCTGTTATCTTCTTTGATTCCTGACTCCTTGCGTGATCCTGTCTCCTGGCTCACCTAGCTTACAGGTGAGAAAACCATGGGCTTTGTGATCAAGCTATAACTGTCCTTGATAAAACAAGGCAAGGAACTTGCCAAGGCTGCTCTCCATCCTTCAATTCATTCCATCTTGAGTCTGCAGAGGCCCATTTTGAGGGGAGCATGAAAGGCTGGAGACTTGAGGACTTGAAAGGATCTGCTTTGCTCCCAGATGAAAACTGAGCAAGGTAGCCTGGGGAATCCTTGTAGCTTCCTGGTCTAGGGATCAGCCCAACTTCGATGGGACGAAATAATTTCATTGAGCTAATGCCTTGCTCCAAGGAACAGGGAAATAGGACTTTGTCCTAGCTGTGATGGAGACAGAAGGGGAGAACCTGTGGCCATGCCTAATAGAAACGGAGAAGTTGCAGTGGAGCTTAATCTGAACACAACTGAGTGTTTCAGTATAACGTGGAATCAGCGGTCCGTGGGCTACATGCTCCAGCATCCTGGCTGTGTATTTCTTTAGCACCTTAAAGTCTCAGTCCTAGACTTTGTCTATTTGTACCAGAGCAGAAATAAAACTTATTTGGGGAGAAGAGAGATTATGTTTTATTTAGAGACGGTGATAAGCTACTAAAATTGTTTTTGCCTGCTGGGATGAAGGGGGAAGTTTTTCCTCCTTCTCCTCTTCTTCATCTTCATCTTCATCTCCTCCTCCTTCTTCATCTTCATCTTCTTCATCTCCTCCTCCTCCTTCTTCATCTTCATCTTCATCTTCAACTTCATCTCCTCCTCCTTTTTCCTTTTCTACATGCCCCCCTTTTTTCCTGTTTTTGGTATTTTTCTGTTTGTATTTTTTGTAGTTTATATTGGCTTTTATTCTTTTCATTTATAATTCTTAATAAAATTATTTTACCAGAGCAAATCTACAAAAATGTGATGCCAAACAATTTGGTATTTTCCCGTGGGCTTTATCTTTTGCTGCAGACGAGAATTACTCTTTTTTTTTTTTTGCTTTGCTTTGCTTTATAAAACCTTCTGCACTACTAAGCCGTTCCTTTCCTGCACTCAGTTTAAGATTCTGCAACTTCCCTTTCACTGAACCCATTTCTAACTCCAATTTATCTATGATCTTGGGTTTCTCTCTATTCTCTTTGCCTGGTTTTCGCATCCTCCTTGTTCTTTGTGGCTTGTTAAACCCGCATATCTCTTTCCACATTTCTTGTCTTTAGTTGCTTCCGTTCCATCTTTATCTCCCAGCTTCTTTATCAGCCAATATCCATTCAATTGATTCTTTCTCCTTTATGTTTTTTTTTTAATCCTTAAAACTCATTTATTCTACCCGGCTTTTGTTTAATTGTTTTGGGTGACCTTTTCCTCCTCCTTCTCGAATCTCCTCCTTTTATTTTTAATTCTGCTTCTTGCACGTGATGTAAATTTAACTGTAAGACGGGGGGTTGGGGGAACCGGGCCCAGCTTTTGGTGTCATTTGTGCAGCACCTCAATTCAGAGTGGACTTGCCGCACTAACAACAACAACAAGGCAATGAAATGGTTAGTTATTTTATTTATATCCTACCTTTCATTCAGGAGTTTAAGGAAGCATATGTAGCACTCCCTTCTCCCATTTTCCCCCAGAACAACAACTCTTTAAGGTAGGCTGGACTGGCCTATCATCGTCCAGTGAGCTTCCATGGCTGAGGGAGGATTTGAACACAAGTCTCCCCACTCTTAGTCCAGCACCTTCAGCACTACACCACCCCAGCTCTTGGACTGAGAGAGACTGGCCCCAAATCACTCAGCTGATTTCCATGGGTGAACCTGGCTCTCCCCCTTCCTAGTCTAGCATCTGCCCCATTGCAGCAGCCTGGCTGAGAGGGAGGGACTGGCCCAGAGTCAGCCAATGAGCTTCTGTGGCTGAGAGGGGGATTCGAGCCTGGCTCTCCCCACTCTTAGTCCAGCACCTTCACCCCTGAACCACCCTGTCTCTTGGGCTGAGAGGGAGGGACTGGCCCAAATTCATCCAGGAGGCTTCTGTGGTTAAGGGGGGACTTGAACCTGGCTCTCCCCATGCTGAGTCCAGCACCTTCCCCACTGCACCCCCTCTTTGGGCAAAACTAAAAACTCAGTTTGAAACGACGTTACATCTGGAAGCAGCTGGCTGGGCAGAGTCTCCTGCACACGCAGAAGAACCCCTTCCAGCGTCACAGTGAGGTTCCAGTTCTCCTCAGGCTGAGGAGACCTTCTTGAGGTCCTTCTCGCCCTCCGAGCCATCTTCTGGGGTTTCTAAGCAGACGCCCGGAAGATCTGAGAGCGGCTTCTTTGCAGGCAGAGAAGCCTCTTCAGTGTGACTGGCAGGCCAAGCCAGTAGCGGCCATGATGGTGAGAAAGGAACTTCCCACGGCTCTGTAGAATAAAATGCATTCATCTCCCCTCAATTCAGAATGGGGTGGTCATTTGCAGGCTTGATGGGAGACTTGCCTCCACCACCACCACCACCACCCCGTTTGAGAGCTTGCCAGGAGCTCATACGATTGACACTAGTGTGCCGATGTGCGTCTCTTGTATTGCCTCTGAGGGAGGACAAGTTGGGTTTGGATTGCCCGGCCTCCTACCACTTCGAAGGAACAATTCTGAATGGGTAGAGCTGTTTGACAGTAGACAAGACTGTCTTGAATGGTGACGGGTTCTCCTTCACTGAATTATTTAGCCATGGTCGGACGTCCATCTGCCAGACCTGCTTCACTTGCATCCCGTAGAGTAGATTTTGCATGGCATGGGGGGTTAGTCTAGACCAGTGTTTCTCAACCTTGGCCACTTTAAGCTGGGTGGACTTCAACTCCCAGAATTCCCCAGCCAGCTGGGGAATTCTGGGAGTTGAAGTCCACCCAGCTTAAAGTGGCCAAGGTTGAGAAACACTGGTCTAGATGATCTCTGAAGATCCTGACCAACTGAATTCCTGCTCCCCGCCCCCCTGGCTTCAGCTTCACGACAAAGAAGGTTTAGCCCTGCAGATCCTTTCAATTGCGCTTCTGAGGTCCCAGAGTTCTGAGACGCAGAGGATTTGGATGGCGCACGACACCCAGACGGGGCTGCACCCTCGAATTCTTTGCGCTGCCTCCCGAAAGAGGAACTTGCGTGCCCTGGCTATTACGAAAAGGCGCCCAGCTCAGAGCCAAATCTAGCTCTGCAGAAGAAGAATAAACATCGTGCTTTGTTTTTTTGCTTTTTGTTTTTCCACTTCTCTCCCCATCTTCCTGCCATCTTTCAGATGAAAGGAAAACACCTCCAAGGAGAGGTGAGTTGCTGGCTTTGAAGCATCATCTCCGGGGGCCTCCCCTGGAGCAGTGGATCAAAGAAGCTCCCCCCTGCCCTCCCCAACCCCCGCTCGCTTCATGCCATGTCTCTCTGGCCTGCCCCCCCTCCCCGGATGATCACTGCAGCCCCAAGGAAACAGCCAGCTCCTGTAGGGCAGACTTGTTCCTCCAATCTCTTGCTCCTTCTGGCTTCCCCATCAGCACAGGGGGAGCCCAGCTGCAAACCTCTGGCCTTGGGAAGGATGCTGTGAGGGATGGGAAGAAGGGGGCGCAAACCCAGGGGCCAGTAGCCGGGGGGGGGGAGCTAGTGCAATAACACTCTTTACAGCAGCGTTTCTCAACCTTGGCCACTTTAAGAAGTGTGGACTTCACCTCCCAGAATTCCCCAGCCAGGATGCGGGCAGGGGAATTCTGGGAGTTGAAGTCCACAGGTCTTCAAGTGGCCAAGGTTGAAAAACGCTGCTTTACAGTATTAAAAGGAAAGAAAACTCCCACCAATAGCACTGTTGCTTGGGAGAAAAACTATGGAAATAATGCAAGTGGGGGAAGAAAAAAAGAATGGCAGGTTCAGTGGGGCAGAGTCCTTGATGGGAATCACAACCCTTGTCTTAGCAGATTGTACGAACCAGGCCATCACAGTTATGCCCAAAGATGGTTTAACTGCTCAGGCAGAGCATGTTACATGGCTGCCGCCGTGGTGTTCTGCTGACTCAATTTAAGGGTTTACCATGTTGTGTGAACATAGAATGGCTTAATCTAAACACCTCGAACCTAGTTACTACAATGAATGTTAGCTTGAAAGAAGGGCTCCTTGGTCCTGGCAGTTGGTTTCTTGGTGTTCTTGCCCCGTTTTTGGGTAGGCGTTGATGGCATCTCAGCTCAGTTCCCCCACCCCCAGTCAAAGGCTGTGCGAGTGTGGTGATGGGACTTGTAGTTCAACATACTGGATGGGGCCAATGGTTTGAACCTGTAAATGGCAACTTCCTTATTTTTTTAGAGAGATGCTGCCCTCGGGCTCATAACGTAGGCTCAAGAAAGACTCCGTTTGGGCACTCAGTCTCTGAATCAAATCCCCAGATTGCTTGGAAAGGGTCCGTCTGAAAGCGCAGGGAGAGATGTTCCTTTCTCCAAATCAGCACTTCACATCCGGTCAACCACTCTGCCGCTTCGCTGGAATGTGGTTTCAAAAGGGTAGTTTAGCTCCAATGCTGGTCGCTGACACCCCTGGAGGAAGCTGCCAGCCACATGTGGTGCAAGGGTGGGTAAGGGAAAGCCACCATCTTTTCAGAGGGTGGAGGCGATCTTCTCCGCAACTCACCTCCTTGCTTCCCACCAGAGAGGACCGGCTGGTTTATGCATCTTCTGCTGTTTGGCAGCTCACCACCCGTAATTCTCCACAGACCATGCCTTAAAAGCACGGAGAGATGGAAGAATATTGATTAGACCTGACTGGGGCTAGGCCAAACTCCTGCTGCAAATCTGGCCTGCAGTATTCTTTCTCAGATCTCAAGGGGCGGGCAGATCCCACAGTTCTGTGGCTTTGAAGCAGGCCTGGCCCCAAAGCAGTTTGGAAGGACGGCCTTTTGCTGCTGGAAAAAAAATGAGTTTCTGCCTCTTGGTATTCCGTTTGGGTAGGGGGGTGACACTGATCTCCCCGCTGAGAAAATCAGTGCTAGGAATCTCCCTGGCTTGGAAGGAGACCCTCTGAACCTTAAAACCATGTGACCCTTGAGTATTTTGTTGGTGGCCAGGCAGTCTTTGGTGGCAAATTTGCCCGTTGGCAGTTGGAGTTTGAGGGCCACTTCTTCGTCTTTATTTATTTTTATTTATTTAATTTCTATAGCTGCCCGTCTCAAGCAAGCGACTCTTCACCTCTTCCCCTTCCATTTGTGGCTGCTATCACATTTTGCTTCTAGAGGGGGGTCCCATGAAAGGGTGGGAGGAAAAAAAAAGACGTGGGAATTGCATGGACCCCAAGGCTGCTGGTTTGTTACTCAACCCTTTGTTAGGGAAAATGCCCGTTTGTGAGAATGGGACTGGTCTTGTGTGCTACACTTGGGTAGCTTGGGGTTGGTGGGAATACGAGCCATTGTTGTATCATGTGGGGTCCATCATCCCATCATCTTAAACTATAATAAAACCATATATTGGTTTAGGCAGAGCACTTGTGCACTTTTAAAACCTGGGTTTACCGTTTTGCTGTGTGAACTAAGTTCCTATGTTTCAAAAATAATGTGCAGGTTGTTATGGAAATAGGATGCAGTGGGTGTCTGAAGGAATATAGCTTATACCCAAGCAAGCATTTGTTTTACGTACGTATGATTTATTAAATGAATGTATATGGCTGCCCATCTGAGCTGTGGAATTCTGGATGGTGATCAAAGATAAAAACATAGATAATCCAGATGTAATGAATAATTAAAAAGCCAAGTGGAGGCCCCTATTAAAAGGGAAAAAAACCCTCTCTGCTAACATGTCACACAAAAATATCACAGCTCCATTACCATCCCAGCCCGAGTGCCTGGGGAAAAAGCCAGGTCTTCGTGGCCTTCTGGAACCCCAAGAGGGTCTCTGGGGGGAGGCTATTCCATATGGCAGGTGAGTTAGGTGTCATAGCAGAGAAAGCATGCTCCCTAGGACACTCCCCCCTGCCCCACAAGTTGACTCAGCTTCGTCAGAAGACCTGAAACATGCCTACTCTGCCCAATCTGGTAGGACAAGCAGAAACCGTTAGGGACTACACCCCTATTGCTTTTGAAAAATCCAAAACTTTAACCAATTATCTGACTTACGGTGTTCATAGATTCCAGCGTAATTGCATTCTGCAATTGCTTTCTTTGCAGGGTTTTATCGGAGTCTATCGGGAGAGTCTTGAAAGGGGTGTGTGGAAATGCAAGATGGAGGAAGCTGCGCATACTCAAGTTCTGAAGACCAGGAAAAGGCGACATGGAAAAGGTATCTCTCTCGGTCCTGATTACAGGCTTCTGCCACCTTGCACCGTGGACCCCAATGGCTTTTTTGCAGGGTTTTGTTGGCACGTGCACACACACACACACACACACACACACACCCCTCTCAGGAAGAAAGCAGGAAGGGTTGTGAAGCTGCAAAAAGAAGCCCAATCTGCAGCCGCTGCCAGTCTGGAGCAAAAGTGACAAAGTGGAGCAATAAGGAACAGGGAAAATTTGTTCATCCTTATTTCTGATTGGCTTTATTGCTCAACTCAATCGTACATCCCTTTTTTCATCCCACAGAGGCCACTCTTTCTTAATCCATCTTTCCTGATTTAACATAATAGCAGGTGAAGTATTGTGGGTGAAGGAGGCGTTAAGATTTGAGTGAATAGGTTAACTTTGGAGATTGATACGGGGCATGTGTTTGGCAGGGAGGCGAGCTAAGAAAAGTATGCCAAACGTATTCCAGCCCTCCGAAGCCGGGTTTGGGGAGGGGCCAAGGGTTGATGGAATGAAAACCTGACCGCTCCTCTTCCCACTGCAGACCCCCTCTGCAGGCATCTCCCACCCAGAACGGGATGAAAGGGTGGGAGGGGGCACAATAAATGTGGTTTCCATCAAAGCCACCTGCAGGATTCTTGCTCACTCCCACCCCCTCCCCACTGGGCTTCCCTAACTGGGCTTCCTGCCAACTCTCCCTTCCTCTGCGCCCCCCCCCCCCCTTAATCCAGTGCTCTGGCATTAGTTTCCAAGCAACAATATTTGAGATACAGCAATGAACACATGATGATTATTTTATTATATGTTTCTCCCGTCGCGTCACCAAGAGATCCCCGATGTGAAATCTGCCAAGTTAAAAGCTGTGAAAAGGCAAGATGTTGAGGGGAGAAGAGAGAAGCAGAAGGCCTGGAGTATATTTCTCCCTGCTGGCCAGGACTGGAGAGGGACAAAAGAGTCCTGTTTGTTGGTTCCAGCCCACCAGGCGAAGGAAGATTCTCTGGATGTGATTCAGTGAATATCTGGATTAGAGGTTTGGTGCCCCACTGTCAGAAGAAGAAGGCCTTGTTGGTCTCTCTGGAGAGGGAACAGGGCCTGGCCCTGCTCCAAGGTTGGAAGATCTGAATTCTCAAAGCAGTGTGGGTGAAGGGTGGGTGCACTGGTCAATGCTGGTCTCTCATTCCTACGAATCTCAAGCTTGTCCAACTTGAGAGTGCTGGCTGGGATTTGCGAAGCTCAGCAGTGACCTTGCCTAGCCAGGCTGGTCCTTGGTGTCTCTTGACCTGGAAGGACTTGAACAGCTGCTTCTTCAGAACCTGCTTCTGGCTCTGCAGCCTGGTGGATCATGGTCCAAAGCTCCAGCATCTTTGGTGATCTGTCCATGTGGTCCATCTCTGAGCTGCAAGTGGAAACTTCTCCTCAATGTCACCTGAGGCCTTGAGTTGGCTCTTCCCTCCTAGGTTGGCCACTGCATCTTTCTGGGTGGAAAACCTCTCAGAGAACTCTCTGCTGCAACTGAACTTTGCTCAGACCTCAAGATCTTCTGAAATTCGGTAGGTACTTTATCTGTGGTTGCTTCTTCCACAGCATCTCTGGAGTTGTTGCTCGGTTTTGATTGCCTTCTTGGTGTACAAAGTGTTCTAACCTTCTCAGTGTGGCAGAATTCCTCCTCCTCCTCCTCTTCCCCTTCCCCTTCTTCTTCCTCCTCCTCTTCTTCCCCCCTGCTCCTCTTCCTCTTCTTCTTCTTCCTCTTCTTCTTCCCCTTCCCCTTCTTTTTCTTCCTCTTCCTTCTTCCTCCTCCTCTTCTTCCCCCTCTTCTTCCTCTTCCTCTTCTTCCCCTTCCCCTTCCCCTTCTTCCTCCTCCTCCTCCTTTCCCTTCCTCTTCCTCCCCTTCTTTTTCCCCTTCTTCCCCTTCCCCTTCTTCCTCCTCCTCCTCTTCCTCTTTCTCTTCCTCCCCTTCTTCTTCCCCTTCCCCTTCCCCTTCTTCCTCCTCCTCCTCCTCCTCTTTCTCTTCCTCTTCCTCCCCTTCTTTTTCCCCTTCTTCCCCTTCCCCTTCCTCCTCCTCCTCCTCCTCCTCTTCCTCTTTCTCTTCCTCCCCTTCTTTTTCCCCTTCTTCCCCTTCCCCTTCTTCTTCCTCCTCCTCTTCTTCCCCCCTGCTCCTCTTCCTCTTCCTCTTCTTCCCCTTCCCCTTCTTTTTCTTCCTCTTCCTTCTTCTTCCCCCTCCTCCTCCTTTTCCTCTTCTTCTTCCCCTTCCCCTTCTTTTTCTTCCTCTTCCTTCTTCTTCTTCCCCCTCCTCCTCCTCTTCCTCTTCCTCTTCTTCTTCCCCTTCCCCTTCTTTTTCTTCCTCTTCCTTCTTCCTCCTCCTCTTCTTCCCCCCTGCTCCTCTTCCTCTTCCTCTTCTTCTTCTTCCCCTTCCCCTTCCCCTTCTTTTTCTTCCTCTTCCTTCTTCCTCCTCTTCTTCCCCCTCCTCCTCCTCCTCTTCCTCTTCCTCCTTCCTGCTTATATAAGCACTCAAAGTGATTCTTCAGTATTGAGGCACGACTGACTCCTAATAATGTGCCCATTGCTGGGATATAATCTAGTGGCAGAAACAAGTATATTCCATTTAATATGATATTTTATTTACCGACATCACTTGGTCCTGCTTAACATTAAAAGTAAAGCTGTTTAGAAAGGGAGAAAAGATTTCACCCCTTTGTTTTTCTTCCTGAAGCTTTGGAAAGGTAGAGGGAGGCAGTGTGGGACCTGTTAACGAAGCCCTTGATTGATCTCCACCACCCTCCCTTATTTATTAAATTTTTGTGATTGTACTTCAGCACCATCCTTATCACCAAAGCATCTCTGAAGCCCACACAGATCCCCACAGGAATTCTTAGAAAATACAAATGGTGGATGAGAGCAGCTCAGCCGGCTGCTTGGATGTTTGCCCCACTCCTCAAAACAGCAGGGGTAATCTGGAGCGGGGGGCCATCTCCGTGGAGGTCAAACACCAGTTTGGTTTCAACAGAAGACGGATGCTTTGGGACTGGGTGGGTCCACCATGGCGGCCATTTTGTGAACACGCACACGGCCCACTTTCAGCATTTCAGACCTGCCCCTTGTCTCTCCCCTGTTCAGAAGAAAGAAAAAGAATTGCCGACAAAATATGAGAAATGAAACAGAAAAAAGAGCTATGGAGTCAGGATGTCCTTAATAAGGGGTTTAACTTCTGATCCGATGAATGCCTCTGAGGAAAACATTTAATTTATCCAATGGCTCATTACTTACAAATGGGATGAGCAGATATACAAGTTGTCCATAATGTCTTCTCTAAGATGGGGTCTGCCAAACACAATATTTTTTCTAACAAGGGCTTGCATCAAAATCAAGCTTTCGGAGAGGGATGCCATGAATTAAAATGAGCTGTCAGACTGAATTGGATCCACCTTTTTAATGAATTAAGAATGTGCTTAATTTGCTCAGTCCAGCCAATTTATCAGCTGACAGGATGATCTTTTACATGTCGACTCAAAAGTATGTCTCTGCTGAGATTAACTGGGTTTATTTTTCAAGCCGACATGGGAAAAGGATGGCAAACATGCACAGTAATCTGGCAGAATCAAATCTGGGGAGAATTTAGATTTTCTCCCCCTAGCAACTACAAAAATCAATAGATCTAGAAACTAAACTAAGAAGCAATAGCTGCTGCTTCAGTCTGGATTCATTCATCACTTGGCACCATCAACTGTTTTAACCATGGTTTGTTGAACAAACCATAAGGCCCTAGCTAACCCATCATGCTATCACTCATGATTTATAACCAGAATGGTCACATTAAGCCAATACCAAGCCAGTGTCGCTTCCGACTCTTCGTGACTTCATGGACCAGCCCACGCCAGAGCTTCCTGTCAGTCGTCAACACCCCCAGCTCCCCCAGGGACGAGTCCGTCACCTCTAGAATGTCATCCGTCCATCTTGCCCTTAGTCAGCCCCTCTTCCTTTTGCCTTCCACTCTCCCCAGCATCAGCATCTTCTCCAGGCTGTCCTGTCTTCTCATTAGGTGGCCAAAGTACTTCAGTTTTGCCTTTAATACCATTCCCTCAAGTGAGCAGTCTGGCTTTATTTCCTAGAGGATGGACTGGTTTGATCTTCTGGAAGTCCAAGGAACTCTCAGAATTTTCCTCCAACACCACAGTTCCAAGGCATCGATCTTCCTTCTCTCAGCCTTCCTTATGGTCCAGCTCTCGCAGCCATATGTTACTACTGGGAAAACCATTGCTTTAACAATGCAGACCTTTGTTGTCAGTGTGATGTCTCTGCTCTTAACTATTTTATCGAGATTTGTCATTGCTCTTCTCCCAAGGATTAAGCGTCTTCTGATTTCCTGACTGCAGTCAGCATCTGCAGTCATCTTCGCACCTAGAAATACAAAGTCTTTCACTGCCTCTACGTTTTCTCCCTCTGTTTGCCAGTTATCAATCAGGCTGGTTGCCATAATCTTGGTTTTTTTGAGGTTTAGCTGCAAGCCAGCTTTTGCACTTCCTTCTTTCACCTTCATCATAAGGCTCCTCAGTTCCTCTTCGCTTTCAGCCATCAAAGTGGTATCATCTGCATATCTGAGATTGTTAATGTTTCTCCCAGCGATTTTAACTCCAGCCTTGGATTCCTCAAGCCCAGCATGTCGCATGATGTGTTCTGCATACAAGTTGAATAGGTAGGGTGAGAGTAGACAGCCCTGCCGTACTCCTTTCCCAATCTTAAACCAGTCTGTTGTTCCGTGGTCTGTTCTTACTGTTGCTACTTGGTCATTATACAGATTCTTCAGGAGGCAGACAAGATGACTTGGTATCCCCATACCGCTAAGAACTTGCCACAATTTGTTATGGTCCACACAGTCAAAGGCTTTAGAATAGTCAATAAAACAGAAATAGATGTTTTTCTGAAACTCCCTGGCTTTTTTCATTATCCAGCTGATATTGGCAATTTGGTCCCTAGTTCCTCTGCCTTTTCTAAACCCAGCTTGTACATCTGGCAATTCTCGCTCCATGAATTGCTGAAGTCTGCCTTGCAGGATCTTGAGCATTACCTTACTGGCATGTGAAATGAGTGCCACTGTTCGATAGTTTGAACATTCTTTAGTGTTTCCCTTTTTTGGTATGGGGATATAAGTTGATTTTTTCCAGTCTGATGGCCATTCTTGTGTTTTCCAAATTTGCTGGCATATAGCATGCATTACCTTGACAGCATCATCTTGCAAGGTTTTGAACAGTTCAGCTGGGATGCCGTCGTCTCCTGCTGCCTTGTTATTAGCAATGCTTCTTAAGGCCCACTCAACCTCACTCTTCAGGATGTCTGGCTCTAGCTCACCGACCACACCGTCAAAGCTATCCCCGATATTGTTATCCTTCCTATACAGGTCTTCCGTATATTCTTGCCACCTTTTCTTGATCTCTTCTTCTTCTGTTAGGTCCTTGCCATCTTTGTTTTTGATCATACCCATTTTGCCTGGAATTTACCTCCGATGTTTCTAATTTTCTGGAAGAGGTCTCTTGTCCTTCCTATTCTATTGTCTTCTTCCACTTCCACACATTGCTTGTTTAAAAATAATTCCTTATCTCTTCTGGCTAACCTCTGGAATTTTGCATTTAATTGGGCATATCTCCCCCTATCACTGTTGCCTTTTGCTTTCCTTCTTTCTTGGGCTACTTCTAGTGTCTCAGCAGACAGCCATTTTGCCTTCTTGGTTTTCTCTTTCTTTGGGATGTATTTTGTTGCCGCCTCCTGAACAATGCTGCCAACTTCTGTCCAGAGTTCTTCCGGGACCCTATCTACTAAGTCCAGTCCCTTAAATCTATTCTTCACCTCCACTGCATATTCCTTAGGAATATTGGTGAGCTCATATCTAGCTTATCTGTGGGTCTTCCCTAATCTCTTTAGTCTGATCCTAAATTGTGCAAGAAGAAGTTCGTGATCTGAACTACAGTCAGCTCCGGGTCTTGTTTTTACCGACTGTATACATGTCTGCCACCTTTGGCTGCAAAGGATGTAGTCAATCTGATTTTGGTGTTGTCCATCTGGTGAAGTCCACGTATAAAGCTGTCTCTTAGGTTGTTGGAAGAGAGTGAGTTGTCTTGCCAAAATTCTATCAGCCTATGTCCTGCTTCATTTTGTTCTCCCAGGCCATGCTTACCTGTAATTCCAGGTGTCATTTGACTGCCCACCTTAGCATTCCAGTCTCCCGTGATGAAAATAACGTCTCTTTTAGGCGTGTTGTCCAGTAGGTGCTGCAGATCCTCATAGAACTGCTCTACTTCAGCTTTTTCAGCATCTGTGGTTCGGGCGTATATTTGGATCACTGTGATGTTAGATGGCTTGCCCTGAATTCGAGTTGAGATCATTCTATCATTTTTTGGATTGTATCCAAGCACTGCTTTAACCACTTTACTATTAATTATGAAGGCTACTCCATTTCTTCTGTGGTCCTCTTGTCCACAGTAGAAGATCTGGTGGTCATCTGATGTGAAGTGGCCCATTCCAGTCCATTTCAGTTCACTGAAACCCAGAATGTCTATCTTTAATCTTGACATCTCACCAATAACCACATCCAATTTGCCCTGGCTCATGGATCTTACATTCCAGGCTCCAATGGTGTGTTGATCCTTAGAACATCGGATTCGCCGTTCACCACCAGCACCGTCGGCCGCTAGCCGTCCTTTCGGCTTTAAGCTAGCTGCGTCATCACGTCTGGGGCTAGTTGAGCTCATCCTCTGTTCCTCCCCAGTAGCATTTTGACCGTCTTCCGACCTGGGGGTCTCATCTTCCGATGGTATACCGACATATCTCTGGTTGTACTGATCCATTTAGTTTTCACGGCAAGAATACTGGGGTGGGTTGCCATCACCTTCCCCGGGGATCGCATTTAGTCTGACCTCTCTGTCATGACCTTCCCGTCTTGGGTGGCCCTTCACGGTTTAGCTCATGGCATCATTGAGGTGCTCAAGCTCCAGCACCACGACAAGGTAAGGATCCTTTGCTGAAGATGATCAAGATACTCCAGACACTTGCTTTGGTGCCCATCATGCCCTTTGTAAAAATAACTCCTTTACCTAAAAAATATCTTTAGGCAATAGATCTTTAGCAAAACAAGCTGTCTCTGGTGCCATAATTATTTGCAAGAAAGCTCCTCGAGAGGGCAAAAAGTATCCAGGGGGGCAAGCTTGCCTTCTAGAAAATGGGCTGTTTTGTAACAGGCCATAGCCAGCATGGCAACCATTGTGAATTATGCAATTAAGTAAATTGATATATATTGGCTGGTACTTCCACAGCTTTGCTTGTGTTGGATGCTAGAAGAAAAACATTAGAGCCATCACCTGCTTATGAAATCACTGGTTCCTTAATCAGGGAATGGAATGATTGAATTGATCAAAGTGAAATTGACCAATATATGATATTTCCAGGATCTGGTTTTAAAGGTGGAGTAATGTTTGGGAGGTTTTTTGTTTGCTTGTTTGTTTCTTTAAAAAAACTGGGTTGAATCTAGTTTAGAATTTGCAGAATTTTTGTGTAGGGTCCATCACAAAACTGCAAGATGTAGTACCATTTTTGAAAATTACCTAGTGGAATTTGGTAGCCTACCTGGAGGCAATTGTGGGAATTGCAAAAATGTTCTGCAATTTTTTGGCTCTGGACACCGTCCCCCAACAAGGAGTGTCCTCAGAGGTCAAAAAAGTCAAAATGATAGCTGACACCATGCAAGTGTGGCCCTTCCCCTTTTTTACAAGTATTGCACATTTTTATGACTAGGAGAAGGGTGAAGAAGGCAACAATTTCTAAAAGATTTCATTGACTTTGCACCTTTCTTCCAGAAGTGCAAGGCAATTTAGCCCCTTTTACCTCTACAACCATCCTGTGAAGTGGCCCAAGGTCACCCAGTAAGTTTTGCAGCTGAGTGGATTCGAACCTGGCCCTCCCCAGTCCTTGCCCAGCACTCTAACCACGATGCCTGCTCTTAATGGAACATGGATCCCTATTTCACATGGCTGAATGGACCTTCAGGCCTTGGGGCAGTTTACCTTTGAATTTCACTTGCTGGAGAGAAGTAACAGGACGAGGGTGTCACCTTTACCCCCTGCTTTCTGGAGCATCTGGCTGACCATCTGGCTGGACGAGAAGGTCCTTTAGTTAGTTCATTAATTCTCCATAAAAAGAGCATGGAACTTCCCCATGCATGTTTATCTACAGCAACGGTGCACAAAATGCAATCATCCTAAAAAAGGAGTTAAATTTGTTAGGAGCGAAAAGGTAGCAAATAGGTGGAGGTTTCAAAAAGTAAGAACAACAAAGGAACACTGTCGCCGCTTGCCTCTAATGACACGTGTCCCCTTGTTGGTTACCGTCACTTCAGCTTTTAATGCATCTTCTGGCTGTCCTTCCCATCTCCCACCCCAATGTCTGTACACTTCTCTGCTCTGCCATATATCTGCACGCATTTGCTTTTCTGTCGCCTGGGGTTGGCCTGGAGCAGAGCATCTCCATGTCTTTGGCAGGCAATATGCACCAGTGTGTAGCACATATGTGCACAGTGGGGAAACCTGCTGCGTATTATTGTTCTGCCTTCGCTTGCCACTCCTTCCAAAGATTCAGATGCTTTAAGGTGGAATTCAGAAGTTTATTGCAATAAGATCATCCTGGGTGACTAATGAACATAGAGTCCCATCCTTCCTTTCGTTTCTTCCCTGCTGCTTTTAGACTGGCAGCATGAATTTAAAATAGGCACAACTGACGCTCAGGAAGAGGAAGAGTCCCACGTTCCCGGTGGCCTTGTAAGGAAAGCGAAAACAACACGGAGGAAGCGTTTGCGGAAAAGGAAAATAAACTTGGGTGGGGAAACAGTTCCTCTTGCAATGGAAAATGGAGCTAGGGATCCCACTGTCCTAATTGTTCCTGGTCAACAGTTTTTCTCTAAATTCATCCAGTGTCTGGTCCAGCAAAAGAAATTTGGTTTTATAAAATGATGCAACATTTAGAAGCTGTGAGGCTCTGGAAATTGCCAAACTACAACTACCAGCAGGCCCAACAGCATGGCTGATGGAGAGGGATGCTGAGAATTGTAGTTCAACGACTTTGATAAGGTACATCTCTTGTGAAGCTTTTTCAAACTGGGGTGGGGGGGGGGTGAGAATTTTGCAGCCCGGAAGACTTTAGAGCAGTGTTTTTCAAACTTGGCAACTTTAAGATGTGTGGACTTCAACTCCCAGAATTCTCCAGCCAGCATGCTTTAAGATGGGTGGGCTTCAGCATAGCTGTCTGGGGAATTCTGGGAGTTGAAGTCCACACATCTTAAAGTTGCCAAGTTTGAAAAACACTGCTTTAGAGGCATGGGAAAAATATGTCAGACAGAGTAACCTTAGCAAGTGCATCCTTTGCCATAAAGCAGGGTAAAAAATTGAGATTGAAGGAAAGAAATTTGAAAGACATTCTCAGGTACACCAAGAATAAGGTAGAAAAACAGAAGTCTCCTTTTCAGGGGATAAATTGCAAGTTAAGAGTTTGGGACAGGATTTATTGGTAGAGATTGTGGTATTGAACAAGCCGGGTTCGTTTCTTCTCCTCATGTAACAAAGGGATCCAACTAATCCACAAGTAAGGATCAGCTGATCAATGGCTATCCTGCTAATTGCAAAGCAAGCTATTGGCACAGATGGGGGAAGAAGGGCTCAGCAAGGAAAGAGGGCAGAAAGAGGGTGGGGCAGTGCCAGCCCTGCCAGGGAGGCTGGTAAATGGGCAACTAGATTTCCATTGGTCATTTACCACTGATCCTAAGATCAAGACTGGATTGAACTTCCCTTCCCTTCCCTTCCCTTCCCTTCCCTTCCCCTCCCCTCTCCCCTCCTTCCTTCCTTCCTTCCTTCCTTCCTTCCTTCCTTCCTTCCTTCCTTCCAAGTACCACCTCCAAATCTCTGTATATGGGTCCAAAAAATTAGAGGGAATTGGGTAGCAAATTTTTCAGCTAACAAATTTTATTAAAAACGGTGAGCTGCAGCTCACGAAAGCTTATGCCTTTCCATAATAATTGTTGGCTGGAAAAGGTGCTATAAGCCTCCTCCTGATTTTGGGCTACCATAGACAAGCACAGCTCTCTTCCGATGTGTATTGTACATCAGTCTTTGTGGAATTAAATTTGGATTGCCATCCCTCCCTCCCTCGTCCCTGGCTCATTTTTATAATCTATTTTATTAAAAACAAGTGTCCTATGTTTGCATGTTTCTTCATTCCATGGATAGGAGGAGCTTGAGAAGCAAAAAGAGGGGCCACAGGGTTGGGGGCGGGAGCCAACTGACTCCTGAGCCAAGATGCATTTTTTAAAAGGGCATTCGTCTAACACATTTCATTTTTACCGCTTACCAGTTCAGTCTGGCCAGAAGCATGTATTAAATCAGTGTTTCTCAACCTTGGCAACTTTAAGCTGTGTGGACTTCAAAATGTGTAGACTACATGCTGGCTGGGGAACTCTGGGAGTTGAAGTCCACACAGCTTAAAGTTGCCAAGGTTGAGAAACACTGATTTAATACATGCTTCTGGCCAGACTGAACTGGTAAGCGGTAAAAATGAAATGTGTTAGACGAATGCCCTTTTAAAAAATGCATCTTGGCTCTTGAGTCTGTCCATTTTCACAGGTGGAGATCATACTTGGCTTCTGTTTCAAAGCTGTGTCCTGGCTTTTTTTTTTTTCCTGGCACTTCTACACCCCACATGGATGGGTTCGCCCGCACCAATTTTCAGCCACTGTTGCTTTAATTGTAAAGTATTCTTTGGTGGAGATTATCAACCACTTCAAGATATCTGTCACGATAAGTGGTCGATAAAGATAATTAATAATATCTGAAACCTGTTTCGTCTCCGGTGCCCCCTGTGGGAAGTATGATACTTGGCACAAACGTCCCCTTTGCCCACCGTGTGGTTCGGTCCCGGATTTTCCCATCTCTTGAATCCCAATGAGTTGGATGGGGGGTGGTTTTCTTCCATTGTTACTGTGAATTTTCTTCTGGATGATTAGTGCAAACCAGTCGAGGCAGCTTGTTGTGAGAAACGGTCTTGTCTATAACTACTTCTAATAAATTGAAAACTTCCAAAAGGGAGTGGTTAAGGAACAGACTTGGGCTGGGAAAATCCAGCATCATGCCTTGATCAGTCAGGGAACTCCCTGATGTTGGGCCATCAGGGATCCTCATTAAGTTACCCTTGAACCCTTTGAGAATATTAGGTAGAAGTACAAATTTTACGTATTTATTTATAACACCTTTGCTGCTAGCTCCAGCTGGCTCCAAACAGCACAGACTAGTGTTTCTCAACCTCAGCCACTTTAAGAAGCGTGGACTTCAACTCCCAGAATTCCCCAGCCAGCCATGATGGGAGTTGAAGTCCACAGGTCTTAAAGTGGCTGAGGTTGAGAAACGCTGGCATAGACAGAAGGATCCTTGGGAGTGGGGTCAACAAAGTCAAGATGGAGGCCATGATCATGTATTTTTACAGGTGGGGCTTTGATCCCATGGTTGTGGTGGCCATCTTGACTTTGTCGACCCCTCCCACCCGTGCCCCTGGGCATACACCCTAAAGTTTAAAAACATAACAAGAACCACCCACCAGTCTTGACTCTTTCGCAGGCCGGGTGGTTTTAAGATGATCGGTCACCCCATTCGCCCCATGCTGAATCCGCCCTGATCCAGACGGGTGGGTCAACTCAGACCAGGGCCTCGTCCAGCCCTGGTCACCCTTACAAGCAAACTATCATCACTGTTACTACAATTGCTGTGGTCTGGAAGCCAAGGGGAGGCGGCCCCGCTCTCCCGGCCTTTCCCCCTTCGGCTGCTCTTCCCAGCGTCCAGCAGCAGCTGAAATATTGCATCGAATCGACTATCGGCTGTAGCTTCCCCCTCCCCGGGGGGACGGAGACATCTGGACTGCACCAAGTCCCCGCGTCAAGAGGGGGGCGAGTGGGAGCCCCACCGAGCGCCCGCCCGGCGTGGGTCCCCACCCGGAGACCCACCCGGCGCGACACTTCAGCGCCGGGCATCGCCCCCCGCCGGCCGCCCCCTGTCGTCCCGCCCGCCCCCCGCCGAAGGGACCCTCCCCGATTTGCATAGAAGAGGGTGGGGCCGGGCGCCCCCTCCCCGCCGCCTCTCCCTTCCCCGCCGGCGCGCCGGCGCGCCTCGTCCTCCCCTCTCCTCCGCGGCCAGATGGTCTCTCCCCGGTGCTCTATTTAATCCCAGCCACTGCAGCATCCCCGGCTTTCTTGGCGAGTGAGCGCGTCGCGGCGTCCTCCTGCCCGGCCCGCTCCCTGCCACTGCGGTCCGGACTCGGAGGGCGCGCCGGGGCGGAGGGGCAGGGGGCAAAGGTCGAGCGAGGGGCGGCCCTGCTCTCGCTCCCCCTGCGTGGCCCCGGCGGGGAGGGGGAAAGGCCGGCGTTTGCGAGCCACCCGGGCGGGGGGAGGCGCCCTTCTCCCCCTCTTCGGCCGGCCGGCCGCCCTGCCTGCCTGCCTGCTCGCCCCCCTCCCTCCCTCCCCCGCAACGCGGCCCCCGGCCCCCCCTGCCCACGATGCTGCCCGTGGTGGTCCTCGTGAGCTCTGCCTTGATCGCCGCCGGCCGAGGAAACCTCCTGCACGACCGTGAGTCTTTCCCAGAGAGGAGGTCTTGCTTTCTCGGCTGGGAGGGGGTCGTCGACGCGGGGGGGGGAGGAGGAGCAGGGAGTTGGCAGTGGGGTGGCTGGCGGGGTGGGGGGCTCTCGGGAAAGGGGCGAAGGGAAAGCCCCCCGCAGGAGCCGGAGGGAAGCGGAGCCGGCGCCGGGAGACGTCCGCGGCGTTGGGGGAGGGGAGGGGAGGGGAGGCTTGCGATGATTGCATTTTAATTTATTTATTTATCTATTTATTTGTGGATTGCTGTGCAACGGCGAGCATCGCCGTCTGGGGTGGTTTCCTGGCGCTGCGAGGTTTCGGCCGTTCAGGGGCTCCTCGCTGGGAGCGGGCGGGGAGCGCGGGGCGGGGGGGGGCGAGGGGGACGAGAGGGAGCTATCCCACCGGAGGAAAAAGCGGAGGAAGAGAGAAGCGAGACCCTTCCTCGAGAGGAGGCGCGCGAGGCTTCTCCTTCAGACTCTGCCTCTGTCGGAGGAGAGATCTCCCCCCCCCCCCGCGGAAACAGGGGACGTTCTCAGAAGAGGCGTCCGGACAGATGGACGTCCCTTTAAAGAAAGCGGGGGAGGCGGAGGAGCGGCAGCTCGGCTGTTCCGACGGTGGCGGGCGAAAGGGCGTCCTGCAGTTAAGATTAGGGGGCAGCCCTTGCGTAGGAAACAGCTGGGGGGGGGGTTCACCGCTGCTTGCGATGGGAGGGGGGAGCCCCCCGGATGGAAAGTCAACTGGTCCGTGTTGATATGTCTGTCTGGGGCGGAGGAGGCGGCTGCAGGAATCTTCCCAGCAATACTGTATGCAAACATACCCACCTTGGGAGGGAGCAGCCCTTAAGAGGGGGGGGGTGGAGAAAGGAAGGAGCTGGCGATGGGTGGGTGGCTACCCTCTGAGAGGAACATCAACAGGCTGGCAGGCCGGCTGGCGAAGTGGGGAGACTGCTGCGGCAACGCACCCCCCCCCCCCCGCCCGGCTGGCAAGGCGAGAGGCAGCAGAGGGCAGTGCCACTCGCCGTCTCTTGCCAAGGCGAGAGGGGTTGGCGGATGCCACAGCAGCAATTTTCTGAAGCGGCTTTTGTTTGCACAAGTGGTGTTGGATGCTTCTCCTTGCCCCCCCCCCCCCAGGAGGTTGGGGCAATGCTGCTCTTTTATTTCATTTTTACCCTGCCCCCCCATTTTTTTTTAATTCTGGCCCCTGTGGCATTCAAACTGTTGGATTTTTCAGGGCTGTAGAGGTAGAAGGAAGGGAGCCTTGTTGCAATAATAAATAAAGACACATGTTTTTGCAGCCTGTCCCTGAACTGGTCCTTGGCTTTCACATCCTACGTAGGGAGAAGTTAGCTTGTTGCTTTCAGAAATTTTCTCCGCCTGGAGGGAGACATGCGTCGTCTGTTTGCTGTTGTGGACTTGTGTTGTTGCATAAGAACAGGAAGGGGAGAATCTGTATGTTTGCAGCCCTTCAACACAAAACAAAACCCTCCTGTCAATCTTGAAGGCCAAGTCTAAAGTGGAAGGAGATCTTTTGCAAAGCAGCTTCTCTCCGGGAGGAAGGAGGAATGTGGCTTTGTATGTCCCGTTATGAGACTCTTTTGGCCGCATTCAAAAGTTTGCTTGCTGTGAAGGGCCATTGCTAGATCATTTCTGCTGAGTTGGGGAAGGCAAAAGGGTCTTACGGACCAGCTGATGATTGGAAGCTTGCCTCATGTGGGTGGGAAGGGAACAGGGCCTTTCCGTGTAAAGCCCGTGGGGTTGAACTCCTAATTAAACATTATTTGAAGTTAGTGAACATTTCTTAACCGTGGGGCCTTGAAAGGGGGTTCCCTGCTGGATCCGTCTCAAAGCTTATTTAATCTCTCATTCTTCTGGGAAGCCCTGGGAGATGGCTTGGTCCTGATCCTTGGCTTCCCACTCCTGTTCCCTAATAACAGGGAATAGGAGGTAGACTGCCTTTGAACCTGGAGGTTTCATTGAGTCTTACAACCAAGGCCATAAGATTAGATCAAAATCCTGTAAGCCAGATGCCCCTGGAAAGTATCTCCTACTTTTCTGAAGCCATCTAAATTGGTGGTTACTCCCAAATTCCGTGGTGGCGGGTTTCTCGGTGTAACCATGTGCCCTCAAGTCCTGGTTGGAAATGTGGACCATCATCAACCATATTCCAGACCTAGAGCAAAGTTTGACATCATGCTTCCTCTGCGAGAGCAGCTTCCGATTGGCAGACCCACAACTGAGAACAGGGCACCATGACTGTGCAGTCCTGCTGTTTCCTCCCTTCTGGAGGATTTCTCCCAGGAGCAAGATCTTGCATTTGAGAGACAACTGGCTTTTGGGGGATTTGAAGTAGAGGAAGGGTGCTGCTGTTCTTTAGGGTCACCCTCGGACCCTCACCAGCTCTTCTAATCCTGACCACCACAACCCGACCTTGCAAAGCATTGCCTGAATAAGAAATGGATCTCCTTGTCAGTAACGGATTACTCATGAAGAAGTCTCTCCTCACTAGTAAGAAGGCTGCAAGGGCCCTCCAGTTGTCCCAGGGTTGGGTTCAGCTTTAGAAGCCCTTGCTGGAGCAATGATTGTTCCTCAGTGCCCCCTTGGCTTTCCCAACCATTGTTGTGTTCCTTTATCAGACTTCTGCACTGATGGACTTTGGACAGACTTCACTCTCTGGATTAATGTGCCCGGGCGGCATCTGAGGGAGCAAAGCCTATGCATGTTATGTGTGTAGGGGGGAGAGAAAAGTTCTTGGCAGAGAGGGGCTTGGTTCACACCACACACTTACCCAGGTCAGTGGAAAGCCTAGTTGTTGCATTTGTGCAAATATGCAAAGTGTTGTTTGTTTTTCACCTTGGCTTTGTGGGAAGCATGTTGGGCAGGCCCAACCTCTTTCAATTAGTTTATTCCTTGATAAACTGCATGATCTCAAAAGATGGATTAATTGAGGAACCAAGTTCAGTATGTTGTCCTAAATAATGGATTGCACTGAGCATGATGATCCATCTCTAAGGTTTAAGACAGGTGGTAGAAATACACTGCCTACTTGAATCGGGCTGCTACTGTATAACTATCCTGCAAACCTCTAGTTGACCACTAGATGGCAGCAGATGGTTAGATTTTTTGGTATCTCTTTGCTGCCACCCTGTGGCTCTCCAGTGTTTTGCAGCCTAGATCTGAACAAGGTATATTGCCTAGTGAATTACCAGCACAAGGAGGTCATTCCTTGTGAATCATTGACCCATTTACGAGTAAGCCTTTCTCATGAAAAGAAAGTTCTGCTCTAAGGAATGGCAAGTTTCAGACTCTCCCCACCCATATGGAGTTTTATTTCTGTTTGCTCACCTGGCATGTATTCTGCAAAACCTTTGATCTCAAACATGCATATTTTATGCAGTATGGTGTATTTTCTGTAGTACTGCCATGACATTTGGAGAGGCCTAAATCTAATGGTATTCTGAGCCAAAGATGTGCAAAACTTACCATTCTGAAAATGGAACTTCCAAGAGAAATCCAGAACCTTTCATTAGGGCCACATCAATCCAGCCATTCTGGGGCCGATCTGGTGGTTTTCCAGAAGTTAATCCTCTTTACTGGAAGTCAGTACCACCACCCCTCCCCAGAATGGCCAATTGCTGAGGTTCAGAGGAGAAACAGAACATTTTGGATTTCTCACCATATTCTTTTCCCAGAACAGAAAGTTTCACGTATATCTGGCCTGAACCGTGTGCTGCTGTAAGGACTCTGGATGCATCCAGCTTGTATCATCTCCCAGAATTCCCAATCAGTGGGGCCTCAGATGCTTGTTTGGAGAAGTCTGGTTGACGTTAATAAAATTTGTAGAATGGTTTCTCCTGCACATTTCGGTCAGCTGTTCCAGCACCATCACCCTCGTTGGCTAGAAGGTTTGGGAGATACCTCTAGAAGTTCCCAGATTGCTTGGTTGAATTACCTGCCTGTTCTTGAAATGTTATTAATTTAAATATTAATAAGGGAGTATGTATGTGTAATCTGGGCACATGCACATGCCCTTTCTTGTTCCTTCTTAACAGCTGCCTCTCAAACTGGCAGAAGGAGGAGAAATTCAACAGACGTAGCTTTCTCTGGCATGGGGCCACAGGAGTTGAATAGAGGCTGCTAGAAAGAGTGGATGGAGGAATGAAAATCAGGGCGTTCACACATACCCCTTGGCCACCTTCTTTAGAAGTGCAAGAATGCCACCTTGGAGAATTTCACTCAAATTCACTTCTCTTGAGAAAGATATTTGAAAAGCTAATTTCTTCCAACAGATTGAATGAGAACTGATGGGGAGGTAGAATCTCTGCCTGGCACTACAATTAGCCTCCTCTCCTTTTGTTACACCTGTTTTCCAGGCAGTGTTGAACAGACAGACATTATCCAGCTAAATCACCCACACTTGGTAGTTCTTACACACTGCAGAATGTTCCAGACATTCCTTTAACACACTCTCGAACACTTCTTTATGCATCCTCATGCAAATATAATGGATTACTGAAGCTGAACTGAGTCTGGAGGACTTAAGTCTTTGGTGTGTAGCTTCAGTCAATTTTTGAGCAAGGGGTGGCTCTAAACTAGAACTATAGGAAAGACAAAATATTCCCCAATTCCCTTTCCTAATTCTCCTTCTGCTCAGTGCACAATCCATTCTGCAAAGAGCTGCTGTGAGTGTGTCTTGTCTTCAAGAGGCCACCTAGGAATGTGGTTCTGGCCAATGAGGAATCCTAGAGGATCCATGGCTTTGGCAACAGGATGATGTCAGAAAGCCAATGCGCAGCAAGGGCAGTGCAATCTGGTTCAAAGCTGCCCTTGCTTGGCATAGGCATGGATTTTTTTTTTCACCATGTCCCTCGAAAAATAACTGATATGGTGCTAAACTGTTTTCATGGTTGAGGAATATGCTTGTGATAAATGCCCCCCACCCCATTCACTTCACTCATCTGTGGAGTGGCAACTGTTATATGGATGTGCTTGGATTAAATAGGCAGGTTGCGCTTCAGAAACATCCGCTTAACTATGACCGCTGTATTACCAGCCTTCCGATCTTTGCTTGCCTCCCAGCCCATATCGCTCCATTTGTCTCTCTCGTGTTCATTCTCTCTCTCTGGATCCATCTGTCTTATTCATTAAGCCAGTACAGCGAGTGCCTCAATTAAGATGGGTTTCCAAAGTTGCAGCAGAAGGCTGTAAAGAGGGCACAGAAGAAGGAACAGTCAAATTGTTCCTTCATTTCAGCTGGCACAAGCAGGGTCACATTCCTGGAATATCTTGGTTCCGTCCTGGAATCTTGCTTGTTCTAGGTTCTGGACCTACTGGAGATAGAAGGCCTAATTTGGATGCTGCACCCAGCAAGCTTCCCTTGATGATGCTCTGCCCTTTAATATTAGATGCCTGTGGAGCAGTGTTTCTCCACCTTGGGGACTTTCAGATATGTGGACTTCAACTCACAGAATTCCCCAGCCAGCAAGGGTTGAAGTCTACACATCTGAAAGATCCCAAGGTGGAGAAACACTGCTCTAGAGGCATCTCAGCAAGCCAAGGTGGAAATATGGAGTCGGGCCAGATGAAATCCTGGGATTGTAGAGTTGAAAGGTATCTTTGGAGGTATCTAACCCTACAGATCCCTGGGCAGGATCTGCAGTGCAACTGTGGTATCCTTGCCAAATGGCCATCCAGTTTTTGCTTCGGTAGAATTGGGTTCTTAAAAATTGGTTGCGTGCCATCAAGTCATGTCAACTCCTAGCGACCACGGACATATGGTAGAGTTTCTCCATGACAATCTGTCCCTAACCTGGTCTTCCAGTGGTTCGGTATAATTGCTGAGGTTAGTCACTACCCCTGCTTCCCTTGATGTTCCTTCATTTAATGTTCTCCATCCCTTGCTCAGAATGGACAACTTGGCTAACATTGATTTGGACTCTAGAAACAGTCTATATGTGAATAATACCCCGTGCTGGAGGATCAGCAGTAAGGAAGGTAGCTGCTGTTATGGTTGATTTGTGGACTTTCCGAAGAGAGAGGGAGAGGTTTGAAATACCACTTGGTTTTACTGATGTGCCTCTAAGCCATTCATTCCCGCCCACCCTTTGGAGGCCGCCTACTATGTGGGATATCACGTTGGCTGAGCATTGGGACTAGAATTCAACCCACTGACAGGCTGGGAGATGGAGCCAACCTATTCTCCCTCACCTTCCACCCTCTGTAAACCTTTACGAAGCCTAGTCACTGCTCAACTCTTGCTTTTGAGTTTTGATCTGAGCGATTAAATACTCCCAAGTTTGTTCTCATCTCATCCTTTTCTTAATGACTTAAAGTCATGGCAGTTTTTAGCCAGCTGGGCTTATCAAGTTCATTTCTGGTGGAGGGAGCTTCCTTTAATGCAACCTTCCCCAACCTTTTGACCCCAGAGGAACCCTTGAAATATTTTTCAGGCCTCGGGGAACACCCCTGCACATTCAGGCTCAATTATAGGCCAGAAGTTACAAAAGTATTATATTCGTTTCATGGGTGGGCCTGTATTGATGCATTCACAGTGTTATTAACCTAAAAATAATGAAACCTGTCTCTTTAATGTGAAGTTGCCCGAATTTGAAATTTTTAAATAAATCATGATCTCCCAGGGAACCGCCCAGAGTCCCTTTTTCGGGGGAGATGGGCGGTGATAGAAATTTGAAAAATAAATAAAACTATATAAATAAATAAACCCCTAGTGACCTCGCTTGGAACCCTGGTTCAGTGATTCAGTCCGAAGATTCAATTCAAGGGTGCTACAGTTGGAACTTTGAATTAGATCTGATTTCCCAGCTGAACTGGCACGTTGATTTGAAACATCAGCTGGATATCTCCAGATTAATTTGGACAATTTTGGCCTCTTTGTATGTTTAATAATCCCCACCACCAAAGATTTGGAAGGCCCAACCAAATCAACTCAACCTGAACATTCGAATTGGACTGATTTTTCTCTGTTAGAAGTCTGGATTAAATTGGGTGGTAGATCTGAACTGAATGGACAGTTGAAATCAGATTTTGCAGGCTTATTAAAGATGACACATGAGCTTTCTTCACTTCTGCCTCAGACAGAAATACACTGCTCGAGCCCTTTTGAAAACCTTGTGTGTGATCCCCAGGGCCTCTCTAGGAGTTGAATTCTAATTCCTCATGTGATGGAAGAGGGCAATTCTTAGCATGTTAGGTGAGAAATCATATTTTAATTAATGCAAATGGAATGTATGACCTGGCCTTACCTGCTTTGTGCATGCAGCCCGTGTCTGAAAAAGGTTGGGTACCTCAGCTTCAAACAACATCTGGTTGCAACTTAGGAATGCAAGAAGCATTAAAAACAGGAAAGTACAGATTGTGGGAATGCTGTTTATTATCTGTAACCCTTCACAAAACGTTTATGGATGGCTAGTAGCTGTCAGCTAGGTCAACAGGCTGCCATGTTCTCCTTCATAAAGGTCTTCAAACTGCACTGGGCAGCCATAGACAGATGAACTTATTCAGGAACCAGGGTTAGAGCTACCTGGCTGTGTCTGAACTTAGTCTAAAACTGAACAAGACTCATCTATCTTTAGAATTTAGGTCAATCTGGTTCCTGAAATCTTAATTTTCCCACGATGCTATCTGATTGAGGAGCTATTGGGGAACTAAAAACAAAGAAACAAACCAGGTGGGGTTGGATCCAAGCTATATGGGTGGCTTGGATCTAGCAAATAGTAATGAAATAGGGATCAAACAAAGATTAATATTTAGCCTCTGTCTAGGAGTAGCATATCCGAGCTGCAGATATCCAGACAGCCACCAGGTGGCAGCAAAGCTTTAACAATTTTCTATCCCTCTTCACTGTCATCTCCTGGTTTTCTGGAAGATTGCAGCCCAGGTATGATATGCTTCTGCAAATTTCTCAAGCCTGGCACCTGCCCAAGGTTGCCAGGTGCAGCTGCTGAGCTGGTCAGCAATGCAATTCTGGTATCTGTTCCAACCCATGAAGCATCCTTTGGCTCCTGTCCTGGAGGGATACCCTGCAGAACAATGCCTCTTTCAAAGCAGAACCACAGTTGGAATCCATGGCTGTAATGCCGGCAAAGGGCGGCAGATTAAATAAAGACCTTGAGTTTCTCAGGTAACCACCCCCATTTTCTGGTCCTGGCAAGATTTGAGCAGGCACTTTAGCAAATGGGAACAAATAAAGGGGAGGGGAGATGAGGGGGCAGGTGCTGACCCTGGTGATGATACAGGGGAAGGCAGTGAGTCGCCTATTGTCATGAGTAAGGATGGCGAGCAGGGGGCTCCCAGGCTGTAAAGCGCATGTGTAGTACTGAGGAATTAGGTATCCATTCAAAGAGAGGCAGATCGGGCCCGCCTTAGCCTTTGGGGTTTATATGTCTGGGTTTTTCCCATGCTTCTTCAGTTTGTTAGGATTTTCTGTTATGTAGCAGTAATAAAACACTAGAGACCTATTCCTTGTCTCAGCGTGGTTCCTGGCTGTTAGGACACCTATACTGTTCTAAGTATCTGGAGTTGTTGAGCTTTGCTAATTTGTTGAGCTTTGCATGAAAAGCATTTAGGCCCTAAATGTTGATACCTTACTGAATTTTGCTTGTACGTTTATGCTGTTCCCTTTTCCCGAGGATGACAAAATGCCGTAAAAAAATAATAAAAAATAAACCACAATAACCCTGCAGGGTTGACTAGGTGCAAATCCACCCAGCCAATTTTTGGTGTGGATCCTCAGCGGACCGAGAGTTTTGTGACAAGAGTTGGTTCAGGGCCAATGGCTTTACTTCTTTTTAATTTGCAAGCTTATTTAGAAGTCTGCTGGTATATATATTAACAAGTATTGGCATTTAGGATTGCAGGAGAGAAATAGAGAGAAAGATTTAATTTAAGGTACTTTTCCGGGTGAACTTTACAAAAACACTGTCTTAATGCCAAGGTGGGGACTCTTTGGCTTTCCAGAGGTTATTAACTACAGTACCCAGCAGCCCCAGCCAATGGTGAAGGATGCCGGATGTGGTAATATGACAGTATCAGGCCATAGGCTGTAAATGCTAGCTTATGAAATGTATAGTTGCTTGGACATTTAAAACTGGGCTTAAAGGAACAGGAAAATCCACAGTGGTGACTTCTCATTTTAGCCTGATGTTATTTCAGCCTCATTAATGATTAAAGAAAAAACCCAACCTCTGTTGGAAACCCTGTATACGTTTTTCTGAAGAGCTTTGTACCCATTTTTTGGATGCATACCCATTTGCTTGGGTATTGGCATTTCTGGCAAGTGGTTGTTTCCTTGCTACAACATTGATGCTCCTCAGATACGCCTGTTTCAGAATGCAGTTTCGGTAAAGTGACAAGCTCTCAATAAAATATGAAGCTCATCCCAGCCACTGGGGTGGGTAGAAATCAGATTTGGGCTTTGCCTTGTGAATACCATCTTTGTCCCCTACTTTGGCACTGCTGCTAAATGGCAACGCAAGAGGGAGGGAGGATTACAGTGACCAGTTCCATCCTATTTGGGACTCTTCAAAGGTGCATAGCTGGAGGTTATTCTGAGGAGCTAAACCCTCTTCCAGGAATTGAACCCATGCACTTTTGCCCTTTAGATCAGTCTGTCTCAACCTTGGCAACTTTACCACGTGTGGACTTCAACTCTCAGAATTCCCCAGCCAGCCATGAGATTCTGGGAATTGAAGTCCACATGCCTTAAAGTTGCCAAAGTTGAGAAACACTGCTTTAGATGAGTAATATACAGTACAATTGTTTTAGGAGCTATCCAGGTTCTGACACTCAGGGGTGTTGCAGGAAGGCATATTTAGAATCTATTACACCGTTTCTCAAATTTTGCACCTTTAAGATGGGTGGACTTCAACTTCCAGTATTCTCCAGCCACTAAGGCTGGCTGGGGAATTCTGGGAGTTGAAGTCCACCCGTCTTAAACTTGTCAAGGTTGAGAAACACTGATCTATCAGAGTGGTTTTCCTTCCGTTCTCGGAGGGAGAGGAATACAGATGTTACCCCCGTCGTGCCCCCGTGTGTGAGGTTGGACACAACTTCCCCACACAAGCACACTTGGAGGGAGAAAGAAGCATTTGTCCTGGTGCCGAACGGGGCAGACCCGGTAGGACCCTCCCTGCAAGATCGTTCACAGCCTCCCTGGGCACTGCAGTGATCCTGACATGGCATTTTTGCCTGCAGCGTTCAAGGATGCCGGACAGAAGGGCAGTGCGAAGCACGTTGCTAAAGAGCGGGCCAAGCGAGGCTGAAAGCAGGCACTCAGCTCTCTGGCAAATATCATCAGCATCAGCAGGAACAGCCTCTTTCAGAAAAGCAAATAATCCCACCCATTGACGTTGGCAGAATAGGGTTATCGTTGGCAGCCAGCAATTGCACACTGCTGTGGCTACAGAAGGACTGGTGGGGAGCAGCCATGGCAAGGGTTAGATCCTTCGGAGGGGGCCCGAGAATGGAGTTTTGGCTTGTGTGGTGGCGCAGGAGGGCGAGAGAGCATGCAAGCCCATCCCTTGATTTTATTGCATCCCGGGGGTGAGAGCGACGGTGGTGATGTTCAGCCCCAAACTCCTTTTGCTGTAGTTTTGTCCCACACGGTTCCTTTTGTCGGGTTTGCTGTGCGTGTCTGAAAAATTGATCCCAGGCTTTAGGTTGGGCTTGTAGGCCCCTGTAGGAAAGGGACACTTTGCTCCTTGGAGGCCCAGCATGACAGAGAGAAATGGATGCATTTGCTCATCCGAACCAAGAGCAGAAAGCGTTCACCTCGGTTGGCTTCATGACATCATCGAGGGAATCAGTCTGATTATGCAGAGCCGGAGTATCGTCCGATGGCTGCGTGGTCTCTGATTGGCTGGACCGTGTCATCAGCAAGAATCCCCCTTTCCGACAAAACATGATAAAACGAGCCCAAAGCAACCTTTCCGGTGAATTAAGGATATGGATTCAGTTATTTCAAATCCAATCTGTGAAGCTCAGTTTGAGGGTACTAAAGAATTAGACCATGTCCACGTTCTGACAGTTGTAGACCTTGCTGCCGTCTGCTCCAAATGCAAGCTGTTCCACTGGCGATGTCAGCAGTACATTCTGGTACCCGCCCTTGGCACAGTGACAGTCCGTCGTGATCTGTTCCCCACCCGTTCCCTCAAGTCATCACTTTTCCAGCACAACTTGTTTGCTAAAGAGATTGATTTGGGTAACAGTGGGACCTCCGTGGTCTGTTGTTCAGAGCTCTGCTGGTACTGAGATTCGGGTAACAGCCGAACAAGCAGAGGAGACAGTTGCAGTTTTATTGCCAGCTTCCCCAAACCCATCTCTCTCTTTGCTTTGATGGAGTAGAGATATGCAGCTATTGGAACTGAACTTGGTCCTCATCCACACATGCCTAGTACTCTGATCCAGTGGCAAGTGACATGTCCAATGGAGCCTTAAAAAATCAGGCACCAACCCAGGCAGAGACAGATGGCTCTTTCCCCCCTGGAGCACACACATTTCTATCACCTCTGGTCAAAATGGAGAGGTTTGGTTTTCATTTTGTTTTCAAGCCTTTCAAAAACCCTCGTTTGTCCAGAGGAAATAGCAGAATCAAAGCAAAGTGCGTGGTTTTGGCTCACAATTATAGATATTGCAGGATTTTATTTGGGCTGTATTTTTTACATCCAACCAACCTCATTTGCACTAATATGCGGATGGGAACATTTATTCTCCAAATCACATACTTTTCCAAAATGTTGCAATACAATTCTTGGCTCCTGGAACATACACAGTTTTTTTTTTTGTTTTAGAGGGCTGTTGCATACAATTTAAATGCAAATGTCCATGCTTTTATTATTTTGCAAAAAAAAAAGGAGGGAGGAAAACCTAACTGACTCATGATTAAATACAGGCTTTATCTGGTGCTGTTTAAGTTTCTAGCTGTAAAACTTAGAACGTTGGATTCTGTCCAGCTTTGGAGAAAATTAAGTCCAGCTGTTACCTGCTTTTATCTTCATTCTTGACTGAAATGCACACCTTTCTTGTCAGGTGAAAAATAGAGCATTCAGTTGGCTGTTGATATGTTCTACCCGGTCAGGGAACATCTAGTCCGTTTGAGGTTGCAAACTGGATATAATGATTGCATCAAATCTCTTGTGTGCTATGCGGAAAAAGATGTGATATCTTGCCTCAGGATGCGATAACCATCTTGGGGATAGAGCCTTCAAAAAGAGACTAGGGAGATGAAGAGAGTGGATCAGTGGAACATCCTTGTTCAAAGGCAGTGTACCTTTGGAGAGCGTTTGCTGGGGGCTGCATAAAATGGGAGCTGTGGTCATACTGGCCTGCTTGTGGCCTTCCGGTGCTTAACTGTCTGGAAACGTATTGCTAAACTAGCAGTAATGCGCTCAGGCAAGATGTGGAGAGTGGAAATTCAGGATCTGGGTATAAGAATGAACAGGAAGCAGGGGTGTCTCCTAACACTGCAGGTGCCTAGTCTAAAATTATTTAAATACCAAGCTATATTTATTAGGCAGGCTTTCAGCTGTATGAATGAGCACTGTTTTATAGATGGGGGTTGGCAATGTGCAGCTCTCCACCCACAGTCCAATTTCAACATTTACCTACCAGCGACCTTTCTGGAAAGATGGATTTGTCTCCTTCTTGACAGTCTCATATGTAGGAAGGAGGACCTGAGAAGGATGCTGAGGGGGAAAAAGAAAAACCAGGAGCTACCAGAAAGAGAAAGCTGATCATTAGTGGAGGCACCCCATTTCCTATTGTGAATAAATATGAGTGGAACTGTGTCAGGTAAAATGTTTTGATTCATGGAACGAGGCAGGTTTAAACCCTCTAAAATGCAGCAGAGCAGAAATGCTGCAGGAGGGCGACCTGAAACGGTAGCTCTTCTAATGCTGAACCACGGTCTGACTTTCACGTTCACCACGGTGTTTTGTCTCTTGCTAAAGAGGCTGCTGTTTTAGGACGTTATGTTCAAGGTGCTCGCGAATGTCTTTTATACGTCCTTGGGGAGTGGTTCTCCGCTTAATTTATTGTTTGAGGAGCAACCGTTGGTGGTGGTGTTTACGGTTGACACGTGTTTTTATTCCCTTTCAGCCTCCTTGGCTGTCATGCTTCCAGTTGGAAGAATTTCCCCCGATGTTTTCCATGGGATCAAAGGGAAACGTGGAAAGCTGGGGAGGCTGCACACTGCTGGGGAGAGGATGGTGCTGTGTTTTTCTTCTCCACCTTCTCATCATTTTTCAGCCTCTGTGGCTGTCCTCCCTCCCTCCCTCTCTCTCTTTCTCCTCCCTCCCTCCCTCCCCCCCTCCCTCCCCATTTCTGTCTACTTCCTTCCTCCCTCCCTCCCTCCCTCCACGTTTCTGTCTCCTTCCTTCCTTCCTTCCTTCCTTCCTTCCTTCCTTCCTTCCTTCCTTCCTTCCTTCCTCTCTCTTTCTGTCTCCTTCCTCCCTCCCTCCCCCCTCCCTCCCTCCCCATTTCTGTCTCCTTCCTTCCTTCCTTCCTTCCTTCCTCCCTCCCTCTCTCTTTCTCCTCCCTTCCTCCCTCCCTCCCTCCCTCCCTCCCCATTTCTGTCTACTTCCTTCCTCCCTCCCTCCCTCCCTCCACGTTTCTGTCTCCTTCCTTCCTTCCTTCCTTCCTTCCTTCCTTCCTTCCTCTTTCTGTCTCCTTCCTCCCTCCCTCCCTCCCTCCCCATTTCTGTCTCCTTCCTTCCTTCCTCCCTCCCTCCCTCCCCATTTCTGTCTCCTTCCTTCCTTCCTTCCTTCCTTCCTTCCTTCCGAATTCCCTTGAAACCGAATGAGAAGCCAGGGAGGTTGGAGGCCTCTGGAGAGACGATTGTACAAGAAGGTCAGAGGATTCACGCCAACCCACCCGCTCTGCCCACCTTGTAGCAAAGGGGGAGGACAGCAGTCTTCCTTCAAAAGGCGTTTTGGAGGCCCGTTCTCTCATCCCGTGGAATAAGAAGCGGGTGGGGAGGGGGAAAGCACCGGAGACCCTTTCATCACTTCTGCTCTGGCAACAGGAGATGCTGTGCGCAAGACAGATTGCTCCGGGCCAGCAGACGGTCAGCCGCTGTAGCCAGCCTATGAGCAAAGGAGTTCCCGAGTGGAAGCCAGAGAGAGGAGGATAAATTCCTGTTTCCAGGATGGGGATGCGACTGAAAGATTCAGGCAGGAAAAGGTCTTTAGGAGAGGCAGGGTAAATGCAGCAAGTGGAAAAGACGTCAGTCACTTCTTGACTCAGTTGGAGCCCCCAACCGATGGCTTGGAGGATTCAGCACCAGCTTCTTGCTTTACTGAAATGTGCTTTGGATACCTTGGAACCAATGCAGGGTCTTGCTCTGAATACTTAAGGGCCACCATGGATCTGCTGCTCTTTCTGGAGATCCTGAATCTTCAGGAGAATTTTTGGCATGATAGTAGTAAATTCCCAAGAAACAGGGCAACCATGAAAACAAGATACTCAAGAGTTTTGCTCCAAGGGGTCCAAATTGTAGGAAAGAGTCCTTTGCAAGATGATAAGATGATAAATCTCTAGAAACTGAGGTCTTCCCCTCTCCCCCCACCTTGCCATCTTCTCAAATTCACCCTCTCTGAGAGAATCGATCGATCGGAATCTAGTCAGGCCTCTCCTTCTGGGTTGGTATCTGAACAACTCCAGAATCGAAACTGGTTTTTCTGGTCTCTAGTCAATTTCAGCTGCCTGAGATGGATGGTGATGCTATGTCTGATTTGCAATAATGAGAGTCACCATCCAGCACTTATCTGGAGGAGTGTCAACAAAATCAGATTAAGATGATGCATGAAAGGAAAGGAATCTTTTTTTTTTGCACCAGCTAAAGCTCACTACTGTTTTGTTAATTGTGTTCAAGGCGCCATGCTCCAGTTTGCAAAGGATTCTCCCCACCCACCCCTATACCCAATTTAGATGCCTACAGTAAAACAAGCCCAAAGAATCCTTAGCAAAGTACAGTGGATTGAACCATTTTAGGCTAGTCAGAGGGAGATCCATTTTAGAATGGTTTCCTCCATGATTAAAAGAGGAAAAAGTAATGTGGAGAAATGGGTCCAATAAAGGGCCATACCCCACTTCTGGGCATTTATTCTGCAGTGGACACATACAGGTGGTCCTCCCGTAACCATTCGTTTAGTGATGGTTTGGACTTACAACGGTACTGGAAAAACCGACTTATGACAAATCAATGGGGAGCTGCATGATTCGCTTAACAACCATTGGGTTCACTTAACGTCCACAGTGATTTGCTTAACGACTATTGCAAAAAAGGGTCAGATTTGCTTACTGACCACTTTGCTTAGCAACTGAAATTCTGGTCCCAATTGTGGTCATTAAGTGAGGACTACCTGTATAGTGACTGAAGTGGCTTTTTGTTGACTTTGCTACCAAATCCCCAGCCTCCTTTGATGTCCTGTGGGTGCCATAGGAGGACCCCCTTTAAATTTTTTTCCCCTGACCCTTCAATCAAATCCACTCCTTCTCTGTTGCTTTGAAATTGCTCTCTCTAATTTTCCTGCTTTGGGAAGGGAGGGAGGGAGGGATGGATAGATAATTTTAAATACTCATGTGACGACTTCTCCATTTTTATTGTTAGTGAAAGCCATGCTGAGGTTTTTGTTTGAAAGGCAGCCTAGAAATCCTCTTCATCAACTGAACCACAACAGTCCCTTGTTTGATCCGCCTTCAGGAAGCTGTGATGTTTTCACGTGTCTTGATTTAGGAGTGTGTTCAGAAATAGGTGACTTCACCTGTCTTTTCTGTGGGAAAAATGGCTGCGTCATTCCAGCTTTGGACAATTGCCGAGTTGTGGGTCCTTAGGACAGTGAACACATTAGAGATCACTTTGAATGGGATGTGTGTAGAAACACAAGTGCAATATAGTCTTCAACACTTTCATTGTGGCATCCCCATTATAAGAAACATCAGGGCCTCTCCCAGGATCTGGTTAACATCACCAGTGCTTCATGGAGGACAGCTTTTAAAACTCTCCATGTACCAATCATGACTTTGGCATACCTTGAAGGAAGAATTTGTAAACATTCAGTGGAAGAGGGCCTCTGCCCATTAGATGATGGCCGAGTGGAGGACATTATCCATTACATCCTCTACTGCCCTGTCTACAATGATAGGTGCCTACATCCCATGGTTTCTGCCCATCTGGTAAGATTGGGCAGAGTTGGTGCACTCCGGGTCCCTCGATTGAACGATGCCATCTCTTGGGACCTAGGAATTGTGCCTCCTCTGTCGTGGCACCTGCCCTCTGGAACAGCATTCACAAGAGATCTGTTTGGCTGCCATCCTCTGGATGTTCTGGAAGTCTTTAAAAACTTGGCTGTTCTCCCAGACCTTGGAGTAAGCTGTTTGTAGAGCCCTGTCAGTGGTGTTTTATGGTAAATGGAGCGTGGTTTGTCCAGATGCATGTGAATTTCTTTATATTGTCTCCTATTTTTTAACGTAGAAGCCGCCCAGAGTCATTCTGGAGTGAGGTGACCTCTAAATCTATTAGATGATGATGATGATAAACCAGGAGGAAGACATAGATGATAAAGGGGTCAGGTACTGAACAACCAAACTAACAGATGTGATTCTGTTATCAACCAGATCTTCACCTTGCTTATTTTAAACTTGGACATGTTTAAGCCCTCAACGCCTTTTCTTTCTTTTTGTCTTAATTACTGTTTTCAAATTTTTTAAAATGTTAACGTTGTTACAGCTTGTGGTGGCAACAGGAAACAGTGATGGACTGAACTGAGGTCTAGGTTGAAACTGCCTCTAGTTCAAGGTTTTCACCCCGGGAGATCTGCTGTCCTTAGACATCACTCTGGGTTAGGGATTACGATAAAGGGGATCCCTGGAGTTGAAGATCGGAAAAGGAGGGGCATGTGGGGCTCAGCCACCTTTCCATAAAGCGTCCTCGGTGGGTTTGAACTTCCCATGGGGCTGCAGGGGGTGCCAAAGAAGGAAAAAATGCAGGCAACTTGCTTGCCAGAAAGAATACTTGGCTAAAAGCTGCATTCCAACCACCCCCAATCTCTCTCTTTCTCTCCCCCCCCCCCACACACTTCTGGCTTGTTTGGAATCAGCTTGCAGTACCGCTGTGTTTTGTTCAGCTAATTGATGTAAAGAAGTGTAAACACAACAGAGACTCCAGGCCAGCACAGATGATCTGCCAAGATACCACTGGCTGTGAGGCACTGCTGCCGATGGCAAGAGTGGATCCCGTTGATTTCTCCCTTGCCTGTAGAGTCTTAGAGGTGGAAGGTACCTCAGAGGTCATCTAGTCCCTCCCCCTGCTGGCACAGGATCCACTAAAGCACTTCCGGCAGATGGCTCTCCAGCCTTTGCTCGAAGACCTCCAGTGAAAGCGAACAGATCAGGCAGCCTGTTCCACCGATGGACAACTCCTACTTTGGGGGAATTCCTCTTAATATCTGGCCTGAATCTACTTCCCTGTAGTTTCAACTCATTCGTTCTGGCCCTTTCCTCTAGGGCGGTTTTCTCAACCTCAGCAGCTTTAAGATGCGTGGACTTCAACTCCCAGGATTCCCCAGCCAGCATGCTGGCTGGGGAATCCTGGGAGTTGAAGTCCACGCATCTTAAGGCTGCTGAGGTTGGGAAACCCTGCTCTAAGGCAACAGAAGACAGGTCCCCTTCCTCTCTCAACTCTGGGGAGTCCTTGGTGCTCTCTGAGCCTTGTTGTTTCCTTGCAGACGTTTCATTGCCAGACTAGGCAACATCTCCAGTGCAAGATGTACAGGTGGGAGGAGGCAGCTGAAGATGTTGGCAACTGAAGATGTTGCCTGGCCTGGCAACGAAACATCTGCAAGGAAACAACAAGGCTCAGAGAGCACCAAGGACTCCCCAGTTCAACCCTGAGCTACAAATACTCGCTTTGATTGGTCTCTCAACTCCTTTGATTGGACGGCTGCTATCATACCTTGCCTCAGTCGTCTCATCTGTGAGCATACCCAGTTCCTTTAACCATTCCTCCTAGGGCTTGGCGACCAGCCCCCAGCCCCTCTCTTCTCGGGAACTTGCCCCGGTTCGTCAGTGTCCTTTTTAGAGGGTGATCCCCAGAACTGGATGCACAAGTCCAAGTGGGGCCTGACCGTGGCAGGGTGGAGGGAAACAATTAATTTGAGCATCAAAGCTTCTCAGGGCTTTGGGAAATGCCCGAGCTGAAAGAGAAGCTGAGGAGACTGTCCCTTTTCAGCTTCACCAAATTTGTGGGAAGTGGAATGGAGTGGACCGTTTCTCCGAATGGCTTCAAGGAAAGGAGATGCTTCCATTCTCCCCCCCGCCTTTTTTATTTTACTTATCCCGTAACGACTATTCAAAGATAGATTGTCACTAAACCTGGAGATTCCATTTAGCTATGCCACTGAACAGGCCTTGCTAAATTTCTCCATGCCTGCTCATTTGGAACGCTAGTAACCTTCACTAACCATATGTCGCTATAGGGATTGCCTTACACTAAGTTTATGTTCTGTTAAAAAATGCTGTACAGGTAGTCCTCGCTTAACAACCATTCGTTTAGTGACGGTTCGGACAGTGCTGAAGAAACCGACTTATGGCCGGCCCTCACGCTTACAACTGTTGCAGCATCCCTGTGGTCATGTGATCACAATTTGGGCGCTTGGCAACTAGTTTGCATTTATGACCATCGCAGTGTCCTGTGGTCACGTGATCGCCATTTTCAACCTTCCTGGCCAGCTTCTGGCAAGCATACTCAATGAAACCGCATGATTTGCTTAACAACCGCTAAAAAAAAGTCATAAAATTGGGTTGGATTCACTTAATGACCACTTCATTTCACAACTGAAATTCCAGTCCCAGTTGTGATAAGTGAGGACTACCTGTAACTTGTTCTGAATCTAGCCCAGGTTTTGGCCAGGCTTCCTCTTCCCCCACCCCGCTGTCCAGATTTTTTTTCCTTCTCCGCTCTTTCATCTCCTAACACCTTCTCATGTCTGTTAATTGCCTATTGATTGCTAATTACCAGCCGTTTTCCAACCGTTTAATTCTTGTTAGGCGTGGCCCGAAGTCTCCGGCAGCTTGAGCTTTCTCCTGGGACATGCAGACAGTCCAGTGGAGATGCTCTGGAGGGGATCTTGCATGTGCGCAAAGCCATGATTGACCCCTCGGCTAGGCGTAATCATTTAACAGCCCCTCCCCTTTGAATCTTGCTGGAAGACTTGGAGACCAAGTTCTGTGTGTGTGTGAGTGTGTGTTTAGCACAGTGGAGACAAACAGGGGAAATGGGCAGGGATTCCCCAGCCTTCCAGATCCTTTTCTTCATTTTGAAGGTCCTGCCTCCCTTTTCTGTGTTTTTAAACACCTGCCTTCGAGTGGGCACAGTTGCACTCGGTTGCCTGGGAAAACCCCCAACTGTTGGATCAGAAGAGAAACGGTGGTCTTCAGCGGCAGGCCCCCACCGGTGAATCCGTTGGAAGACCGTGTGAAACTAGGATCTCTGCCATCGCCCTAGGCTGTGCTAGCTGGACCCGAAAAGCTTCAGTCTCTCTCCTGAGCCAGTGGAGCAAATATGAGCGGGAAATGGGGAAGGGGAGAAAAAAGTGTGTGAACAGCCTCAGGAAAGGCACTGGATGAAACCTGTGAATGGTAGCCGCCGTTTGTCTGGTTCAGATCAAGGCCCCTCTGAGTCCAGCATCTGGATTCTCCGCTTCTCAGCCCATCAGAGGGCAGCTGGAGATGGGCCCCATTTCTGTCATTGTGTTTGGGGGCCTGCTGCCTCAACTCTTCAAGACCAGGAGCCATGATAGACCTGTCCCTGTCCTCCATGAATTATCCAATCCCCTTCTAAAGACTTCACGTTAATAGGTACCACTGTGTCTTGTGGGAGAGAGTTCCCCAGGTTAAGTATGAGCTGGGTGACAAAGGGTGACAGCGTTTTGTCTGTTTTAAACCACCTTCCAATCAGGTTCGTTGGATGACCCCAGACAGTTGTGTTCTGAGAGAGGGAGAAAATCATCTCTCTGTCTACTTTCTCTGTGGTATGGATCCTACGTCGACCTCGGTCATGGACCCTTCAGTGTCGCCTTTTCTTCAAATGAAAGACTCCCAGATATTCTAGCCTTTTCTCATTGGGCAAACGCTCAACTCCCAGATCACTTTTGGTTGCCCTCCTCTGCACTTTTTGCTACACTCATTTTCCAGCGTGGGGGGCAGACTTTTGCAGTTCTCCAGGTGCTGATGTACCATGGAATTGTATACAGGTAGTCCTCGACTTATGACCACAGTTGGGACTGGGATTTCCATTGCTAAGCAAGGCAGTTAAGTGAGTCACACCCAATTTTATGAGTTTTTGCCACGGTCATTAAGAGAATCGCTGCCATTATTAAGCGAATCCAGCTTCCCCCATTGACTTTGCTTGTTGGAAGCTGGCTGGGAAGGTTGCAAATGGTGATCATGTGACCCCGAAATCCTGCAACTGTTGTAAGCGTAAGCTGGTTGCCAAGTGCCTGAATTTTGATCACGTGACCGCAGGGACTCTGTGATGGTTGTAAGTGCGAGAACTGGCCGTACGTCACTTTTTCCAGTGCCGTCGTAACTTTGAATGGTCGCTAAACAAATGATCGTAAGTTGAGGACTACCTATAAGGGGTTGTGTTCAGTCATTCAGGTTTAAACATTCTGAAGACCCAGTTTGGGAATCTTTGGCCAGAATATAGGCTGGGGATTGGCAGGGAAGACAGCCGGGGGGGATTATACATTTTTGCAAGCTTTGTGTGACTCTACAGTCTGTTCTGCAACTGCTGCTGGCCCAGCCCAAATTGTGCCAGCAGTTTTCTAAAGAAAAGCATCATCATTATCATCAGGAGTAGTGGTAGTAGTAATAGTAGTAGTAATAGTAGCATTTGGCTTAACCCTCCCTCTGAAAAGCAGAGAGGGGAAAAGGATGCAATTCTCCTGTCCCTTTCTGACATCAACTCTATGCCCAGCGGAAGCCAAAATGGATAATGAAGAAGTTTGACCCCTGGCTGAGAAAAAGGTTATCTGTACTCGTCTTAAGGTAGCCAAACTTGTAGGGAAATTGCAAGGATCAAAATGGGGGGATGATGGTGTTGTTGTTGGAGCAGCTTCTAGAGATCTTAAGGCCTTTGGAGGAAAGGAGAGACAAATGAAACAGGCGATGCGAAATACAACTTCTTCCAGCTGTTTCTCTTCCTGCTGTCAGCAACCCTTTGTGGCGTTCAGTAGCCTCTTTCCCCTCTCTCTTTAAAAAGAAAATGTGGTCCGAATCAGCCACCAGGGCCTCTCCTCCCCAAAGGGTGGATGTTCCCTTCCAAGATCCGTTGAAGGAGACGCCAGCCAAAAAGCTAAAGGAAATCGCGGGCTGCACTGAGTCATTTGAATATCGTTGAACCACAAAATCGGCTGATGCTGCAGTGTTCTGAGTGACTGGACGGGCGCTTCTTGGCTCAGTCTCCGGCCTCGGTCATCACGCACGGCATTTGGCAATGCGCTCTTTTCACGAACCTTCTCCGGGGAGCTGAGTCTGTCGTTTTATTATGCAGAGAGCTCGGCAGTGCAGGAATGGTTGATCAAGTGGCACTTCCTGGGGTGAACTTTAAAGATCCGGGGTTGAGACAAAGGGCTGGGTAACTTTCACAGATGGGGGACCCCTGTGTACTGTTCCACCACCACCCCCGCATTATTTTCAACCGCAGCGTATATGGGTCTTGAATGCTGATCTCGCAGAGGAATATGGAAATATCCTTGATGGAGGAAAAACAACTCCATCCTGGGAAAGGGGAGGGTGTGAGAAAGAGACTCAAAATAATCCCACCTTGATTTTCTTGGGTGTGAGAGGAGGCAAGGGGAAATTCTGGCCAGCTTTGAAAATTCTGCTATTATATCCTACAGCATTATTGCTCCCAGAGTCCTTGCGGTGTCTGTTTCCTGACCTGGTGGTCTACCTTGAAGGGCTGACCCCACGTTCCCAAAGGGGTATGTGGGGGCCAGGATAAGAAGTAGCTTCAGTTTGATTTCATTTCATCTCTGAAGTAAGGATGCTTGTGGGCTGAACGCGAGCATCTGTGCCGTTCTGTTTATTTATTTTCTGTGGCCGCCTGCTCATTGTGCAACTCTGGGTGGCTAGATTTCTTATTTTCCATTTGCGTTTCAGTTTCCTAGTTTAGCCAAGGGCCTGGAGATTTCCTGGTGGTCTCCCATCCAGCCCAAGTTTAGTTACGTGCTTCTGCCAGTTGAGGCTCATTTTATTTACACGTTACATCTAATTACTATTCAGTACACTCAGTCTGATTCTTCTCCAGATATATATTTAATATCCTCCCTGCTTGGGTCTCATCAAAAATTAAAATTTAGTAGCAACCCAAGGCTTTTTTTGAGTGGGGATGAAGCCAAAGGGTCTGTGGCTATTGATCTCTCTGCTATGGATCTCAGCCCTGTGGTTGAGGAATTCTGGGAACTGTAGTCCAAAAACATTAGCAGGCTCCAAGCTGGCTTGGTGAAACCGCCTCCCTGCTCCTTGGGCTTGCCAGTCTGCCATGTTCCCTGCCCTATCCAAATATATATATTTAAATATTCTTTTCATTAAAAGCAAAAATCACTGGGCAGGGTGAGCTGTCTTTCCCATCATGCCTCTGGGCCAACTGGGATCCAGAGGCATTGTGGGAAAGACAGGTTGTCCTTGCAAAGCTGGGAAGGCATTCTTGGGAAATAAAGCGGTGGAGGCTCACACCTTGGGCTGCTGGCTAGGGAATTCTGGGAGTTGAAGTCCACACATCTTAAAGTGGCCAAGGTTGGGAAACCCTGATTTAGCCTCTCCTCCCGTTGCTCTGTGAATGTGGCTGGTGGTGTTGGTGCTCAAGCCATGTGGGGTCATCCTGCTATGCTGTGGCTGGCAAAAAGATGTTGGAGTGAAGGAAAGGACAGGGGAGCTTTGCAGTCCTGCATCTAAATGCCCACAGCATCATGCTGTGTGGCTCCCCACCTCACTATCTGGAATTACACATTTAACCTGGTCCCCCAGGTCCACTCACCTGTTGCGCTACATCAGAGTGAGTGTGACATTTAGCAAAAACCAACAGTGTTGCATGGGAGATGCCTCCTGCCAGACTGTTTCCTGAAGGTGAGACTGGCATCTTTCCATCCAGAGGCATCGTCACGTAGAGAAGAGAGATCTGTGGCTTCCGAGCTTTGGCAGAGGCAGGACATGGTTTGGGGGAGTGGCTGTGTGGATGCCAAAATGAAGGCGCAGGCGCGGGGCAAACAGCTTCTAGAACGTTGTGCCTTTCTGTTTAGAAAGAAAAGCAGCTAGTCCTTACGATTCTAAGGAGGGGAGTCCTGGAGGAATAGATCAGGGATTTAAGAAGCTCTCTCATACCGGAGGTGTCTGAACAGAGATGGATCCTGATTCCATCAGTATAGGCAGCAGAGCATTGATTTGTTTCGTACAATTAAAACCTGTGCCTGTCCATTGCCTTTTTCTTACAGCCATTTGCCAAACTGTCTTAGCTGTACTCCTTGCCAGGGTAAAAGAGAGCAAGACAGGTGGATCTGTTAGCACAGTTCTGCCCAGTTTCTCATGTCTCCCTTCTCAGATTCACATTTGCGTTCTTGAACTCAGTTTGCGTGAAGAGTTATACAGGAACTTGTGCCTGATGGCGGACAAGGATGCACATGATTTTTCTAATTGGTACAGTTCCCACCCACCCCCCTAATTTCCTTGGATATAATGTCTTTTGGGGCACATTTTCCTCTGTCCATCTGTCATGAATTGCAAGCTGCATGGCTTAAAGTAGCAAAGTGTGGATTTGGGCATAGAACCGCGTTTCCAGTTTGCAGGGTAGATTTGGGAAATGGAAATAAGATAGATTTGCATCAAAAGGCAAGAGGAACAAACAGGTCCCTCAAAAAAGAAAAAGTGACAATAGCCTTGGGTTGGGGGGAGAGAGAAACTTGACCCAAGCAGCCCACCCCCCAAATTTGTTCCTGTTGTTCCCCATTTATGATCCCCTTGAAGTTAATGTGAAAGGTGTTACTATTTTTTTTTTAAATGATGTTGGACAGAGCCCTCCAACCCTGACAACATTTTGCTCCTTCCTTGCTCTGACCCCCAAATTGATTTTTATTTTTTTCTGGTACCTTCGTTGCAACTTCCTCAACATAAAGCCACTCATCTGCAGCATGTGGTACCTGGACATTTTCATCCTGGCGGCCAACCAAGTTCCAACAATTCCCTGCAGGTACGCCCAGGTGGCTGCATCAGCGTATTTCCTTGAGATGAGATGTGCATCTTTGCACTGACCACTTTCCTCATAAATATTCACAGAGCAGGAGAACATTGCAAAGGAATGCACGTGGTTTAATTAAGAAAATATTGATTTTTCTCCCTTTTGTCTCAACCCCTTTCCCGGTTGTGCAAAAAGCAAGAGGGGCTGCTTTGATTTGGCTGCAGTGGGCTGTTTTTGAATACTTGTTTAACTGACAAAGGAGGGATCATGACTGGAGCAGAAATGCTGCTTTAACTTTAAGCTGTGTGGACCTTCAACTCCCAGAATTCCCCAGCCAGCGTGGGAGTTGAAGTCCACACATCTTCAGGTTGCCAAGGTTGAGAAACACTGGCCTAGAAGAACCAAGAGACAGTGGGACGGGTGTGCCAGAGGCATCTAGAGTTGATTAAGCATGGACTGGGCACCACACAGAGAGCCAATGTAATAGTACATTCAGATTCTAAGATTGATTCCCATCCTAGCTGCTTGGATGTTCCTCTCATGCCCATTAAGAGAATGGTGTCTTTGCCAGTTCGCCCCAAGGCCATGAGTAAAGGACAGAAAACGCCCCCACCTTAACTAGCTGAGAAGTAAATTGGGTCCCAAAGTGAAAATAATCCAGCTGCAGAGATGTGTATACCTTTACCCTGTTCTCTTTCAATAAATCTTGTTAAAAAAAAATCTGGGAAACTGTAGCCCGCTCTTGAAGCCAAGGATTTTGAGAGCCAAGTGGGATGAAGCTGGCTTGCCTGCCCCTTACTTGTCCAAGAACTGGGGGCTGTCTAACTTGAACAAACCCCTCTGAAGAAGTCTGTTGAAGTTTGGGATGCCTCAAAATGTAGGGCTGAGCCAGAACTGGAAGAAGGACCCATTTTCCCCAAACAGTCAGCCTCTGTGAACACTTTCCCCCTAATTTAGAGTTTCTAACCAACTGGGACAATGGTGTTGCAATGTTGGTCCCTGGCCTTGTTTTCAACCCTCTTCATATCGCTGCCTTTGCGATAATAAGGCATGACCAAATCTGATGGGCAGCGCAGCACTAACGTATTCAGATCCGCCTTGCATATTGTTTGGTGATTTAATAACAGGGCCAAATTTCCCTGGTTCAGAGGACAAATAGGCTTATCAAGCCCACCCTGGTTCAAATCCCCAAACTACAGTTCCCAGAATTCCTAGCCACCACAGCCAGTGAGCTATACTACATTCCAACCAACTTGAAGGCCCAAGGGTCTTAGCAAAGGCAGACAAAAATTGGGCTTAGCCAATCAGGAAGCATCCCATCGCTCCCTTCGCCTCTCCAGGCAAGACTTTGCTATTTGCTTCTTATTTATCTGGCCTGGTAGCAGCGAAATTATCACTAGGAATCCTCAGATCTCTCTGGGCAGGATGGATGTTTCCTGTGCAAGACAGCCAGGGTAGAAATCTCTTTGCATATTGATAGTCCACAAGTTATAGCCCTTATGAGTTATAAAAACTAACCAGAAATAGTATTAAAATTCTGTCTTTTTCTCCTGACAAATAGAGAATATAGAGAAAAGATTTCTCCCAAGGGTAGTATTCTCTCAACGTCTCTGTCCTCGTGATAGTCACCCCATCTCCAGCAATGCTGAGACTACAATTCCCAGAATTCCTAGCCACCACAGCCAATCTTGAAGGCACAAGGTTGGAGAGGCTGTAATGTGAAATAACATGCATTGCAAATAATACTGGAAAAGCTAGGATTGGATCAATTGAGTTTTCCATAATTATACGTTATTTTGTCCTAAAATCATCCATGTATTGTCCTTCATTATTTTTAATGTACGGAAAAGAGTTTGTGAGATTTGAAGCAGCCTGGGGGATTTTAAACCTATGTTTGTTTATTTTACTAAACTAGCTGGGTGGGAGGGGGTTTCGTTCATCACAAATGCCTGTTAAATGCCAAAGGATGTCATTGCAGCATTGTATGCCATTTGCCTGATTTATGTCGTCATGCAAATGACGCAGATGAAGGGCATAGACAGCATGACATAATTTGAATGTTCCCCTGATGACATGAATACGCAAATTGCTTCCGTTGCCTCAAGAACCGATAAAGGGAGGCTTCACCATCTTTGACAGCCTTTCTCAACCTTTTGACCCTGGAGGAACCCTTGAAATATTTTTCAGGCCTCGGGGAACCCCTGCCCGAGGCTCAAATAGAGGCCAGAAGTTACCAAATTCGTTTCAGGTTTAGGCCTGTATAGGTGCGTTAACCGTGTTGTTAAACTAAAAATAAAGAATGGAACTTGCCTCTTTAATGCGAAGTTGCCCGAAATGTAAATAATTTTTTAAATAAATTGTGATCTCCGTAGTGACCTCTCACGGAATCCTGGTCGAGAAGCCCTGATCTCTGATAAACTTTTTCTACTTTGCGAGACGCACAGGGAGTTTTCGCCCAGTGATTCCCATGGTCTGTTTCCCACACCAGAAGACCCCATTTCACAGGAATGTGCTTCTCCATGAGAATTGTGGCCTTGCTACAACTCAGGTTGTGACACATGTGGCTTGTGCCTATGAAGCAGCTTCATTTCTAAATTAATTAATACATTTCCCATAACCTGTTCCCCCCACCCCCCAGGACAGAAAACCCTCCCAACCCAGCAGAATTTAAACAATCAAGGACGTACAGTATATCCTGTGGCCAAGTCTCATAGTTAACCCCCAGTTAACTATATTTGCCCACGTGCCCTCTGGGGCAGGAAAAGTAGCTGAAAATGGGATCCATTTTGAGGAAAGGATGTGTTATATATATAAATTATCACATTTTAGCTGAGGCTAATTCTGTGAAGAATTAGGCTGGCAAAGAAGGTGAAAAGGAAGTGATAAAAGAAGCGTTTTAATCTGATTTGTGCTCCCCCGAACCCCGTGGGATAGAAATGCTGTGCTGCAAGTTAAAAAAAGAAAAATTACCTGTGAAAATTTATAAAGCTTGGAGGTGGGGAGGGGTGGTGGTGATTTTGTATAGTCCTTTGGGGGGGGCGAGGGAAAAAAAGGAGTGTTTGCAGAATGTCTTCCAACTGCTCTCTACTCTGTCTCTGTGGTTCCCCCAAGCAGACTCCGAATGGCAGACATGCCGTGCCACCCTCACAGTTGCTCGCTGTTGACACTTCCATTCCGGAGGGTTTTTTTTCCCCCTTGAAAAATAATTCAATGCCCTTTGGACCGGACCAGCCCTACTACAGATCAGGGGGAGAAAACAAGGTGGTTGGTGTGTTTATTTGTTAGATATACGGTATATCCCGCTATCATACAGGAGCAAAGCAGCATAAAGAGAGTCAGTCTGGTCTAGTGGTTAAGGCAATGGGCTAGAAACCAGGAGACTTAGTGCCTTAGGCATGAGAGCCAGCTGGGTGACCTTGGGCCAGTCCCCCTCTCTCAGCCCAACCCACCTCACAGGGTTGTTGTTGTGGGGAAAATAGGAGGAGGGAGGAGTATCAGGTATGTTCGCCACCTTGAGTTATTTATAAAAATAATACAGGTGGGATAGAAAATAAATAAATAAAGCAGAGTCCCTCTGGTGGGAGGAGATGGGCGGTGAAAGAAAGAAAGAAAGTAGGCCTTTGGCCTCTCACTGTACCATCCTGGCTCTCAGCTGCAACCCAGGTCTCTGGAATATAGCCTAGCTTGATTTACAGTTACTTCCCACATATCTGGATCTTTCACAGGCCCCCAAGGTCTTTCTGGAAGCTCCGATATTTGTGGTCCTTGTCAGCTGAACCTCTCCATCTTAATTCCTTGCCAGTGGAGGCCTGGGACTAACAAAGTTTTAGAAACAAGGACGGCACTGAGCTGATGACTAAAATAAACGGGTGCCTGTTGATGTGGTTTTGCCGCGGTTGCCAACAGCCATTGTGTGTTGACTATTCTCCAAGTGTTTTCATTTTCCTGGTGTCTAAAAAGAGGGTTGATGAGCAAGGCTGGCAGTGATGTGGAAAACATGGGATCTCTTGGGCTAAACATATGCCTGTACACAAACCGTAACGCTTTTTCAAAGGCTTAAAATGTTCTGTATATAGTTTTCTTTTTTTCCTGCTGGGAAAAGGGCAAGGACATTGTACAGGTAGTCCTCACTTAACAACCATTCGTTCAGTGACGGTTTGGACTGACGATGGTGCTGAAAAAACCGACTTATGACTGGTCCTCACATTTACAACCATCGCAGCATCCACACAGTCACGTGATTACAATTTGGGCACTTGGCAACCAGTTCGCATTTATGACTGTTGCGGTGTCCTGAAGTTAAGTGCTCACCATTTTTGACCTTCCTGGCTGGCTTCTGGCAAGCAAAATCAATAGAGAATTGCGTGATTTGCGTAACAACTGCTTGGTTCACTCAATTCCCACGGTGATTCACTTAACGACTGCCACAAAAAAGTTCATAAAATCAGGTCGGATTTGCTTAATGAGCACTTCACTTAGCAACCAAAATTCCAGTCCCAATTGTTGTTAAGTGAGGACTACCGGTAGAATTTTGTGAATGTGCCCCACCATTTTTGAAAAACCTTGCTATTCCTTTCTCCTCTAACGCCTTTAATCACCGTTAGGCCAGGCCCCTGCGAAGGAGACGAAGGTAAAAACTGACTTGCTTCCCTTGGCCTCTGAAACTGGATAAAATCAGAAGTCCATGTAGGCATTTTCCAGCCTTTATTGCTGTTGTCACGGTTTTATTGCACACCCTTCTTTACCTTGAACTGTATTTTGTCAGTCGCCACAAATACGGGAAGACAAAGGAAAGCTACATTCGTCTTTCAAATAAACGGCATCGATCCAGGGATGTGCGGAAGGAAACCCATCTTGAGAAGCCCTGCTAGAAATGCTGGAAGTATTTCCATTCTTGCAAACGGATAGCGTTGCTTCCATAAATTTATGTTTGTTCCCCTCATAATTTTGTGGAGGTCTAAATTCGCTGTGAAGTTTCTCAGCTTCTGATCGCCCAGATTGCCTTGTTGTTTTCTTTTTCTGGGCAGGCGGGGCCATGTCCGAAGAAAGCTCTGGGCAACAGCTTTCTGTCGTTGTCATATTCCAAGAATCTTGGGGGAGCCATAACAGCCCCAGAGGCATTTTTGGAAATCAGTGTGATGCTGGAGGCCAGCCAGCTTTTTGTTTGTCTTTTAAATGAAAAAAATCCTCAAAAAGGGGGAAAGAGGAATGGAGATTGTGATTATTGAGAAAAGGGATTGCAAGATCTGTTGCCCTGATTACCAGGAAACACACTGAGACAAGGAACTGGTCTCTAATATTTATTATTAGTACTTAACAGGAATCCTAACAAACTGAGGAAGCATGGGAAAACCCAGCCATATAAACCCCAAAGGTTAAGGCGGTCCCGATCTGGGTCTCTTTGAATGGCTGAACAGTTCCTCAGTGCTACGCATGCGCTTGACAGTCTGGGTGGGAGCCCCCTGCTCGCCATCCTTACTCATGACATTTGTGTTTAGTAGGGCTCCACTTCCAATTCCTCTCTTACATAATGAACAGTAAGTGTGATAGAAGTATTAATGCCAGAGCTGAAGACACCCCCCGCCCCCAGATTGGGTGGGGCCAGAGGAGGTCCCGTTGGCAAGTGAGGAATTGTCTCACGATGTCGTCATACAAGTACGATGTTGTACGTAACTGCATCCACGCCAGGATGCAAGTAAGGAAGGGTGGGATTTGCATCACACACTGCCGTCGTTTTGATGCAATCTCGGTTTCCTGTAGAGGCCCGTGATGAGAGGAAATTCCATATATGAACTTTGCACGAAGAAGTCTTTTCTATCTGCGCCGCATCCACTTCATGGGTTATTCCAACTTCCAGAGCTATAAACTTGGAGAGCTGCCTCCTTTCTGTTTTCCACCTCACGGATCATTCAGTTAAGCTTCACCAAGTCCCCTTTTTGCTGTTCAACCATTACTCTTTGTACCCCGATGGAGATCATTTTGCCAAGATGATCCACCCGGAATAGCTGCTTTGGGCCATGTAAGTGCCTGCTTATATCGCCCACAAGAGTATCTGGCCGCCTTGTCTTCTCTCAGCCTTTTTCAGCCCTCTTCACTTTCCCAGAAGCCGAAAGCCCAAACACTTCCACCTTTCTGCATAGCAAAGACATTTCAAGACCATGACATGAGGGCTCAAAGTCATTGTATTTCTCTCCAAATTTTTCCCAGAGAAACTTCGACACATTGGCTTCCCCATCAGGCCTTCTGGCTTCCCCCTCTCGGGCCCTGAATGCAAGGAACTCTCCGTGGTCCTGAAAACCAGTCCACCCTCTCTGCTCCCGGTAACTTCTTCCTCTCCATCTTTCACGCCCCGCTGTTCTCTCTTTCAATCCCACTATCTCTCGCCTGTTGGACATGAACTGGCGGACTGTGTTTTTTCCAGCCATTCTGTTAGAGCCCCCTCATTGGAGATCTAATGGGGCCATTTTTCACGTTCTCCTCCGCTTTCCTCTTCATGTGCTCACCGCTGACAGGCCTGATCTGCAACCTTCTGCCTCCCCACGATCTTCTCCCTCTGTTGGACCCTTGATGGTGAAGAACGCAAGAAGTGCCATGTTGGGTCAGATCAATAGGGCATCTGAGCTGTTGCTGTCCATCTTTTAACACCCCCCATCAGTTATTCCTGACCTTCTCATTAGCGAGGCCCAGCTATAATATTGTCAAGGAGGGCAAAAGAGCAACACCGTCTACACAAAGGAACTTTGACGGGGGAGAGCCGAAATCCCTTTTTAGGACTGAGGTTACCCTGATTCGGGAATTGGGGTGGTGTAACGATTGCCTATTCTGACATACTCAGCCTCACAAGCAGGTTCTTAATGAAAACTGATTTATTGAAAGAATAGTATGCAAATACGAAGAAAGCTGAGAATGAGCAAAAGCGCGCCAAATACAAACTTAAAAAGCCTTGCTCCCGTTGCGAACCCTCCCCTCAGGCTAGCATAGCAACCACCCACCCCAGACGCTAGCAACCGTTAGAATCGGCCTGAGAAAGTAACCTTGAACAGCAGAGATAACCCAAACATACATTCCAGAAGATCACAAGTCAGCACAAAGGAAATTTACCAGCGTGGCCAGGCAGGCACGCAACTGCAGATATGACATGTGAAACGTTACGAGGAACCATAAACATCGGAACGGGAACATGACAGGTGGGGGATATCACTGCAGTTTGAAGAAGTCTGTGGTGTTCTGAGACCATTCTGTGCATGTTTTTCTGAGGTGATGGCCACAGCTGCCATTTTAATAGCAGGCCAGGAGCCCAAATTTGCAATGTCAGCAATGTTGCCAGATCAAGAACAACACACACACACACACACGCTTAAAGTTATCTGTAGGATAATTTGTGCCATTACATATTTTATAACTTCAATTTCTGTCATGTTAAAAATGACAATTTAGTAACACTTTTGAACAGAATCTGGGGCCCACACTCCAACCTTTTGGTCAGAATAATACAATATTAATGGTTAATTACATTTGCATATGAAGAAAGCAATTGCACTGATGGGCAGTTCAGCTCAAAGCAGCAAAGAAGAGTGGAGCTGGGTTCATCAGAATGAGATGATATCCTTAAATAAAAGAAGAATAAATCCATCTCATCCTGTACTTTGAATAGCTGAGGCCCAGAACAATTACTGTGCCTTTTTATCTCTTCCTCTATCACTGAACTGTTTCTGCAGCATATCCATACTTGCCAGTAGGTTCTCAAAGGATTCCAAGATGTTAATAACAGAACCCAAAGAATGGAGATCATAGCTGTGTTTGCATGACCCAGATGACTCAACCACATTTTAGCCGGGTGTTCTGTGTGAACGCAGTTCACCTGGTTGCCTATAGTTCCACCTGCTTTGCAAATCTGGAAACTTTGACTCATTGAATAAGTGGTGGGTAAATAGATTCTGAAGAAGCAGAGTGGAATAAACACAGCCCATGAGAATTCACGTATGTAGTCCTACCTATTTTCCTGCACCCCACCCCAACTTCTGCCAATTTCTAAAGTTTCAGAAAGGACAATGACCTTTGAAAACCATTTGGAATTCTGCACGGTGGAATCATCATGTGGGTGTTTCTGTCATCTTGGTAAGCCATATCCAAAGCGCCGGTAGTTCAGAGAAGGCAGTGCATGCCCTGTTTCAGTGGCTTCCTTGCTTGTGATGGAGGCAGGCTGTCCCTTCTGGCAAGCAAGCAAGCCAGCCTCTGCCCAGGTCCCCAGGAGGCAGTGGGCAGGTGTCATCAGCTCACACCTGGCAACAGTTGCTGTTGCATCAGCTGTAGATGGTTCCTTGTTGATTTGTCTCTAATGCACGCCACCCTACAGCCCCCAAAATGCCCTTCTGAGCCCAAGAAGTCCTGGAGGGGCAGACCATGATGGTTATTCTTTTCCCCACATCCTGTATCTCACGGGAACTGAGTAAACCCCCCTCCCCTTCCATTCCTTATTGTAGCTCACTTTCACCAGTCTCCCATAGACTTCAGATAGGGTTTTTGGCATTGGTTTGTCTTCACTGTAGCTGCGGGCGTGCCTACTCCAGAAGAATCCCCATTGAGTTCAATGGGACCACCTCTCCGGCAGATGAGTGCAAGCCTGTAGATCGATCCAACTGTTTGCAAGGTTTTTCTCCTGATAGGGTACTGGTCTCCATCTAGATTTGGAATGGTGTCGATTGGGGAACTCCTTATAAAAACTGGGAACAAACCCATTCCTTTTCTGCATCCTAGCAGTTGAGTCACGACAAGAGTCCGTCCGGTGGGAGGAGATGGGCGGTGACAAGTTTGATAAATAAATGAAAATAAATAAACTGAGTGTTAAGAACCTGCAAAGCAGGGGTTGGCGGTGTGCGGGTGAACGATTTGATCTCAGGTTGCGGTTTGGGAAGAAGACGCGTCTCTCGGTTTCCCTGGTCTTCAGAATGCATTTCTCCATTGTTGCTTTTCGTAAGGCCGGATCTCGTCAGGTGTGAATGTTGAAGATGGCAGCTGAAGTTAGCTGGCTTTTCACATGGACTTATGGCCTTACTTTCAGCACCTCCTCCTAGGTGTTTTTGTATCCCCTTCGTCCCTACCATTGTTTTCAAAACCCCTCTTGAAATAGGGAAGATTAAAAGAAATGCATCCAAATAATGATAGCTTAGGAAGAGAATGTGCAGTTCTAAGGAAGGCGTCCCCAACTTTCGCCTCATTGCACCAAACGCACTTCTCGGGAACCCCTGTGTCCTGCTCAGGACTGAGGAGGGGGCAAAATCAATAGATCTGCCCTGAATTTCCAAAACTGCATTTGCTAGGCAAGGTTCGCTATAATTGATGGGAAATTCCAGTGGGGTGTAGTCAAAGACAAGTCTCAGATGGGTCAAGTGAAGGTTTTAGTGTTGTCCATGATGGTTGTATATTTTCAGGGAAAACTAGAACCTTCAGGGAATATCATATTCTCTTCCCTCCATCATTTGTTTCTTGCCAGTTACTTCTAATTTACTATCTGTCTTTGCAGCTGTTGTTGTTGTTGTTGTTGTTGTTTTAAGATCCTTCTATCTATATGATTTAACCTATCGGGGTCCATACAGCCTGCCAAAGGGTGATCATGACCAAGCACTACAGGTAGTCCTCACTCAATGACCATTTGTTTAGTGATGGTTCAGACTTACAACGGTGCTGGAAAAACCAACTTATGACTGGTCCTCGCACTTACAACTGTTGCAGTGTCCCCATGGTCACATGATCACGATTTGGACCCTTGGCAACCAGTTTGCATTTATGACCGTCGCAGTGAGAGCCAGTTTGGTCTAGTGGTTAAGGTGCTGGGCTAGAAACCAGGAGTCTGTGAGTTCGAGTCCCGCCTCAGGCATGAAAGCCGGCGGGTGACCTTGGGCCAGTCCCTCTCTCTGAGCTCAATAGCCAATCAGGTGTGGTAGGAGAGTTCTAGTCCCGCCTTAGGCATGAAAGCCGGCTGGGTGACCTTGGGCCAGTCTCCCTCTCTGAGCTCAATAGCCAATCAGGCGTAGTAGGAGAGTTCTAGTCCCTCCTTAGGCATGAAGGCCGGATGGGTGACCGTGGGCCAGTCCCTCCCTCTCAGCCCAACTCAGTGCAATGTAGACCAGCCTCCCCGTGGGGCACCCCGGGCAACGTGACTTGTCACGGCTAAATAGTCTACACATCTGGCTGCTGGACCTCACAAGGATTTCCCAGCAAGAAAAAGCAGCATGAACACTGAACTGCTATGCCATACGATTAAAAAAAAAAACAATAAAACATCGCAGTGTCGTATGGTCACATGAGTGCTATTTTCAACCTTCCCAGCTGGCTTCTGGCAAGCAAAATCAATGGGGAACTGTGTGATTCACTTAACAACCACGTGGTTCGCTTAACACCCAGAGTGATTCTCTTAATGACTGCCACAAAAAAGGTTGCAAAATCGGGTCAGATTCGCTTAATGACCGCTTTGCTTAGCTACCAAAATTCCAGTCCCAATTGTGGTGGTTAAACAAAGACTGCCTGTATGTCTTCGTTCAGTTCCGCTACTTCCCAATGAAGTGGACTTCCTTTTTATGACGTTCGCCTCTCCTAAGCTTAAGAAAGTACCAGCGGAAGTAGGTTACACCCTGTAGAGTGCCCATCAGAATTGTATAAAATAAACTAGGCTAAGAGGAATCACCCAGTCAGCATTACAGCAAAGCAGGGATTCAAACCCAGATCTCTTGGGTCCAGACTGAGCAGCTGGGCTGTGATATTAAACTGCCTTGGAACAAGGCAGCGCTTCATTGCTGGAGGAATATTTTGTCCTGTCTTGAAGACCCCACCAAAACGGCCAAGCCAAAACCCCGGGAAAAGCCATTATGCGGCAGATTATTTCTTTCCACAAAACGCTCAGAATTCATTCTGGCTCAGCGCGGGTCGCTGGCTTTAAGGTCCAGATATGCTACATGGCTGAGATTTCCCCACTTACTTGCTTTAAAGTCACATAAAAGCTCCCCCTTTCCCACTAGGCCCCGGCAAAGCAGGGTCCTGGGCGAGATGTCAGCGAAGCAGCCTCCTTGCCGTTGCCATGACCCCATTCTGTCAAGGGCCAGTGGGTTACAACTGGGGAGCTCTTTTAATTAAATCTAGCTGGCTGTAGGGAGGGTAGTTTCAGCGTTCCCATCTGTTAGTGAAAGCTGTCAGCTTTGCAGTCGCTGGAGGGCGAATGGTGGATTTAGGTCACGCCTGAGGGAGGCAGGCAGTTGGGTGCACTCAGGGAGGGCCAGCGCTCTGGCAGGGAACAGCATTTGTTCTGATCATTCAGACGCCTTAAAGCTGCCGGGCTGAGCGGGGCAGAGGCGGCGTCCTGCGTTCAAGCAGAAATGGATCGGCTTCCCTGGATGTTCACTTCCCCCCTTCTCGGCAGATTTGGACTCTCAATATTCTCCCAAACCTCCAGCCTCCTCTTATCACAGAGCTGCAACAGGGATCCCTTTTGCAAACAGTGCCAGGCCGTTCTGGGGACTGGGGCCTTTCAGTGATGTTCTTGGCAGAGCTAAAAAGGCAGGTGGGTATAGGTAGTCCTCGACTTATGACCACAGCTGGGACTGGGATTTCCATCGTAAGTCATTGCAGTCGTAAGCTGAGTCACCACGTGACCAGACTCGATTTTATTACCCTTTTTACGGTGGTGGTTAAGCAAATCACCGCGGTCTTTAAGCGAATCCAACTTCCCCAATGGCCGCTTTTTGCCAGAAAACAGCAAAAAACATTGCAAAACAGGATCATGCGACTGCGGGATGCTGCAACCGGTTGTAAATGCGAGCCAGTTGCCAAGTGCCCAAAATGCAATCATGGGACTGCAGGGAGCGGTGAGACATTTTGTGATGCTCAGAAGTGCTTTGCAGGCCATAAAACACCCATTCCGAGTAACTTTGGATTGTCGTTAAACGAACGGTCGTAAGTCGAGGACTACCTGTATCGTTTGTTGGCTGCCCATGTCACACTTGCTAGCCCAGGAAGTTGCCATTCCACTCTGGGTTTTATTTCCCTTGGGTAAGATCAGCTTCTCGTTAAATCTCTGCTGCTCTCCTGTATTATAACATCAATACCTCGTCCCTGATTGGCTGGGATGACTTAAGTAATGGAATAGACGCAGAGAATGATCCATTGCAGTATTTCTCAACCTTGGGAACTTTAAGATGGGTGGACTTCAACTCCCAGAATTCCCTAGCCAGCCTGGCTGGGGAATTCTGGGAGTTGAAGTCCACCCATCTTAAAGTTCCCAAGGTTGAGAAACACCGATCTATTGGCTACAACTTGTTATAAAAAGCCATGAAAATAATGGAATAGTGTTCCCACCCCCTGCCAAGGGAGACCCTCCCCCCCATCCCCTCCCTGATTATTACTTTCCCGAATAAAATCAATCTGGTAGGCATTTGACTTGCTGTTTATACTTCATATTAGTTTTGCCTCTGACAATATTTACCTTGCTGGTTTTGACAGTTACTGTTTTATTGGCCTGTTTGTTCCTCTGCCACTGAATTCCATCAGATTACGGAGGGTGAGGGCAGCATCCCCCACCACCCGCTGCCACCCTTGTTAATATTTCCATCCTCCAGAGCATCACAGTTTGAGGAAATCAAAACGTTGGGGGGATAGACGAAGCCAAGTGCAATGTTTAAAAAACGACATCACGCGGATAAATCCGTTTTCCCGGCTGAATCCAAAACGGCCATTCAGAGGGCATTATGTTTAACAGTTAGCCATCAGGTGAATGACTGTATTCTGGTTATTCCTCCCACTCCTTCAGCGGGAGGAGATGGGCGGTGACAAATCTGATAAATAAATAAAATAAATAAATTTTTAAGAGGCACTACAGAATGGTCAGAGTTACACCAGAAGGTAGGGTTTCTGAGGTCAAAGTTGTTGAAAATGCCAACGATCCAATGCCCCCTAGCTTTGAATGTGAGAAATGGAAAGCGGGGCGGGGGGGGGGGGAGAGTGGGGGAAGGGCGCTTTTTTGGGAAAGTGATCAACACACACGCACATATATATGTATATATTTTCTGTTCAATCGTGTCCGATTCTCGGAGACCGCCTAGACAAGTCCCTGCAGTTTTCTTGACAAGGTTTTTCAGAACTGGTTGGCCATTGCCTCCTTCCTGGGGCTGAGAGAGAGTGGCTGGCCCAGGGTCACCCAGCTGGCTTTTTTGTCTCAGGCAGGACTAGAACTCACGTCTCTCGTTTTCTAGCCCGGTGCCTTAACCACAACACCAAACTGGCTCTCTAAGATATAATAAAGATTCCTTATTAACCGTGCCACGTTGAGTGGAACGCTTCAGCCGACTTCAGCCAGGCGCTCAGTCCTAACTATGCCGATGATGGGAAACTCTTGAAAGCTGCTTGACAGATGATATGCGACAACAGTTAATATTAGACAGGCATGCAAAAGTTTGATTCGGAGATTCAGTTGGATGGCAGCTCAATCCTCAAGTGACTTTCCGAATCAAATTGGAAAGTTGAACGCATCGTGAAATTTGATGCCTCTTATTTGGGTGCTTTTGTGCAAGTAAAAAGAGGGGTTTTTTTTCTGAACCAGTTTGGAAATCTCTATTGAATGGGTAAGATTGGATGGCCTGATGGGAACTGGAGCTGCATTGCTTTTCCAAATTGGTTAAAATCAGCAAATCAGATTAGGTCAATTTCTCAAACCAAGTCAGTGCTTTGAATCACATTTGGCTTAGTTCAGTGCTTGATCTGTAGCCCGTTGACAGATGAGGTGTGTCGATAATTTGGAATGGTGATCATTTTTTTGTTTCATATTCAGTGCCCACCAGGGTTTGAACAATCTAGCAAAGAAGGCAAAACTTTTAGAGGAGATGTTTTGGAGAGCAAAGCCATCAATGTTCAATGTGCAAATCACCCCATTTCAAAGATGGGATTTCTCATTCAGCAACGGAACTCATCCAGGGATTTTATAAAGCCATAATGACTAAGGAAATACAGATAGTCCTCACTTAATGACCACAATTGGGACTGGGATTTTGGTTGCTAAGTGAAGCGGTCATTAAGTGAATCCGACCCAATTTTATGACCTTTTTTGTGGTGGTCATTAAGTGAATCACGCAGTTCCTCATTGATTTTGCTTGCCAGAAGCCAGCCGGGAAGGTCAAAAATGGCAATCATGTGACCACGGGACACTGTGGCAGTCATAAATGCAAACTGGTTGCAAAGTGCCCAGATTGTGATCACGTGAGTGCGGGGATGCGGCGACAGTCGTAAGTGTGAGGGGTATTTTTCAGCATTGTCGTAAGTCCGAACCATCGCTAGATGAATGGTTGTTAAGCAAGGACTACCTGTAATAATTCCACTGTTGGGTTTTAATCTGATTTCATCTCTGGAAACCCGAATAAGTAGAAGTACTCAGAACGAGAGAGTCGTGGACAAATCGGAGTGGGCTCAGAGAAGGGCATCAGAGTTGAGCAGAAAGGGGTGGAAGATGAATCTTGGGGGAAACTTGGGAAGAACTGGAAATATTTAGACCAGAAGAAAGGAGAACAGGGTATCTCCTTTTTGGAGAAGCAAAGGGTTGTCATACCAAAGCGGCCAACGTTTGTTCTAGTGGAAACAGGATATTTTAGCCCTGGATTGTTCTCATCAAGTAGGGCGGGCGAGATGGCCTGAATTGTTAGGACTGCGCGAAATGTTGGACAGTGGAAAGTAATTCCTGCTTTTTCCGCTCAGCTCACGGCTTCCTGCTTCGTTTCACTTGTACTGCATTATTCAGGTGTTACTTGTGGTGTTATTAGGGCTGTTAGGAATGTTGACCTCCAGCGCAAATATGAGTCAGTGTCGTGCCTTGTTTCCTGCAAATTGTTTTGTTTTCGTTTTTAACTTATTATTGAAATGGGTCTGGCTTTTTTTTTCCTCGGCACGGTGGGTATGCTGCTTTATTTCCTTCCTTCTTCGTTTTAATTGCTTTTGCCGTGTTAACAAGATTTTCTCCCGGTCGTACATGCTGCAATAACCCCAAGATTAAAACCGCTGCAATGCATCCTATCTGGCGTCGACTTTGACACCTCTTCGGGATATGCGTGCACAGGCCAGATATTAGCTGCTGATGGGCGCTTGAGATAAGAGGAGAGCATCTAACCAGCTTTTAAAGTTCCGTCCTAGCTACCAGTTGGCATCCCCGAGGGCCAGTGCCTGATTTGGCAGGACCGTCGACAGGTCTTGTGTGCGTGATAGCAACGAAGCTTAACCCCCCAGGGTTGGGGCCATGGCAGAGAAGTCCTGATCTTTGACTGCAAAGGCAGGGCTGTCATGGCAGAGCTGGGCAGAAACTCCTCTGTGGAGTCCTTGGCGTTCTCCGAGCCTGGTTCTTTTCTGGCAGACGTCTCATGACCCAGCTAGGTAACTTCATCAGTGCTGGTGAGGGTGCGTTTTGCTCCCTGTTTATATACAGTAGCTTGCCCTGCCTGTGTTGGTGGTGGAACTACCCACCAACACTGGTTGATGGGTGGGTGGTGGGTTGGTGGACCTACCAAGGAGAAAACCACATTCCCACCAACACTGGCAGGGCAGGCTACTGTATATAAACAGGGAGCAGGCCATTCTCTTCTGTTAGAAACTCCTCTTCCCAACGGGTGGCCAGAAAAACATTCCGACCTTTGCTTCGGAACATGACTCCCCCTGAGCAGGGACCGAGGCGTGCCATTGAAATTACCCAGAGGAGGAGTTCCTTCTCGGTTTTCCTTGGAGTCAAATGGAAGCATGGGAAGCCAAGGAGGAAGATCAGAGGAGGAAGAGAGGACAGTGACGCACATGTTTCTTAGCTGCCTCATCATTCAGCGTGCAAGTTCTCCCTGGAGAATTTCAGAAGAAATCCCCTTGGAACTTGTAGGAAGGAACGGAGGGAAAGTTTTTGCCCGGTGCTCAGACAACGTCCCCACCTCTGAAGCTAGTGCTGTGGTCCCTTTATCCGAGGGGTGGAGATCCATTTGCAAAACCTTTGCAGGCGAAAGAGTCTCTTGACTCCCTTCCTCTGGTGGAAGCATTTCCAGTCCTCTCCACTCCCCTTGCTGCACCTCCTGCAGATGTTGAACTACAACTCCCATGATCCTTCACTGTTGGGAATGTTGGTGGGCCTGCTAGAGGTGGCAGTTCAGCAGTGGTGAAGTACCACAGATGATGAGCATCAAAACAACCAAAAAGAAGAAGTTGCCAGTGTCCTAGCTCAGAGCCACGAACTTTTGGAAACTCGTGGCAGCAGGACGGAAGAGGACCCAGTTCTTGACCCTTCAGTGGTAGGTCCATCCAGACAGGATCCTGCACCTTGTCCCATAAAGCCAAGGAAACGCCTCTACCTCTGATTCCAAGCAATGCAGATTCATCCCATGACCTCCTGTGGAGTCCACACCCAATCTGGCAAAGTACTTTGAAGGAAGTCAGGGTGACAATAAAATAGACGGACCCTTTGAAAACAGAAGGAGGAAGTGCAATGTAACTTGGGCTTCTGAATGAAAGGAGGAATATAAATGGGTTTTAAACGAATAATGCAAGAAGGTTCTTAAAAGAGAAGAGATGTTTGACTGTGGAACAGCCAGCCTCTGAAGCTTCCTCTTTCTCCGTAGACCCGTGTTTCTCAACCCTGGCCGCTTTAAGATGGGTGGACTTCAGCTCCCAGAATTCCCCAGCCAGCATGCAATAGCTATTATTCATTTAAAGCCCATTTATGCTGGCTGGGGAATTCTGGGAGTTGAAGTCCACCCATCTTAAAGTAGCCAAGGTTGAGAAACACGGCCATAGATGTTTCTGCTCAGGCGGTCATTTATCAGCTGTTCTGTCATTCATCTCTGGACAACTGGAGAACCCATGCCTACATTTGCCACCACCCACTTTTTGGTAATACTTCCCCCTCCCCTAGTGAAAATCAGGGTCCTGATTCCATGCCCTCTTGAAGCAGCAGAGATCTGAAAACCATTTAATGATGGCCACCACAGTCCCCAACCGGGGGCAAATAAAACATTGGCTTCTCCAATACGTGTGGCTTTGCCTACCCGTTACAGCCTTCAAGTCTTCCCCAAATGGTCCAGGGGACTCTTAGGCTCCTAAAAATGTCCCAGCCCTACTGTAGTCCCAACGTTCCTTGTCTGGACTGAATTATCTCCAGAGGTCCCTCCTTGCACCATGATTTTAACAGCCAGATTTGGCCTACGGTTTAAGCCCAGCGCAGAAGACTGGGGAGTGAGAGGGCGGTGCTAAATCTCTTCCCACCGTATTCTGCCTCCCATACACTTGATATGCTACCCCTTCAAACCAGGCAGCACCGATTGCAACCATCCAGCCATGGAGCCTCACTCTTTCCTTTTGCCCTGCCCTGGCGAAAGCTGCTCAAGTTTGGGGTGGCGGGCCACATGCGCTGCTATTACTGCAGGCGCTGGAGTGGACACCCCTGAGCTCAGCTCTGCTGATCCTTCCGTGTAAGATGAGGTCAAGCAGTTGCATTCGCAGGACTGCGAAAGGCGTGAGTCAGCCAAGTGGGAGGTTGGTTGGATAATGCGAGAGAAGATGGACAGCCTTGAGGAGCTCCTGGCAATTAGCTTTCAGCCTTTTCGAGGGAGGCTGTGCCCCCGTGGGGATCAGCCAGTTGCTGGAATAGTGAACAAGATCCTGCAGGGAGCCAGGAGCACGTCTAGCCTCACACAAGTGGGAACAGTATGGACCCAGCGTTGGCAGCGCAGAGCGGCCTCTCCAGCACAGCAGTTGCTTTTCAAGCTTGCTTCGATTTTCATTTTCAGTCAGTGCCAAGAAATCCGCTCAGCTCCTAAAACTCAGCTGCACAAAGAAGCGAACGCTGTTTGGGCTGGGAGTCCGCGGCTTTGTGACCTGGCGAGGAAGCTGGCTCGGCTGAGGATGCAAGGTGGAAGTAAGGCTGGGCATTGTTTGTTCTTCTGTGGCTTGGGAGGTGAAAAGCCAGTGGAGCTGAAGAAGCATCTGCTGGCTTGGAAGTCCTGGTGCACGGTGGGAAACTCTCCAATTCTGTTCCAAGCGGGAGATGGGAACACTCTACAGCAACCAGACCACAAGGGGGTAGCTGAAGGGGCCCACCATCAATATCTGGTACCCTCTGATGGATGTTTCCTTGGAGGGAGTTTCAAGTCATAGCGTGGAACCTGGGAGCAAGGCCATATGCTCCCCCAGGAATTTATCTTCCCTTCAAAGGGTGAGCTCACACGTTCTTCCATCTTAAAACCCACTCTGGAGTTTCCCTCCAATGTTTATTCACTTGTTAGAGTGGGGAAAGAGTATAATTAAGGAATGTAAACCGGCAGAATGGAGCCACAATGCATCTAGCAGATGAGCAGAGGCTAATAAAATCCATCAGATTTGTCCATCTTGAAAATTTTCCTAGCTAATTTAAAAAAAAAAAAAAGCTGTGCAAAACATCACTGCAAGATTTGGGCAGTTTTCAGCAATTATCTGGGGAAACGTTGATTGGATTTGAATGCGTGCCATGCTGGGATACAGGAAGGCCTGTCTTTAAGCAAGATGGAACCGAAATTTCTGTGGACAAGCTAAAAATCTCCAAGAAATCATCTTGTACACCCCCCTGCTTCACATATATGACATTCTATCTATTCCTTGATCAGAGGGGTAAATGTCATTTTGTATTCCAAGTGCCACGTAAATTCACTATTCATTACTACTACTAATAATTTATTACATGCCTTTTCCAAGGTGTGGTACCAATCGCAAGAAAAACACAATTGTTGCAAAATGCTGTCCTATTAGTTCACAACTTAACCGCCAACCTGTTAAACCAATATTTGGAACTCAGGCAAATCAAACAAAAGAGCCATACATATTTAAAGGAAGGTCTGACAGTACTGAAGAACATGTATGCATCCATAATTAATCTAAAATGAATCCTAACCAGTCTTAATGAGAGTCAAGTAAAATAACCTGCCCCCACAGTAACCCACCAATAGAATCAAAAAGTCTTTAAACCCCCCCCCCTCTTTGAAGGCCATCAAACTATTATTCGCTCTTTAGGATCCAGCTGTAGAGGAGTACAGAAATAATATTGAAGAAGGAATGCAAGAACCTTAAAGTAAATATCAACTTAGTCCTGGGAAAGAAGAGAAGGTGAGAAAGAAACTCAAGGTTAACTCGTCTAGATTCCGTTCGGAGTAAGACAGAACAAAGGGAGACTTGGACTTTCAAGATTCTGCTACCGTACCCCACAACAATAAAGTGGCATTTCTGTGACATCCTTGCGGCGTCCGTTTCCTGACCTGGCCTACCTCCAAGGGCAGACACTAATGTAACGTAACACTGTTCCATGAGAGTGGATCTGCATTTTAAATTTTCTTTTCTTTTCTTAGGAGCTGCTGCTCACTGCTCATGGCACACGGCACAACCCAGCTGGGATCTGCATACGCAAACACACTCTCTCGATCTTTACACAAGCCATGCTCGAGGGATTGCTTGCTGTGCCTCTTCCCGGATCCCTTGAGTGATCCTGGCTGTGTATACACACTCGGTATTGCTGGGTGGCTATTATTTCAAAATAATACATATTTCTTTTTACCACGTTCCTTAGAGTTCACATTAAACATGTTCCTAGATCAATACCTTGAAGAAGTTTGCATACATGCAAAGGGGAAGAAGACGTTGTGCTAATCGGTTGTCTCCCACAGCAGAGGCAGCCTGCCTGTAAGTGGAGCTTCCCTGGACAGGTAGTCCTCACTTAACAACCATCGTTGGGACTGAAATTTCAGTTGCTAAACAAAGTGGCCATTAAGTGAATCCAACCCAACTTTACAACCTTTTTTGCAGTGGTGGTTAAGTGAATCACCAAGGGCATTAAGTGGAGCACATGGTTGTTAAGCAAAGCATGTGGTTCCCCATTGATTTTGCTTGCCAGAAGCCGGCCAGGAAGGTTGAAAATGGTGATCACGTGACCACAGGATGCTGTGATGGTCATAAATGCAAACCAGTTCGCCAAGCACCCAAATTGTGATCACATGAACATGGGGATGCTATGACAGTTGTAAGTGTGAGGACTGGTCAGTTTTTCCAGCACCGTCGTAAGTCTAAACCATCACTAAAGGAATGGTTGTGAAGCGAGGACCGCCTGTACGTATTTGTCCACGAGAAGAAAAGAAATATTCAAAACCCTTGATTTGACACCTAAGGTTCCAAGTTCTCCAGAAATTTCATCAGGAAGGGGGGTAAAAAAAGGCAGTTGAAGAGGGCTGTAGCAAGAAATTCATCTCCTTAAAGATGGCCAAACACAAGGATCCGAGAGCAAAACCAGAACTCTCTGCCTGCCCATGCAGAATTGTATTTGGACTGAGTAATTCTTCAAACAAGGTAATTTGAGGTTCTGGCTAGCGAGACAGTAAGGATCTGCAGTAATTTCAGTATCTTTTACTGTCTTCTTCGTAGGCCGGATTCCCTGTGTAGAGGCTTTTCTTCTTCTTCTGGGTTTCCAACTTTAAAAAATGGAGAAAAAATTGCCCAAGTATTCCTGGTAGAGTTGGATTTTCCAGATGTATGTGTTGAAAGAAAAAGAAAACTTGCTGATCTTTTCATTTTAAAATGTGACACAGTACGTGTTCAGGGCAGCATGGGTTTCCTCACAAAGGTGGTTTCTCATCTGGAGCCCTTCTTGGACTGACCGTGTCCTACAAAGGTGGTTTCTCATCTGGAGCCCTTCTTGGACTGACCGTGTCCTACAAAGGTGGTTTCTCATCTGGAGCCCTTCTTGGACTGACCGTGTCCTACAAAGGTGGTTTCTCATCTGGAGCCCTTCTTGGACTGACCGTGTCCTACAAAGGTGGTTTCTCATCTGGAGCCCTTCTTGGACTGACCGTGTCCTACAAAGGTGGTTTCTCATCTGGAGCCCTTCTTGGACTGACCGTGTCCTACAAAGGTGGTTTCTCATCTGGAGCCCTTCTTGGACTGACCGTGTCCTACAAAGGTGGTTTCTCATCTGGAGCCCTTCTTGGACTGACCGTGTCCTACAAAGGTGGTTTCTCATCTGGAGCCCTTCTTGGACTGACCGTGTCCTACAAAGGTGGTTTCTCATCTGGAGCCCTTCTTGGACTGACCGTGTCATATCTCACTGGAGCAAAACACCAACCAGGAGCAATATGTTCCCAGGATGATCTGTGACAAAATGCAGCATCCCTTCACTTAAAACAAGGGTTAGGAAGAAATTGTTCTTGCCATTCAAGCTGCGGTCCTGGAGTTGCATTTCCGGATGCAAGAGGAGAAGCCAGGACAAAACCCTAATTTGATTGCTTCTCATTTACATCAGATTCTAGTTAAAATTAAATAGAGCTGATTTGATTTCTTTCTAGTCGTAAATGTAATAATGTTTACCTCCTGTCGTTTTTAAAAAATTGCCACTTCTTAACAGCTTTTGGAATCTTGGGGGGTTAACCCAAAGAGCTGCATGCAGTCCTGGAATTTGAGACAGTGCGTTTCTGAAACAGGATTGTGCTGTGTAGTACACACACACACACACACACACACACACACACACACAGCATCTGTTTATCATTCGCCCCCTCCCCCCACCTTGGTTGAGAACGCCGCAATCTGCTGCAAGCAGATTTGACGGTTCCCATATCCCAGCAAAGTTAAATTGATGATAAGCGTCATGCATTTGACAGGAGCTATGGCTGTGAGCAATTCCTACCCTTAAAAAACATAGCTGTGTTGATCCATGAGAAGAAAAACACCCAATTCTGTGGCTGGGCAAATCCAGTCAACAAGAAGAAGAAATGCATGCAAGGTTTGCCATTCTTCAGACTTTTAATCAAGCAAGCCAACAAACAAAAACTCTAGGAATGAGCAAATGCACAGAAAGGCTTTGCATCTGAGACCAGAGGAGCAGAGCAAACGGGCCCGTGCAGTTCTGCAAAGTATCTGCTCCTGCCCTGGGCAAAGTGTGGCCTTTTCCTAACAGAGCGGCTGAAAACAAAGTGACTTGCCAGCAAGCCGCTAGGACAGTGCGAAGATTTGATTTGGAGGCTCGGTTTGAACGCAATTCGATCGCACTTCCTAATTGAGTCGGAAAATCAGTTCAGATCAGATGCATCTGAATTGATCAAGCAATTCAGGAGGCTTGTGCGCATGCCCCAAAGCTATTCCTCCCCCCACCCCCCATTCAGTTCGGAAAGCCTAAAGGATTCAATCCAATTTTCCACCTGCTTCAGATCGTTCATTTGAATTGATGTTTCAAAGCGGATGAGAGCTAATTCGCATACCCTGACGAAATACCCTTGGTTTACAAAACCGGACCTTCCAAGCCTGTTTTTGCCAGAAATATTAGTGTCCTTGTTATCTTCAAGTTCCTGGCATTACCTTTTCTTCTTAGAAAGGCATCAAGGTGAAGGGTGGGGGGGATTCCGGAAAGAGAGCATGAATAATTTGATTGGCATATAAATGGAGGACCTGGAATTGCAAGGAGAGATTTAAGGTCAAGACATTGACTCCTTTTAACTGGGGAATCAGCTAAAAGCAAGTTTTCCCTCTCGTTTCGTTTTAGCCCTTGGCTGATGCAAAATTTCTTCATGCTAGATCAGGCGATTATCCTTTCGTTGCCCTGATATTTTTAGGAATTTATATTGTGGTGTCTCATCTTTCCTTCAAGGACCTTGAGAAGGCTCCTGGGTTCTCCTTCCAGCTCAAGGTCATCTAGAGAGCTTTGTGGCTGGCTGGCTGGCTGAGGATTTGAAACGGAGTTTTTCCCACTTGGTTGTGGATTAAGCAATTTACCTGGTCACAAGGAAATAGTGGCAGAGGAACAGATATTTCTGCCTGGCAGCTTGATTTTTGTGATGCCTGCAGATGAAGGGAGGGTTGCCCATCATCTCCTCTGCCTCCATCCCAGCACCATCCTGATCTGATTTTTCAGAGATATTCACAGAGCAGAGACTGATTGTTCAGATCAGTAGCTCTCCCGTTCCAATGTCAGCTCTTTACACTCATCCTGAGCATGTGTGAATCTGCTGAGCTTGGTTTCAGCCAGGGTTTATTGAGGCTTATGTTCTTTAAGCCCCTCCCAAGCCCGTTTTCTGTTTGCATCACTTTGAATTCCTTAAAAACTGAGCACAAAGATTTTGGTGCAAGAGATTTCGCATGGAACAGAGCAACTTTCTCTTCCAGTTGCAAGCTATTTGTATAAAGTTGCTCAGATTGATGGCAGGGACCGGGACCGTTGGCATCCTTGGTGTGATGACATCATTAACAAATCCTGCAAATTGGATGAGCTATGCCTCCACAGACATTTCTAAATAATGGGCACCTCTTCCTCAGTTAGTGAGTTAAAGCAAGTGTTAACCACATTTCAAATATTTGAAAGCCTCCCTTTTTAGGGTTAAGTAGGGGCAAATTTGGAGGCTGAAGACAGCCCCACATCTTTTTAACAGGGTCACGATCCAGATGGAAGCGGGCAGGTCTAAAACTGCATTCAACCTGCATTCGTGTAGGAAGTTCTACCGAGCGTTGCATTCACCCAACCTGCAAACTTCGATAAGTGTTAACTTTGGTGAATTTATTTACTGATTGATGTATTTATTTGGTAGCTCGGGGTCTCGTGAGTACCCAGCCTCTTCCACTGGTTAATTTTTGGTTCAGTCTCTTGGGAAAACCCAGGATAAAAGTTAATTCAGCCATTAGGTTAAGCCTGCGGGGTGAACACCCCAACAGTAATAGGGTTTGAGTGGCAACTTTATTCAAATGGTTTTAAATCAGTTAAATGGCTAAAAGGGTTATGCGCTACACGTTGAATGATGTCCCTGTCTGTGTTGCATTAGAAACGGCAACGCAATGGAACTTTGCGGGATGCTGCGGGAAGAAGCCTCAGAATTCACCTAGTCCAACCCTTAGTGGTCATCAGGTTCAGAAATTGTCTAGATATATCCGGGTTTCTCCACCAGGGTTCCGTGGCACCTAGGAGAGGTCACTGGGGGTTCCCTGGGAGATCACGATTTGTTTTAAAAATTATTTCAAATTCAGGCAACGTTGCCTTAAAGAGGTAAGTTTCGTTCTTTATTTTTAGTTTCAGAACACTTTTAGTGCATATAGCCAGGCCTACCCGTGAAACAAATATAATAATTTTGCGACTTCTGGCCTCTCCTTGAGCCAGAATGTGCAGGGGTTCCCCGAGGCCTGAAAAGTATTTCAGGGGTTCCTCCAGGGTCAGAAGGTTGAGAAAGGTTGAGTTATACTGTTGACCAAATCATCCTATTCTCAAGTGTTGCAATGTTCTCCCCTCTGCATTCATGGAGAATAATCAGAGACCCCTTTCACACAGACAGTGCCTCGTGCCGCTGATGAAGTGAAATCTTAGAATATGTCTTTCCGAGGTGTAGATTTTACGAGGAAATGTGTTCCCAACAAATCCAACCCTTAACGGATAGACACACACACACCCGGCCATTCAACCAATGGTATTTAGAATTTTTCCTAAAAGGTATGTGCCCTGAAATCACTTATGCCTGTCATGAGCACTGATGGCGAGCAGGAGGAGGCCCCTATCCAGGGGGGAAAACGCAGGCGTAGTACTGAGGAGTTGAGCAGCCATTCAAAGAGACACAGAACAGACCCGCCTTGACTTTTGGGGTTTATCTGTCTGGGTTTTTCCCACGCTTCTTCAGTTTGTTAGGATTTTCTGTCTATGTAGCAGTAATAAAGCACTAGAGACCTATTGCTTGTCTCGGCGTGGCTCCTGCTTGTTAGGACAATGCCTTTGCTCGGCTCTGTGCCCAAGGCTTCGCTGTGGTCAGATCCTCCGACAGACGGGCGTAGGGGGCTGCCTTAATTTATGAGATTTTGCTGTATTCTCAGATGGTACAGGGTTGTTTTCGCTTTTAGGATCAGCCTTGGACTCATTCGTTGCTCTCATCTGAGCCTCCCCAGGAATACAATAACTCTGCTCTCCCATCCACCCATCCCTACCAGAAAGACTTTCTGGTGCTGAGAAATCCAAAGATTTCTAAGCCAAAAGGAAAAAACCAAAAGCATCTTTGGGGTGAAGTTACAGCCTGACAAAGGAAGTGAGGAAAAATGTAGAGCGTAGGAAATATTACAGTGCCATGAATAAATGATCCATTGGTTTTATTAAGTACGTTGTGGCTGCTGTGCAATTTTTTCCTTAAAAACTACCAGGTAGTCCTCGACTTATGGCCATTCATTTAGTGACCATTCAAAGTTGCAACAGTGCTGAACAAAGGGACTTACAACCAGTCCTCATCTTAACTGTCACAGCATCCCTGTGGTCACATGACCAAAATTCAGGCGCTTGACAACCAGTATGAATTTACGACAGTGGCAGCATCCCGGGGTCACGTGATCGCCATTTGCAACCTTCCCAGCCAGCTTCCGACAAGCAAAGTGAATGGGGGAAGCCAGACTCACTTAACAACCGCAGTGATTTGCTTAACGACTATGGCAAAAAGGTGGTAAAATTGGGCGTGACTCCCTTAACTGCCTTGCTTACTGATGGAAATTCTGGTCCCAATTGTGGTCGTAATTTGAGGACTACCTATGATTGACAAAAACTGGGGTGACTTTGGGGAGCAGCACTGGGGAAAAAGGAAAACATTCTAAGAATCCCCGACTTTTCCCATTTCAATCGCCGCTTTCTCAACCAGGTTGAAATCAACCACCATATTTATTTATCAAATTTATATGGCCGCCCACCTCACAAAAAGTGACTCTGGGCGGCATGTATATTTTCTGGTTTATGATTTATGTATCTGTGGTTTTAGATACGAGGAACTGCATTGGCAGTTTTGTTCCTCCTGCCCCTCTCCTTCCAACTCATGTGGAGATCCAAAAGATCATGTTGTCATTTCTCCATCTTTACCCCAGCATGGCCGGCTGGGGAATTCTGGGAGTTGAAGTCCACCCATCTTAAAGTTGACAAGGTCGAGAAACACTGAGCTACAGATATCCCTGGACCAACAGACCTCACGGGGTTGTTTTTATGGGGAGTATGCTAACTTATATGCCCCTGGAGGAAAATTAGGGTATCAACCTAGTGAATAAATAAGTCAGAGTACCCAACTTCGAGAGGTTAATTAAGGACTCCCCTGCAGGGCTGTTATGAGGTTTGCAATGAGAGAAGTCCCAGAGAGGCTTTGAAGATCAAGTTACATTATCAAAGTGCTAACAGGAAAGAAATAGGAATCAGTTATTAATTGTGGATTTGGGAGCAGTTAAGGGTGGAAGATTGGTGCTGGGGCAATTCAGTCGTAATTTTTAGGAAAAGTGGATTATTGCAGGGCTGTGATTTCCTCACTGGATAGAATAGCTAGTGCCATCTTGATTTCAGACTTCCCTTCCTTGGGAATGATTTCCCTGTATTAATTCGTTAAGGCAAAAATGTCGTCTTAGATAACATCACCTATATCAGAAGAGTAATATTTATACTAATTAGTTAATTAATTAATTAAGCCAAACAGAGACAGTTAATAGATTAAAAGCATTGGGGGATCCCGTAATTGATTGACTGTCAGAATGATAAGCAAGGCATGCAGTTTTGATGAGGGCTGTTATAACGCTGCAATTATTTGCAATTTGAACAATTGGGGGGGAAAAGGAGAAAGGAAATCTTCTGTATTAAATTTATGCAAAAGCAGTGATTGGGCAGAAATGTTTGGACCATACACCATCTGAAGCTTGACATTCTGAAAGCTTTTAATGTTTAATGAGCCTGCTACATTTCAGGCTTTTGATCCTTGGTTTTGGATTTATTTTATTATTAGATGTTCTTGATTCTTTTTGCTTAATTCTTGCTCCTCATTTTTGTTCTTGTTGTTATGCATTGCCACTCTGAAGAGCAAAAAAAACAGCAACCCACAAGTTGTTGGCCTTTTTCTACTTCTCCATTATTATTATTGCCAATATTTTGTTGAAATAAACTTGTTGATGAAAATAAAACTAGCTCCCAGCACTCAGAAATAATCTGAATGGGACACAGGATAAGTCGCCAGATTTTTAAATCTTTTAAAAAGTAACTGTATATAATATATGTAATAAGGAAATGTCCATAAATGTAGAAATGCTCTAAGAAGAAGTAGTTCTTGTGTTTTTGTTATGGCAGAATATTCAGTGGGACTTAAAATGTGAAAAGTAGAGGTAAAAAGGAAACCGCGATACATTTTAAGTTTCAGATTGTTTTGTCTATCATAATTCCCCCCCCACCCCACTCCTGAAAAAAATTGATGAGAGCATAATGCACAGGGGCAGTCTACCACTGAATTCCTAAGTACAGGGTGAATCAACTTCACATCTTCCTTGTGGCTTTTCTCAGAAGCATTTCAGCCTTGCAGTTTTGACAATCCCACTTCCTGAAAATCAAATTTTACATTTTGGGCATGCCACTCAAACCTCCTTCACCTGTCAGGACTGCCACTGGGTATTTTTCATGGATTTTTCTTTTAACAGATTGTCCTCATTTTTTAAATAAACCAATTTCAACAAATTAACGGAGGAGCACTTGACTGTTAGGCGGCCTGTGTGAATTCCAGAGATTGGGTCTGAAAGCAAAAGAATTGGAAATCTGAAGCCAGCTGGCTTTCTGGTGTTAATGGCTGACTTGAAGGGGGTGCCTCTGAATAGGTTTGGAATATTTCTATTCCCCCCCCTTCAAAAAATCTGGTGTAGATACCTGAATCAAGGCTAATTGAAACTGGCCACAATTTGAGCATCTGAGTCAAACTGGATGAGTTTTCCAGCTGGAATGAGAAGGCTGCATCAGACTGCAAATCCAGATGGATTTAACCTTTCCACAGATTTCCCTGAATCACACTCCCCGAGCGATCAGCCCTGCCAACTTAACAGAACCTCCACTTTCAAGAGCAGTGTATCTCAAAAGAGGCTCACTGTTCTGCTTGAATCTGTATGCCAGAGGGCATAATTTGAAGCTAGAATGGGACCAAGGAGTTATCTGGGGTTTTCTTCTAGCCATTCTCGTTCAGTATGATGGAGGAGAATTTGGGTTAGAAAGTATTTCAAAGGAAAAATTAATATTCGGGGACATTCCACAGATAGAATGGAGAGTCCTTGCATTTTTCTAGCAATGAAAGGTGGAGGTCCGCTCTTTCATTGTGCAATCCCATCTCGCTGGCTTCCCGTGCTTCGATTCCAAGGAGAGGCATCAAGAGGAAATCTTATTTAGCGGGTCTCCCATCGCCGTTAGCAAGGAAAAGAGACCCTTCCTCAGAAAAAAATGGTTGGTGCATTTCTCTTTCTTTAGAGACCTTCAGAGGAATTGCCCACTCAGTGCCTCTCCCAGAAATTGGGGGGAGAAATCTGAATAGGCCATTTGTGCCTGCTTTTATTTTTAAGCCCAATCAGGCATATACCTGAAGAAGAAAATATGTGCAAAGCCCTAGGAAGCATACCTGTTCAGGAAAATGTTGAGAGGCATTTTCCCTCCATCCCTGGGTCCAAGTCATCATCTGATGCAGAATTGGGACCAACCTCAGCTTGCAGCTGGTGAAATGACAGACAGGACGTACCCATTATCTCCTCCTCCTCCTCCTCCTCCTCCTCCTTGGATTTTATCTCTGTCTTCTCCTTCCTTCATATTCCCTTTTTCTTATAAAGCAGGAGTCAGCTCCCTGCAGCTACTACCATTTCTGGCATGGTGGGGTGGCTGTGCTGGAGCACCAGCCCTTGGGGATGGGGTTTGGCACGATTCCAACATTGTTGGCTTGTGCACCTGGTCAGAAGCAGCTGTTATTTTCTGCAAACAGGTTCTAGAGACCGTCACTTCAGGCAGCACCCAGTTCTGGCCTTCAGTGGCATCTTAAGCCAAGCATTCCTCTGATGCTTTGCTGGTGTTTGGTGGCGGTCTGTGTCACCAACTCTAGGCCAGGTTCCCAGGCCCCCGTGGGATTCTCTGGAGGGTCACAGCTGACCACAAAACTAGGGTGTTTTGAGACACATCAAAACCCCAGTCTGATGTTCTGGGATCTACTGAACTCTGGGGAAAGCTGTTGGGTTCTCTGTTGAAGAGGGTGGGATCTGCCATAGGCAGATCAAAATTGTGCGGTCCTCCAAAACTTGGTGGAGTCTCCATTGCCTTCCCCTGAAAATGCATCTATGGAAATTGTGCATTAAAAATTGTGTGTGTGTGTGTGTGTCTAGCTAGGAGGAGCAGTCGTCTATTTGGGAACATTGTGTGCAAAACACTTTATATCAGAGAAAGTTGCAAACAGTAACCACTGAGGATGCCTCCCATGGGACGCTGTCAGTCAAGGATGCTATTGTAGCCAAATTTTGCCTGGCAGAAGCTTGGATTAGATGATCGATAAAATTCCAGTCTGAATTTCTCTTCCTTCCCTTCCCCAACCTGGTTCTCTTCAGATGCATGAGGACCACACACACCCCCGCCCAAATTCCCAGCCATGTTGTGGAAAGCTGGATGGCGCCTTACCTGTAAAGAAAGCGGTTGGGACTTTTAGAATGGAATGGTGTGCCTGGGCCTAAGGACGGGTTGATAATGGTTGGGTGAAGAAAGGAGTCAGGAGCTAGTAATGCAGGCCTGAAGAATTACCTTTTCGGTGGCGGAGAACGGATGCAGCTCAGGGTTGAAGAGTTGGGTCCTTGACGTCTCGTGAGCTTGGTGGTTTCCCTGCAGATGTTTCCCTATCAACCTCGGCAGAGTGGAGTTTGGGGCTGTTTATATCCAGGAGCTTCCTCTGGGAATTACCTTTCGTGGTTTAAAACTTGGGAGAAGGAAGTAGCAACTCCCCCACCCCCACCCCACCCCCGCAAATTCCTGAAGCCTATTCCTGAAGATAGTTTTCCCCCTCTAAACCCAAATTGGTGAAACGGAATTGGGGCTGTTTGGCTAAATGCGATGAGCCAAGGAAATCTCTTGCTCGTTTGAAAGAGAGGGAAAGAGAAGAACCGCCATTTCCCGCACACCCCCTGGCCTTTCTGAGTATCCTTGATTTCATGGGATGGGAAGGGCTCTCCTTTGCTGCCCCCACGTTGTAGCATGGGAGGGTGTCGGTTTTTATTGCATAGGCTGGCTGGCTGGCTGGGGAATTCTGGGAGCTGAAGTCCAAACATCTTAAAGTTGCCAAGGTTGAGAAACACCGATCTAAACCATCAACCACTGAGTAGTTCCTTTTCCAGCATCTCCTCAACATCTCTTCTCAATACATGTAGTCCTTGCTTAATGACTGTTCCTTTAACGACGGTCCAAAGCCTTGGAAAAAGTGCTTTACTCACTGTGTTTTACTTTACTGTACTCACACTTATGACTGTTGCAAAACGTTGCACCATCCCCGCAGTCACATGATGGCAATTTGGGCACTTGGCAGCTGGCTCGCATTTATGACCAGCTGTAACGTTCTGCAGTCACTTGATCACAATTTGCAACCTTTTTTGACAGTTTCTGGCAAAAAACGCCCATTGGGAAAGGTGGATTCACTTAGTGATGTGGCAATTCACTTAACGACCCATGATTCACTTAATGATCATCGTAAAAATGGTCGTAACATTGGGTCCAGTCATGTAGTGACTCGCTTAACGACCACATCACCTAACAACCAGTTTTCCAGTCCCTATTGTCATTAAGTGAGGAGTACCTGTACATTTATTTGCCCCTTCTGGGTTGTGTTGACAGCAACTATCTCACCCCACCCTCTCACTCCAGCCCTCTCTCGCTCAGTTTGCAGGCCCCACCGCCAAGTCAAATGCTGTATGAAAATGAAATCTTTCCTTCCACTTCCAGATGGAAACCTGGTTTTCTGAACAAATTTGGAGAGTTTATTAAAAAAGAGAGAAAGAGGAAGCCAGTCTCTCTCCCTGTGGAGAGAGAGAATTGTAACATGAAAGAGAGGATGTGTACGCACACACACCGACACACAGACTGCCACTCTGCAACAAAATAAGTGCACAATCACCACCTTCCACCCAGGAGAATTTCCAACAAAATTACCTTCTTCTTTGAAAAAAAAAAATTCAAAAGCAGATTCTCTTTCATCAAACTGAATGAGAATGGGAGTGTGGGAAAGCCTTTTTTCTCCCCCGCACACCATTCCTCTTCAGCGTGACAAAGGCTATAGAATCACTGAGTTGGGCGGGGTCTGGGAGGTCATCCATTCCAACCCCGTTCCATGCAAGAAATCCAGTCCTGCAGCATTCTCTGGAAAAGGCCACCGGGTTTCTGCATTAGGAGGTTCACCTGATGCTCTAACAGCAGCCTTAGTTTCAGTCGGTGTACTTTGTGAATTCCTTCTGTTAACATTAACAAGAAACAAGTGGAACTTTGCTTGAGAGCAAATTTATTATGGGGTGTGCTCCACTTTGCGAGATTCAGGATGCATGTAAGCCCCCACAGATGGCAGTGGAGAAGCCAGGGAGATTAAAAAAAAAAAAAAAAGGCCAGAGGGAAATGAAATGCAAGAGGTGCAGTCAGTGATAATTACTTATTGATAGCAAATCTTCACAAAACGATCATCCTTGCATTGATGAGCTGATTAATTGCATGTCCTGAGATAAGAAACCTTAGCCTTTATTTTTAATTTATGAGAAATAGCCCTAGAGCTACCAGTAGATTTTAGCTTGATTGTTCCATGATAAAACAGGTTTTTCTGCTTTCTGGGGCAACTACATGGAAGCCAGCAGAACAATGCCTGGGTTCACACAGCATGTTTTTAACCACACTTAGTGACTGTACTCACACAGTGTTAAACTTGGTTAGCTGTACTCCAGATTGGTTGGTGGCGGTTCCTGTGCAAATCCAATCGATTTGATTGATTCATGGTTCAGTAGATTCTGTGAAGTCAGTAGGTAAAGGTAAAGGTTTCCCTCGACGTAAAGTCCAGTCGTGTCCGACTCTAGGGGGCGGTGCTCATCTCCGTTTCTAAGCCTTGGAGCCGGCGTTGTCCGTAAGGACCTGTCCATGGTCATGTGGCCAGCATGACGACTCGGAACGCCGTTACCTTCCCGCCGAAGCGGTACCTATTGATCTACTCACATTTGCATGTTTTCGAACTGCTAGGTGAGCAGGAGCTGGGACTGGCAACGGGAGCTCACCCCGCCGCGCGGTTTCGAACCGCCGACCTTCCGATCGGCAGCTCAGCGGTTTAACCCGCAGCGCCACCGCGTCCCTATATGAAGTCAGAGAGTGGGTGAAATATCGGGTTACGCCTGTTGTGCAAACACAGAGCGGCACCCCGGCTGGCTTGGGGATGCTGCCATTTCTATGTCAGTTGGGCGTCTAAGGATGAGGTTGGGAAGGATGTGGCGGAAACACACTTGGCAGTTTCCATCCTTGAGAGTGGTGGGGAAGCAAACACAGAGATGCCACCCCTGGGGCAGAAGCAGTGGATTTTCAACCACACCAAGCAAGATGGGAGAGAACCCAGCTTGTCTTGCAGAAACCTTCATGCAGGCATGCATCAAATCCATCCATCCATTCATCCATCCATCCATCCATCCATCCATTCATTCATCCATTCATTCATTCATTCATTCATTCATTCATTCATTTTATCTGTATACTGCCGAATCAGTAAATACACTTGTGTTGAGAAAATATGCTTCTGAGTTGAAGTTCTGTCGGTCTGCCCACACTCAACACCCACTCCAAAGTCCCTGTGGCGAATGTCAGTACGTCCTTAATTCTGATGCACGTTACCCTGGGCTCACATCAAGCCCAGGAAAAGGGGCTTGCTTTAACGAGGCCCCGACAGGCGCATGCCCTGTGCACCGTCCACCCCGGCTCCAAATCGCTCGTTCGGCACCGTGCCTTTGTAGAGCCGAGTTTAGCAGGGAACAAACTGCCTCTCCCTGTGGGAGGTTGTAGCTGCCCATGGCCGCCATGGCTGCCATTTTGTGAGAGGCTCTCCATAACCCATCAGCCTGAAAAAAAAGGGCATCTAGATCTCAGTGGCTTAAGCTCTCTCTGTGGACTGCTTCCCATTTAATTTCCCCAGAGAATGGCCTTCCCACAGGCAGGAAAGCCACGATCCTCCAGATGCTGGCAAACTCTACCTTTTCGTGATTACGGACGGCCAATAGAAAGCCAGTCCTTTCTCACCCCACGGTAGGCAACAGAAAAGGCAGGCTGTGAGTTTGGTGCTCAGTGTTGACGGATAAAAACTGGAACAGGCACGGATGGATTTTTTCCTTGAGTAAAGCCTTGGAAAGAGACCCTGGAAGTCAATACTCAGCCAATATCGGAAATGCAGAGACAGAACGCCCTCCTTTGCACACCAAAAAGGGAATCTCAGAAAGTCTTGTCGAAGTCTCTTAATAATGCAGGAAGGACCTTGGTTCAAGGTGATGAACTGCAGTGTAGCTGTTCGGTAGGTTTACAACACAAACTTAATCGTCTTCCCGAAAATGGCCTTTGCACTGGATAGCCGTGTGGGTTCTTTCAGAATAAACATGACTTATTTAAAAAAGAGAGACAGCCTCGGCAGGTTTATTTTTACGGTAAAAATAAGAAGTCTCTGCAGGCGCCCACCTCCTGACTATAAAAGATACTTTTGAAAAATAGAGAGGAAGTAGGAAGGCCATGCCTCACAAGAACAGGTCTACGTCAATCCAGGAATGTACAGGTAGTCCTCAATTAACAAACATTCATTTAGTGACAGTTTGGACTTATGACCGGTCCTCATACTTATGACTGATGCAGCATCCTCACGGTCACACAATCACGATTTGGGTGCTTGGCAAGCAGTCCACATTTATGACCATTGCAGCGTCCCGTGGTCGGGTGATCGCCATTTTCAATCTTCCCTGCTGGCTTCTGGCAAGCAAAATCAATGGGGAACTGTGTGATCTGCTTAACGACCATGTGGTTTGCTTAACATCTGGTGAGTCACTTAATGACCGCTGCAAAAAAGGTTGTAAAATCGGGTCAGATTCGCTTAATGACTGCTTTGCTTAGCAACTGAAATTCCGGGCCAAATTGTGGTTGTTAAGCAAGGACTAGCTGTATGTTGGTTCTGCTTGTTGATGAGGATTTGGCCATTAATTCTGGGGGGCATTTAGGTCTCTCCCCCTCCTAGCAGGGAGGTCCCAGGTGTCCTCAAGGTCCATTCCTGCACCACTGAAAGGGAGCAACAGTCAGACCCGAGAGTGGAGGATACGACGGGCCAGTGTTCAGACTGGCAGCGGGCAGTTTCCTCTCCTTGCCTAAAATGCTTGTGCAGGTCTGGACTGCAAAACCTGCAGTGTCCCCACTCCAATTGTTTTCTGTGCCGGGAGCAGGGAAGTAATCAACGTGAAGCGTTTGGAATTGATTGACGGGGCATCCTGTCTTATCCTTCCTTCTGTTTTGGAGGGTGGCCCTCGGCATGGCCTTGGCAGGCAAGGCTGTGGTGGTTGCGCTCCCGGGCCACACACTTCCCAAACAGCCCTCTTAATATAAAACTCCGATTGTCCTAGAATTGTGTCCCTCGCCGTTTAAGAAACAAGCTGCTTCCTTCTCTCTTTCCTCCCCCTCCCTGGGAGGGGAGGGGAGGGGGTGGGGGGAAGCATCCCTTTTATTGTCTTTATTAGGAGAAATATTGAAAGCTGTCAAGGCTGGCTGGGAAGGACGGGAGCCGCAATCCACGGAGCCATTCAATGAAGAGGATGTTTATTATGGGGCACCTCACTGCTCAGCCCGCCGCGCCTGCCTGCCGAGAGAACGCGGCTTTAATTGGCAGGCCTGCTGGGCTGGAGAACGCAAGCCAAACAGAGGGGTCGCAAAGGGCTCCAGACAGAGCGCAGGTAGCTCGCGGTAGCTGCGGACGTGGAGAGCATTAAATCGCGGGGATCTGCCGCCGAGAGAGCTATCAGTGGCTCGGAGGAATGACAAGTTGGGCAGGTGGCACCAGCTTTTAGCACGCCAGCTCAGGGTGCCAGCCAGGATCCACGACCCACCATCCTGTCCCCTCCACTGTGGTTAAGCCAGCTTTCTCTGGTCACGGAGCGTGCTCATTCCGATGGTCCCCCAAGTACCCACATCCGCATCTGGAAGAGAGAGAACTTGGAACTGGGACATGCAAATGAAGGAGTGGGGCTTGTTCAGACGAGAACTGAGCGCCTGCCCGGCTTCTCCTGGGCACCGCCGCCGCCGCGGGCGAGATCACCTCGGGCGCTAGAAAAAGTAAAACGCCCTTGCCTTTCCTGAAAGCATTCTGCAAGTCTCTTCCCACGGGCGGTTTTCATGTTTATTTTATTTTTTCTTTTTGGCTATCGAATAGAAACAGGTTGCAAGGCTGAATGTCAACAACAGCTTGCTCTTTTGCTGCCCAGGGAAGTGGGGGAAAGGAAAAAGCAAACAGATTTTGTCCTTTCCTGCGACCATCCAGATTTTTCTCGACCCAGTTTTGGACAGAGCCACCCCACTTTGCTGTGGCACCACCTTCTCCTTGTTCAGCTTGAGCCAGAAAGATTGACGGCTGCGGAGCGACAGACCCTGCAAGCGTGTTTTGAGCAGCGAGGAGGCAGTGCAGTGCAGAGCCCGGCTCTCTTTCCATGGCAACTAAAGTGCAAGAAAAGGGGGTGACTTCTGACAGCAGAAGGTAGACAGCTTAACAGCGGCATAAGGATTAACTCTTCGGGTGACGAGAAGACAGGAGGGAGAGGAATATGGCCTAGTTTCTCACCTCCAAGGATTGAAGGATTTCTGTCGGCGCAGGGAGCTTTGTAAAGACATCTGGCTGTACCAGAGGCAGGACCAGATGTGGCAAGGTTGGCCCTGGGCAAAGGAGCTCCAAGCCAGGAACGGGTGGCAGCCGGTTGGCAACTGAATCTTGCTTTAATCTGGTTTCTTTGACCGCAGCTGAGGACTGCAGGACATTGGGGGACCCTCAATTCTTGCTGCAGAAGGGCATGGCTGGGAAGCCTCTTGCCCTCCCCCCCAACCTTCCTGGCATAGGACCCTTCCAGCCCGCCCAGCGAGGCTTCGGGAAAAGTCCTCCTAATTCAGCAATTTGGACAAAGCCTTACGGCACCCACTTGCCTGAATTCCTTGGCTCGCTCGCCGCGTCATGTGGGGTGTTTCTGAAGCTTCCGTGTGGGGCTGATTGTCAAGGGCTACTTCTGAATAGCAACATGGGGGCAGCCGGACTGAGACAAGGGGCTGGTTGTTTTGGGGGCGGGGCAGGCAGCAGCAGAGGCTCTGGGCTTGGGAAGTCAGCCAAGAGAGGTTTTTTTATTTCTCCAGAGGATGGACTGCTGTTGGGGCCGAGCAGAGCCGAGGAGGGAGGCGCTGAGGGGCCGTGGTAATTTCCTGGATTAACAAGGCGGTGCAGAATGTGCTGAGTGAAGACACCCACAGCATTGGGGGCGGGGGGATGAAATGCTCTGGCTCGGAAATACAAGGGGTCAACAGTGAAAGGATGCTTTTTATGTTTTGCTGGGGCTGCCAAGCGAGCCAAGTCTTAGTTCCTTTGCTTCCTCTGGTCACCGGGGAACTATTTGCTGGAAGCAAAAGGAAGTGGTGTGTGGCTAGCCTCAGAAGTTGACCTAAGGTTCCAGTCCTTAAGACAGTTAGTTAAAGAGGTAGAGCGACTGGCACTCACCCGGTGCGAAAATTCTGCTGGTTGAATGAAGAGGGAAGGAACAAGTGTAGGTCAGGGGAACAAGATCCTGGGAGGGGTGCACTGAGCCCAGCTGGGCATGCAGACTTCCCTAAAGCTGTTCACTGCCACTTGGCTAATCTCCCTTTCGATTTCCTGCAGGAAGCCAGCCCGTGACCTCAGATGAAGTCGTGGTAGCGGGTTCAAAGGTGATCCTCTCCTGCAAGGTGGAAGATCCAGAAGATTCGTCGCTCCAGTGGTCCAACCCTACTCAGCAGACGCTGTACTTCGGAGAAAAGCGAGGTAGTGCGCCGATTTCATCACGGCCCAGCGGCGGGAGGCCAGCAGCTGTGGCTACTGCGGGTGACAGACGCCAAATTTATTTACCATGATTTATCAGTCCCATGGACTAAAATCCCGACTGCAAAAAAAAAAACACAACACTGTAGATCGTCACAGCCGCCAGTAACAAATGCAATTAGCTACCAGCCAAATCCCACCGGCTCAGTTTGGAACCAGGCTCTGCAAATTGAGCTTCTGTTGTGCTTCTTTATATTTCCTGGCATTTTCACCTATCCCTTTTCAGTGCCCAAATCTGCCTTCAGACCCTCTTGACGTCACTGAGGGGGAAGTAAAATCCAGACGCCTGTCGGAAAATCTCAGCTAGGGCCCCCACAACTCTTTGTGTCAAATAAGGGAAAATGGGGCATTGCCACAAATAGGGATTTCTCCTGCCTGGGAAACGGAGATAAGGGACAAACCTTGAATATGTCTGTTTTCCTGCTCACCTGGGGTGATTCGAAATTGCCTCCAAGCGACCCACATAGCATTTTTTTTTCCTCAGTGGGAATTTGGACGATTTCTTTTCTCCGTCTCTAAGCTATTAATATGCCACAAACACAATGCATATTATTTGTTTATTGTTGATATTCTATATTTTCAACATCCCCCTTCTTCTCACTACAGGGGATGACTAACAAATTTAAAATGCAGTATTTGAAACCTTTCAGCTGTTTCCTAATTGTCTGTCTGTCTATAATAACCCCATTCTAGCTCCATCAGTCTGCAGCAGCAGCAATCTGTGTTAAACCCAAATCATACAGCCTCCTCCTCCTCACTACCAGGGATGACTAACAAATTTAAAATGCGGCACTGGAAACCTGTGTTAAAACCAAATCATACAATTTGCTTAAGAGAGCCAAAATCAATTTAAATTTTTTTAAATCAAATCAAATTTAAGAATCAAATTTAAAATCAAGTCAAATTTGAAATCAAATCAAATTTGAAATCAAATCAAATTTAAAATCAAATTTAAAAATCTTGAACATTTTTTTTTTTGGTCTGAACCGTAAACGAGTTATTTTGGATGACACACATGCATCTCATATGGTCACATGTGAAAGGCATATAGTGATTTTATATGTCCGTATCTGCCATTAATAACAGTCGTATTTTGGGGCTATCCGTACCTTTAAAACCATCATACCTTGCTTTGGAAAAAAAGTTTAGAAGGAAAAGTGGTATATAAATAATAATGCCATATATCCAAAGCCTCTGCCCTGTTTCTTTTACTATGCCATCAAGTAGGATGTAGATTTGGAACCATGACCATGTATATGCCCGAAGTTAGGCAGATTAAACTTCCTTCTTCTTCTAACCAACATCAAACCAAGCTAACTATGTGAGAGCATTCACAAATGCCTTTTGCTTCAGGCTTGAGAAAAAAAACAGCGGTGCGCTTAATTTCTTGAATTGCAGAGGTGTTATCTGAATGTGATATATGATTTATTGATTAACACTCCAACCCTATAAATCTAAGGGGAAAGTATATTGATTTTCATATGGTAAATGCCAGGGATGTCATGTCATGTCATACTGTTTTTAATAGTATTTACAACGTTCTTGATAGCTCGTTTTCCTCTGTTTTGATTTGCGGCGGGGGGGAGAGAAGCTTGTTTTTGCTTCAAGCTTGGTCCCTTTGTTTTGTTCTGTTTGCAGCAACGGATGCTATAGCAATTCATTGAAGCAATGGCTTGCTAGTTCCAACTTTTGTTTGTTTATTTCAAGCCGTGAAGATGAATGTTAGGAGAAAGGCCGTTTGCAACAGCCAGGGGGCCGTCTCCTAAGGAAGTGTCATACGGAATGATTTGTAGTATTTTCCTCTGGAATTCACACCAATACAGGTGGCTCTGAGCAATTTTCGATCTCTGCCTGCTTCCTTGGCCACAAAATGTTCCTTAAGCACAGACTGACACAGATTCACACATGCAGCCAGAGCACGTGACTCCATCCAGCACATATTTTCGCTGCCATCTTCAGCGATTCTGTGGAATCGGGTGTGAAATTCTCTAGTGTGCACAAGGGTTTTGTGCACTTTGCGGCTTTTCCTGGTTTTATATTTTAGAGGAGGTTGACAATCTTGACGTGGGTTGCGTTTCCAAGTTAGGAGAAAAATCTAAGCTTTTTCAAGCTGTTGAAAACGGTAACGGAGATGCCTAGGATGGCCCTCTCTGCCACTTCTCTAAGTCAGCCTTCTTCCTTGTCTTAGCGCTGCGAGACCTTCGAATCCAGCTGGAGAATTCGACGTCCAACGAGCTGAGCATCAGTATTGACAACACAACTCTGGCTGACGAGGGAGAATATACCTGCACGATATTCACCAGGCCCGTACGGACTGCGAAGGCGATGGTCACCGTGCTGGGTGAGGTGAAGGGGTCAGTGGCAAGCCATGTGCAAAACAGCAGGGCCTGTTTCCAGAACGTTTCGGTCTTCCCGAGTTCCCGGGGCGGACCCCATCTGGAATATCCCAATCATATCTCGTTCCGGAAATACCCTTCTGAAAACAGACACTTGAGCTGCAAATTCCCAAGGGAAAAACGGAATGTTGCGGGGATGGCTGAAATGTTCCAGGAATGGAACCGCTGTTTTGTACATCCTGAAGGCAAGGTTGCTCTTGGAGAAGCAGTGGCAGTTAGGGAACCTTTAATAACAAGGCAGGGAAGATGACATCCCAGGGCAGAGCTATAATTTCACCCCAACCCCAAAGGCATTATCTTTTCTGGGAACGAACACCTCAGAATGTGTCTTCCCTGCTTGTAATCCCTGAAGTTGGACCAACTCCACATTCTGGTCCTCACAGATTTCTGATGTCTTCATCCTCTCCCTTTGGGTAAGATGTGGAATGGCCAAGCAGCCCCAATTTTAGGAGCTCTGTCTGGGAAGACTCCACAGATGGATTTTGTAGCCCCTGAATTGGCCGGGCAGGGACTTAGGGGAAGACACCTCACTTGAACTCCTGCCGCTGAATCAGACGGTCCAGGGGCTGGCATCCCTACTGGGTTATAAGACAGTAGCAAGGCAGATCCTTTCTACCCTCTCTTGTGGAGGGCAAGGGATCACTCCACCTCAGAGACCTGTCTGGATCCTGATCACAGAACCTCTATAGCTGCATTCGCCCCATGGTAATTGTAGGATGCTTTGTAGATATTTCCACTGAGTGAATGAAGATCCACTAGAAAATTGGGGGAAGAAGATCAGAATCTTCTCCACTCCCACCAGGGAAAAATGTGGGCTGGGCATCCAGCTGGTTTGGGTTGATTTATGGCTCAGAACCCAGGAGCCTGGCACGTGGGTTTTATGGAAGCATGGGTTTCATCCTGCAGAGAACCAAGTAGTACCATTTTCTGCCCATTGAAAATCACAACCAATGAGGGCTGATGATCTTCTTGTATCCAACCCCAAACCTTGGCACATCTTAGAGTTGAGCTTCGGTGGCTGAGGAATATACTGCTTTGCCACATCTCAGTGAAGAAGGCAGCCCTCCCTGCTGTCTGGGCTTTGCTGGAATACTTTAAGCAAGTCGCTAGTCCTCATTGTCCTCTTTTCTTGCAGGAATCCCACAGAAGCCCCAGATCTCTGGTTACTCAGGTCCTCTTAGGGAAGGAGATGTGGCTCTGTTGACATGTGCCTCTTCTGGCAGCAAGCCAGCTGCACAGCTCAGATGGAATAAGGGTGATAGAGTCTTGACAGGTAGGAACCCAAGAGGGATGTTGGATTGGACCATCCAGTTTGTTCCCAGGTGTGGTCAATGCTTTAGTGAAGTCTTCATGAAATTGAGAGAGATGCCTCTACCATTCAGTATTCAGAGATAGACTGCATTTGAACATGGAGGCACAGATGCTAGGGTAAAGTTTTCCCCTCTGGTTTGGCTCCCTCTTTCTTTAAAGCCCGTTAAACCAGTGATCCTTAACCTGCAGTATCATGTGGCCAGGAGGTCTCTCAGTTAATTATCTCTGAATAGTAGCAAATTACATGCCAATAAATAGCCACTTATTTTGTTGTGTGAGAGCTTACAGGTTACCCTGCAGGGCTCAAGTTTCCTGACATTTCTTAATTTTAGTCACGGACCCTTGCAGTCTTCAAAGAAATCATGCACACAGGCAAAAAATTGAGTTGCCTCAGTCGCCTTTTCCCTCCCTGTCCACCTTTCCTTTTACGTGGCGTTTTTCTAGACTCTAATCTTGAGGTGGTTTTGCGATGGTGATGGTGACTCTATTGCAAGCTCCCCTGAAATATGGAGAGGGGGCAAAACAAGCTTTGAATAAATAAATGGCGCTCTTGTAATTTTGAGTCCTGGGGCAACAGAAAATCGCTGGATTAGATCTTTGTTCCATTAATTCGAAGGCAGGTGATGAGCTGAACCTCGTTAAGTCAGAAACTTCTTCCAAAGTGGCCACTTCTGGAGATATCGTTTAAGCATTGTCTACTTTAATCCAGAATCTTAAAGGAGGCATTTTGACGGCCTTGGTATCTACGTCATTCCACCCCTCATCTCCTTTTGCTACAATTGTGGTTTGCTTTCTCTCCCAAACAGGCCGGTCTTCGGAAGTATCGAAAGATGCCAATGGAAAGACCTTTACCGTCACCAGCCAAGTAGAAATTACAGTTGGGCAAGAGGATGACGGTGCGGACGTCACGTGCACGGTTGATCACTCCTCTGGGCAGATCTCTGAGAAATCCGCCTCACAACGCTTATCTGTCTTTTGTACGTGACTCTGGGCAACGGGGGGAGACAGGGGAAATGTACTTTCTGGATGATGCTAGAAGCCCATGACTTGTTTAAAGACTTGCAGATTTATTACAGTATCAGTTCTAAGGCTACCATATTGTGGTGGCAAAGCTTTGGATGGCCACTAGAGGACAGCAAAGAGATATGGAAAACACTAACTCCTCTCTGCCACCTAATGTCATTTCAGTGGTGGTGCATTGGATTTCCAGAATTTCCAGCTATCATAGAATCAGAGGGTTGGAAGGGACCTTGGAGGTCTTCTAGTCCAACCCCCTGCCCAAGGCAGGAGTCCTCATACCATCTCAGACAAATGGTTGTCCAATCTTCTTTTGAAAACCTCCAGCGATGGAGCACCCACAACTCACCCTAAGTCCTGCCAGCTAGATGTTCCAGGAATTGAAGTTTTCCACCCATATTTGAAGATCACTCTTTTGGGAAACACAGCATAGGCCTTCTTGGACTTTCTTTAACTGCACAAAACATTGTTCTAGTTTATGCTCAGCCGTGGTTTGGAGGCTTCTGAGCCAACCTTATGAGATGACCAGACTAAGCACATTACAGAAAGAGGAGTAGCTAATCCACTTTTATTGTTGACACCTATGGACCTGTTACTCAGTTTTTAAGTTTGCAGAAGCAGAGGGTTGGAAGAGACCTTCAAGAGGTCTTCTAGTCCAACCCCTTGCCCAGGGCAGGAATGCCACTACATTTTGGACAACACTTTGGCTTGATCGAAACGGATTAGGCTGTTTGTGGTTCAACGTGTAGGGGGAACCCAGTCCTTGCCTCAAAATGTTATTTCACTAGGCCACCAAGTTAAACTTCAGGATGGTTTTGTCTATTTGGAGATTTGACGTTATGTGAACCTAATTCTTGGCTAGGGTTAATCCAGGTTTAAGTTTAACATGTTCTCTGAAGCTAGGCATTGTCTTCTCTTCCTCCTAACATCCTTCCTGGTCTCTTTATTTTTCAATGTCTTCATCTGCCTGGCATATTTTACTTGGTTTCATTCTTCCACACAGTCTTCACCCAAAAGAGCTTAAACTAACCAAACTTAAGCAACGTGCAAGAAGATGGCTCCATTCAATCTTGGTCATGTGTGATTTTTGGCTCAACAAGTGGTACAAACCCAACTGGTCTGTTTAATTCCTGGTTCACTGTATAGTACAGTGTTTTTCCACCTTGGCAGCTTGAAGATGTGTGGGCTTCAACTCCCAAAATTCCCCAGCCAGCCATGTTGGCTGGGGAATTCTGGGAGTTGAAGTCCACACATCTTCAAGCTGCCAAGGTGGAGAAACACTGGCATAGTGTGGGTTAATTTGGTAACCACGATAAATTTGTTGTGCAAACAGCCAATACCTTGATGCTTCATGAGCCTGAAACCAGTTTATTTCCTTCTCTGTCGAATAAGTTACAGAATTCTCTCTCCCCTTGTCTCTCTCTTTAAAATAAACCTCCATGATCTTTATATGTTTGATGAGCATTGCAGCCATGAGTCTTTTTTCATTCTCTTTCCTGCTTGGGTCAGATTGTTGTCATTTTTCATATGCCTTCAGTTTCCAATAAATGTGAACAGTCTGCAGGAAAAGGGAACCCGTAATTTATAGAAATAAAATAGCAGTTAAGGTGTTGGACTAGCACTGGGGAGGCTGCGTTCTAGCCCAGCCTTAGCTACAGAACTTCACTGGGTTTTTATCTCAGGGCTGCCTGCCTCACAAGGCTGGTGTTGGGGGGCGGGGATGAAACAGATAAATAAATAACACTCAGAGAAAACTGAAACAGAGCCAGGAGACAACCAGCAAGTTAAACGAAAATTAAGTAAAACTTGTAAAAGAAAATTAAAGTAACATCTAGAAAGAGGTAACATTGGGTACAGCAAGGAGCCCTGAACTCAGTCCCCCCCCCCCACTTTTTTTTTTTTTAACCTCCATGATCTTTATATTTCTAAGGGGCATTCTTGAAATAAAGATGGTGTGAGAGGCAGGTGCTTTGCTTTTCAGCCTGTCACTGTCCCACCAATCTTTGTTTTAACTGAAAGAATCTTTTTAAAAGTTCAGGATAGAAAGAACAGGAAGCTGGGAAATGCCAAGGAAGGCCTCCATGATACCTAGGACAACTCTGTGACTCATCGCTGGATTCTGGCGTCTCCAGTAAAGGACAATAAGCCCGTAGAGGTCTAGCCAGAATAGTTAATGTAGCTGGAATTGCAATGGTGGCCACTGATTTTCCTGTATCCTCTTTTCCCTCCTCTCCTCAGACAAGCCAACAGCAAAAATTGAACCCAGGCCAGAACATCCACGGGAAGGGGACAACTTGGAGCTGCACTGCAGGGGACAGGGGAATCCGATGTAAGTTCCCTTTTCTCCCTTGAAATACAAATTTTCTCCGGCTTCTGCCCTGCCTCTCCTTCCAGGTTTGTTGCTGCTGTTCTTGGAGGGAACTCAGCGGGTGACTTTTCAGGGTTCTCCCCTTCGCTGCTCCTTCTACAGCAAACATGGAGGAGGCTAAGGCTCTCCTTTGTTTATTTTCTTTTTTTTTCACTTGGACACCTGTCACGTCCCCACTGTTTGGGGCTCTCCCTGTTGGAACCTGTCCGGGACTGGAGTTCAAAATTAGAAGTTTAGCACACAGGACTTTGCGGTGATGGGGAATCTTTTGGGAGGAAGCGGAGGGCTGCTGGGTGATGGTGCCAAGAGACTGTGTCCATCAGGGGCCTCTGCGGGGGGAGGGGGGTCAAAAAAATCAAGATGGCAACCACAATCCTGTGGCCAGTGCCACCCTTCTTTTTTTTAATTTTTATCTATGCTGGATGTTGATGGCCTGTGGACAGCCCCGATGGCCAGGATCTTTATTCCTTACAGGCAGTCCTCGACTTATATCCATTTATTTAGCGACCATCAGAAGTTACGATGGTGCTGAAAAAAGTGACTTGTGACTGGTCCTTGCACTTACGACCATCGCATCACAGCCTCCCTGCACTCACGTGATCAAAATTCAGGTGCTTGGCAACTAGCATGTATTTACAACAGTTGCAGCATCCCAGGGTCACGTGATCACCATTTGCAACCTTCCCAGATGGCTTCCGACAAGCGAAGTCAATGGGGGGAGCCAGATTCGCTTAAGGACCATGTCATTCACTTAACAACCATAGTGATTCACTTAACGGCCATGACAAAAGGTCATAAAATCAGGTGTGACTCACTTAATGGCTGCCTCACTTAGCAGCGGAAATTCTGGTCCCAATTGTCATAAGTCAAGGACTACCTGTATTTTCCTTGACGTTGAAAGCATTTAAAAAAAAAAGCCCCTTCAAAGTTCCATCAAGTCAGTTTCCATTAGTTTCCCATCTCAAAAAGGAGGGATACCAAAGCCTCTTAAATGTGGGCCCTGTCTGTGGAACTTGGGCTTTAGGAAAACAGACTGGCCCTTTTTTCACCATCCTCCCAATTCATCCCAAAGGCTTAAAAAAGCTAAGCTGCTTTTTAAACAGGTGGGGCTGCGTTTGGACAGTTGTGCTTTTGAGGTCACAGTTTTTTTCCAGGAGAAGCAAAATTTGGCAGCCCATGTCAAGGAGGCCAAAGGAGGAACATTTGCATAATTGTTTTTATTTTGTGCTTTCCTGTCTGAATTTTCTCTGCTTAGGGAGAAGAAGGATCTCTAGTTGCTGGGAAGGGCACATTGTACGTGATTTTCAGTCAAGCATGGCATTGTTAACCATGAGGGCTACAAGCTTGCTTAAAAGAAAAAGAAAAAGATGATTCTCAGGAAGTCAGATTTGTAACCAATAGTGTCCCTTTTGATTTTTTTTTCATTCCTACAGAATTGTGCTTGTATTTGGCTGTGGTTTAGATAACAGAAGCCCTCCAGTTTATCTGTTGTCAGCAAGTGCGCTTTTTTATTTTATATCCTGTCTTCCTCAATGCTTCCAGACCCCTGCACAAAAATAAATGGTTTATAATCAAATAAACGTGCTGCAGCAGCAAAACCCTAGAGGCAAAGAAGCAGATGCAGGTGTATTTGGGATGGGGAGGGATGCGGATAAAAGTTAGTCTTAGCCAGACCATGGAATCAGTCCTTGCTGCTTTGAATTCTTAATTCATATTGTTTCTTTGAATTTTTCAGGGTCACGTACAAATGGATGGCTGTAGACATTGAAGTGACAGCTAAACAAAGCAAAAATAAATTTCATCCCTTCTATTTGATCCACTGATCTGATTGAGTAGACTTCCTTGTTCTTCCTTCCTTTGCAGCCCTCAGGAATACAAATGGGAGAAGGATGGTGTCGGGACACCCTTGCTGGATGCTCAAGAGAATATCCTTATCTTCCCCAGCTTAAACAAAAGTGACAGTGGGACTTATATTTGCCATGCCTCAAATATTATGGGCAGCTCCATGGCGAGATACATCCTATCTGTTAGTGGTAAGCCATTCTTTGTAGTCCCTCTCCTGGAAGGGGGACTTCTTAGTTGAGTTATGAGTTAGGTTGACCTCCTGGAGCTCAAGGCAGTATATGTTGAGCCTCTTCTTCCAGTTTTCATACCACAACAACCCTGTTGGGTGGTCTGGATTGAGAAAAAATCACTGGCCCCAAGTCAGCCAGTGAGTTTCTATGGCTGAGGCTAAATCTGAACTTAGTTCTCCCTAGTCTGAAGTCCAACACTTTCATCGTTGAACCAGATGGGCTTTCATTTAATGGACTCTGAGCTGGTTGGCTTATTTGAGTTTCAGAGGTGCTTGGTACTAAACTGAGGTTTTCAGATGTTTAAACCACACTCCTTAATTGGCCCCCAAGATCTGAGTGATGAAGTTGCTCCTGGCACCCAAATAATTTGGACTTTTCTGAAACGTCTCCAAAAGTGTAGTCCAAACAGGGCTTTCCAAATTCCCCACAACTTAGGTGCAGTTTCACCCCTCGTCCCATGTTCTTTATTTATGCCAGTTGATGACTCTCAAATGAAGTTGAAAAGGTTAGCAAAAGCGAAGCTCTGTCCATGGTGCTGACATTTGTCAAAATGTCTCCTTTGAGTCAATCTTGTGTCGTGGTGGCTTCATGGAGGCATCCACCAATTTTTCTTGGCAACGCTATGGAACTGGGTTTCCCACTAACTTCTTCCAGGAGATTTCCCTAGACTTCGGTCTAAAAAATGTAAGTTGGATGGAATGTGAGGGCATCCAGCCCTTCTTAGAGGGAGATCTGATAGACCTTCGCTGATCTTAGGAAAGCTAGGGTTTTGATGGGAGATGACCAAGAAATGACCAAAGCAGTCAGCTGGACAGGGAAATTAGAAAATGCATCCCAGAAGAAAACAATTTAGAAGATTACTTCTGTACTGCTGCCAAGAAAACTACCATTCATGAAGTCACCAGGGGTTGAAATCAATCTGAGAGAGACTGTATCTTCTTGTAGATATAACTAGAACCTGGATTTAATATGTCATCAGAATTCCTGTCCCTATGGCAGTGATGCCCATAGCAGAGGGGCTCAGAAAAGACAAGAATGTGGTCAGGGCATCATGACACCCTGGCAGGATAGACTTTGGGAAAGGGGAGGTGGGTTCAAAGGGAGGACTAATCATGGGCAGAAGTCAACATCATGGCACTAGGGTGGCACAATGTCACTCTATAATGGGGTTCAAAGCCAGCCTCAAGACTTCCGAATCCTATGCCAGCTGTTTCATCTACCTCAAAGGGTTGCTGTGGAAATAAACACGGTGAGGAATGTGCCAGCATTTATTAATTCATTTACTTATTCATTTATGTCTGTACCCTAGTTTTCTGCAGTGGGGGGAGGGGGGCAGGCAGGAAATAATCCAGTTTGGAAAGGTCATTAACCCAAATAAACATCATTAAAAATTAACTTCAGACAATACCACAGTCATTAAAAATTAATCCAGCACAATCTAATAAAGGCTTTAATTTTGTTAAGAACATTGGCCTGCCAGGGGTTCTGGTGGACACAAGGAAGGAGGGAAATCCATACTTGTCCTGGTTAGCAACCGTTGTTGGACCAACAAACCTGGGGAAAAACTAAATTGAACTCCCCCAGAGCTGTCTTAGCCCTGCACAGTCAGGAACTGAATATGGAGAATCCAGAAACATTTGTTTTAGATTACATCTTGGCTAAGAACTTGAAGATGGTCATAGCCTTAATTCCCTCCATCCAGCAGTGGAGAAAATGACCCTCGCTAACTTGGTGAAGTTATTGCAAAGCTACAAATTGTGCAGCCTTCTGAACATATAGCAATGCTATGCCAATCGTTGTCACTTTAGCCTATCGGTGTTTCAAGCACATATTGTCTGTACAATTTCGCATGGCAACTCTGACGGACAATATTTGCAAGCCCATCTGGGAAATCTTTGTTTTGAAGGGTGGCTTATGCATCTTTAAAAGAAATGCACCAATTAATGGAGATAACAGTGTTTCTGGGAATGAAAAATAATGCTGCATGTGAGCAAATGTAGCTGTGGATTAAGGTGTTGGATGGGGGCTGGGAAGACTCGGGTTCATGTTCACCATTAGCTATTGAAGCTCACGGGGTGAATTTGGGCCAGTCGCTGGCTGCGTTTGCTTAAGGCGGGGTGCCAAAACAAGCCACATTCTGACTGGCTTATCAGAATACTGTACAGGTAGTCCTCGACTTACGACTGTTCATTTAACAACAGCCCAAAGTTACAACGGCCTCCGAATGAGTGCTTTATGGCCTGTAAAGCACTTCTGAGTGTCGCAAAATGTTGCACCACCCGCTGCACACGATCACATTTCAGGTGCTTGGCAACTGGCTCACATTTATGACCGGTTGCAGCATCCCACGGTCACGTGAGTGCATTTTGCGACTCTCTTGCTGTTTTCTGGCAAAAAAACGCCCGTTGGGGAAGCTGGATTAGCTTAACAACCATGGTGATCCACTTAACAACCCTTGATTCATTTAATGTCTTAAAAGTCATAAAATTGGGCCCGGTCATGTGGTGACTCGACTTATGACCGCAATGGCTTACGATGGTAATTCCTGGTTATAAATTGAGGACTACCTGTAGCCTAGATTGCCTAGCGTGCTAAGATAGTATCGCAGCATCTTGGAGACAAATGAATTTACTGTAGCAGACACGATCGTGTGGACAACAGTTTATGCCAAAATAATTGAATAGTTAGACTTTACGATGCAATGGACCAATCTGGGTATCACTTAGCAGTTGGTAAAAAGATGCTGCAGTTTGACAGAATGGGTGCTGGATAGTCTCCCCTTAGTTCCTGAAATTCCTTGTCCTCTTCTGCAGCTGGCTGTACTCACGTTGCCCCCAATTTTACCTTCCCGTGGGTTCCAGATAAGCCATTTGTTTGTTTGTTCTACTTTCTTGCCTACCACAAGCTGCTCTCAATGGGTTGCACTCTCATCAATGAAATGTCCACGGTACGAGTAATTTCGCATAACAGCAAACAATAATTGAACCACTGATAAAATCATCAAACAACCAATCGAAAAGCAATAAAAATAGACAGTGACATCTATAACCCTAAGCCCCCTTTATTATTAATTTCCTGAAGCCTAATAAGGCTTCAGATTTCAGAAGGCAGGGAGTTCTGTAACACACTGATGCCATAGAAAAACGACAAATGGGGGACCCCTAACCTCCTGGGAGCTGCCTATGACGGTTGGCGGGAATCAGGAAAGAAGCAAGCTATGGCGAGAGGCTCGCTCCTGTGACATCTTGGTGAAGGATTTGGTGAAAGTTTCAAAACGTTTGCTACTTTTGATGCTCCTTTCTTCCAACACCCTCTCCCAGGCCATAAATATACCTACCAAATATAATCCGATCCTAATGTTTTGCCCAGGGATGCTCAGCCCCTTCTTTCTTTCTGAAAGAAACTATGAATGGGGAGAAAGTTGGCCTTGAGAAGGAGGAGGAAGGGTGAAGAGGGAGGGAGGGAGGGAAGAGGATGGAAAAGAGGGAGGGAGGAAGGGAGATCCCACCTTGACTTTGTTGTGCTTAAAAGGAGAATATTTTGAAGAGACTTTCAAGGTCTCTACAAAAATAAAGTAGCATTCCTGTCATTGCTGTTCCTCAACCTTGCCTCCCTTGAAGGTCTGCTAAAGACAATATAAGCATTACTTTAGAGCAGAGGAGCCCAACTTAAAATCCTGGCCTGCATGTGCACCCCCCACCCCCAGGTTGCCACCGAATAGTTTCTAAAGCAGCAGAAAGAGGGCATGGTAACATGGGGGTTGGGGGCGAGGAGAGAGAATATGTTGACTGCCTTCGACTGTCTTCATTTCATGTTCATCCCATGCAACTTTCCATTAAACTAAATCAGATTTTGCTCCGGTCGTGTGCCCACTGGTGGTTTTTCATAATCCTTCCAATACCACACTTCTTTTGGCCACAATGGACTGCGCTGGACTTGATTTAGAGCAGAGGTTTTAGATTTTTTCGGGCCACAAATGCCGCAGATTAAAAAACCCTTAGTCTAGCTCAGTGTTTCTCAAGCTCAGCAACTTCAAGGTGGGTGGACTTCAACTCCCAGAATTCCCCAGCCAGCCATGCTCATCAAGTTGTTCTGGAGCCTTAGGTTTCCATGGAACAAAGTTTGAAAAACCCTGCTTTAGAGGAGCAGTTGGGTGAAAGAAAAGAAAATTAGCTAGACTCACAGCCCATTAGTGTGTCTAAGGAGCTAAACTAATGTATAAATGATGCTAGCCAAATAAGGGTGTCATTTTCAGCTAAATCCTCTGCTAAATCTTAGCAGGATCCCATTGTTCAATGAAACTTACTCCCAGATAGCAGCATATAAGATTGTCCTGTAACAGTACAACAATAAAGTGTCAAGTTTAATGGACTAATTGGGAGCAGGTGTGTCTGTTATTCCCAATTGTCTGTTAAATAGAGGAGTATGTCATTTGCATCAGTTGATGTCCTTTGTTGAATGACGTAATTATGCAATTTATGTACACCACTGCGGATGATGAAAACTTAAGCCTCGCCCGGACTGCTTCCGATGAGCAGACTAGTCCAGTACACCCAAGTGACAGCCAAGTGATGTCAGAGATCCAGTCTGTTAAATCCAAAGTCTGCTAAGTTAGGTTCTGTTAAATTAATTTTTTTCTAGGTGAGGCCAAGTCAGAAATTTGACCTCTTGCATCCAAATTTTGCTGAATGAGGGTCTGTAAAATCTTTTTTTTTTTTGCGATGTCCCATAAAAAGTTTGGTCTGTTGCATCCAAAGTCTGCTAAATTAGGGTCTGTTAAAGCAAGGTTTTACTGTATATTTTAGTGAACTGTTGAGCATAATCCTACTTCCATATATTTACTTTTCTGTATAGAAGCTAGAAAATTTACTAAACACACACACACACACACAACAAAAGGAAAGAAAGTTAAGCATTCAAGGAAACATCCAGTACAGATTCCCCCCATCTAAGGCCCATCTAGAATGTTGGGAGTATTAAACCCAGAAGTAACTACCAATGAGGTGGTTTCACAGAAGAGATGGTGAATTTTGTTTGGACAATTGACCACTAAGTTTTGCATTCTCTTTCCATCTGGATAGATGCGAGTCCCGTGACACACACAGGAAGCAGCTATCATGCCGTTGTTGGGGGTGTAGTAGCAGTTGTCGTCTTCCTCCTCCTCATCCTCCTCATCATTCTGGGACACTACTTAATTCGGCACAAAGGTAAGTCACAGACAGTTGCCCTCTCCCCTATCAGTCCCTTGCATTCCATCTTCATGTGTCTTGGGGTTCCACATCCTCAGCAATACCTGTTTCCTCTTGCCCCTTATTCAGAGGCCCTGTAAATCTACAGGAAGTCCTCACTTAATGTCCATTCATTTAACAGTGGTCCAAAGTTATGACAGCCTTGGAAAAAGTGCTTTAAGACTGGTACTCACACTTACGACCGTCGCAAAACGTTGCACCACCCCTGTGGTCATGTGATCGCAATTCAGGCACTTAGCAGCCAGCTCTCATTTACAACTAGTTGCAGCATCCTGTGGTCACATGATCATGATTTGCGACCTTTTGTGCCAGTTCCTGGCAAAAAACGTCCATTGGGGAAGCTGGATTCACTTAACCACGCGGTGATTCTCGTAACAGCCCGTGATTCGCTTAACAACAATCATAAAATGTCATAAAATCGGGTCCAGCCATGTGGTGACTCACTTAACAACCACACCACTTAACAGCCAGTTTTCCGGTCCCTATTGTAGTTGTTAAGTGGGGACAACTTGTATTGCCCAGATTGGAGGCATATTTTACACAAAGCAACATTTTTCAAACATACACTGTCTTATTTTATTTCTGCCCCGCTGGGAGATCTGAAAGCTCCCACTGTCCTAACAGCCAGGAACCACGCCGAGTCGAGGAGCAGGTCTCTAGTGTTTATTACTGCTACATTAGACAGAAAATCCTAACAAACTGAAGAAGCGTGGGAAAAACCCAGACAGATCAACCCCAAAAGTCAAGGCGGGTCTGTTCTGTGTCTCTTCGAATGGCTGCTTAATTCCTCAGTACTACGCATGCGTTTTCCCCCCTGGATAGGGGCCCCCTCCTGCTCACCATCAGCACTCATGACACCCACTGATTTATAGAGGACCTTATAAGAAGGGAGAATAAATTACAAGTAGCAGGTCAGGAGCTTAAATGAAGGTGGAAGGGGACTTTCCATCCTCCAAGAACTAAGGTAACTTCCATAAGGGAAGGGCAACAAGTAGCCTAGGACCCCCTGTGCCCCCACCTCATTTTTCCAGCCTTAGCCTGGCTGTCCTGTTGATCTTCCATCTCGATTTAAGACTCAGGAATAACCTGGAGCTTCGAATCTTTCTTTTTATGAGCCTGAAGAAGAAAGGTTTGCAAAAATTGGTGTCCTTTTTTCTCATTTTCTCATCCAATAATTATCCTTTGGCTTCTTCCTTCCTTCCTTCCTTCCTTCCTTCCTTCCTTCCTTCCTCTCTCCCTCCCTCCCTCCCTCCTTTCTCTCTCTCTCTCTTTTCTCCTTCCTTCCCTTCCACACAGGTACCTACTTGACCCATGAGGCCAAAGGCTCGGACGATGCCCCAGATGCAGACACAGCCATTATCAACGCAGAGGGAGGTCAATCAGGCGGGGACGACAAGAAGGAATATTTCATCTAAGAGGGGAAGGGTGGGGCATGGTGGCAGGGCAGCAGGGAGGAGGAGGAGGAGGAAGAGGAAGAAGTAGTAGCAAATTGGAACTCGACCTCAACAGGATGACAACGGAACCCACCCAACCAGTATGTCTATGGCATTTCTCTCGTGCCCAGGAAGGAATTAGACGGAAAGACAGAGGGACAGTAGCAAGGAAGGGCCGAGACTAACGACAGACGGAGGAGGAGAGAGAGAGAAAGAGGGGGGGAGAAAAAGAGATCAGCTGGCTCATGATGCTTCTTGAACTTGTATAAAACATTGCTACCAAATGGGAGGGGGGAAGCCCCCACCCATCTGAACACTGAGAATCCTTCAAATCAAACACAAAAGCATCCCCTGCTTTTCCTGCTTGCTTGTATCTACATCCCTGCGGCTGCCAAACTCACACTAAAAACACAGAGCTGGAGAGTGAGTGATGATGCTTCCTTCCTTCCTTCCTTCCTTCCCTCCTTCCTTCCGGCTTGTTTTCAGGGCTGTTGGTTTGGGGGTCTCTTCCCTTCCCCCCCCTTTATCCCCATTTTTTAAATGATGTGCTCTGTTTTGGACTCCTCCTTTTCTTTTGGAAGATCTCTGTTCTTGTCCCCTTCTGTTGGGAATGTCTTGATGGTGGTGTGGGATATTCGAGGGATTTGGTGGGTGTGGCCTCTGCTTCCTTTAAGATTGTCCTAGTTTTTGGCTGTGGCCTCCAGGATAAAATCAGCTTGTGCAAAAAGAAAAAAAATGGGTGGGAGTGGGATACCCAGCTTGGGAGCAGACCCCCATTGATGAGAGGTGGGTCCTTCCTCCCAATGAGAAATCTTTAAAGATCTCCTGCAAATTGGATCTTGGATGGGGTGAAGGCCCAATGGATGGGAAAGTCTTGAGATGCTTGGCTACTTAACTGAGGAACCAAGCAAGACAGATTTGAGAAGGTAAAGGGGTTTTGTGGGTGACATGTAATGCCCCCCACATTCGAAAAATCTTTGTTTCTTGGGTCCTCCTGAATGAGATAATTGGTGTCTGTTGTTTAAGCCTTCTTGACCTGATCCCTGTTACTCAGGTCCTCTCCAAACAAATTGGTACTAGTTACTTGAGTCCTCTTGATTCAGAAGAATTGGTACCAGTTACGCAGATGCCCTGATTTGGATAAACTGGTACTGATTACTTGAGTCCTTTTGATTTTGAAGAATTGGTACCAGTTACTTGGGTTCTCACAACTGGAAAGAATTGGGGAGCCCTTCCTCAGATCCTCTTAACTTTGGACCATGTTGGGACCAGGTCCTGAGTGACCATTGGGAAGGGTCCATGGCAGGTGGGAAGCCATTGCGTACTGATTTTATCCTTCAGTCTCATTTTGTTTCTCCAGTTGAGTCTCTTTGTTTCAGAGAAGAATGTTGTTCTGTGGTCTGTGTAACCGAGGGGCGCCAGCTACCCAGTTCCTGTCCCCACCCAAACCCATGGGAAAAAAAAAAATTCTGACCGTGTGGTTGGATGCCACCCGAGTGTCATTGAAGCTTCCCATCCATGGGAGGGGGGGATGGTAGTAGGCACGGGTGTTTAAAGGGGGTCGGTGAAAGAGGCCCCTCACCAGGATTTTCCTCAGTTTTGAGCCACACTGTCTCAGTGTTCAAGGGTGTCTCACCCGTCTGTGTCTTCCTTGCCGTAGAGATGAGAAAGGACTTTTGAGGACCATCAACTTTGGGGACCAACCAAGGCAGGTTCCAACCAGCACTACTGTCCAGTGATGGGGAAAGTTGAACCAACATGGTTCTTGGAAGGAACAACCTCCACCATAAACCCCTATCGTTCACTGCTGATTACAAGATGATGGGGGAAGTCTGCTCAGACCTCAGTCCCCAATTAACACAATTGCAAGCAGACGGCCACCATTTTCTTTCACCTGGATTGGAAATGGTGGTGTGTTGCAGACTCCCTTGTTGCTCAGACTAGTTGCAAATCCCATGTCTTGATCTCACGATGGGATCCCGGAAGGATAAGTTTATGTTTACACATTATCAGGGAAAGTTGCGTGAAAATCAGCCCTGGTTAAGCACACCAGCTGATGTGACACCAAATTGTGACATTCGTAACAACACATTTAAAAAGAAAACCTCTGGATGGTTGTTCATCTACCTGACCACTTTATCATAAAAGTCTATAGTAAAAGGGGGGAAAAAAATCACATAGCTACTGCCAGTGTTTTAAAGGTTTTCACAAACACCTCGGTGAGGGCTAGAAACGTGGTGGATATTTGCATGAAACAAAGCAACGTGAACTTGGAAGATTTGCATGAAACAAAGGGATTGACCTTTCACATTTTAAAGTCCCTGATGGTTTAACATCAGATCTGGGGTGGAGAAATCTGTTGCCTTAGCTTTGCAAGTTTACAACTACTTTTTAGTTTTTTAAGTGTTCAGTACGATGAGTATACATGCAGAGAAAAAGTCCTCACAATTCTTGTGTTTATTCCTAGTTTTTGCCATTTTGCAGGATGTAGCATTCTGGGTTCTTTTCCTACCAGAACAGGTTTTGATTTTCCGGGTTTCCGGGCCACCCACTTTTCAGAACATGGCCCATGGCATCCACCCATTCTGCCAACTTCTGTAACTGAGGCCTACAGCCTGAATTTTTATTGCTGATCGATAACTAGAGCTTTCAGAATGAGCTGGATTGACGTTATTGTGTCACTGATTTATTTGGAATGTCTGAGCATGATTTGAGGCCAATAAAAGGAATGACCTCTTGATAGATTATGGAATTCACTGCCCCTTGTTCTAGGCAGGGCCACCAGCTTGCATGGTTTGGGGGGGACCCATGGAGGATCAAGCTATTAGCTGTAAGAGCTGTCTCCTGGGGTTATGCGAATCCATGTTGCATCGATGCGATTGGACAGATCATTGCATGGAAATCGACCAATTGATTCAGTTGGTTGAATTGAACGATTCCATGCAGATGATTTTGGAAAAGGTCTTGAAGATATTTTTTGTCTGAATCGAACTTTCAAATCCAGCCCTCTCCTTCAGATGTTCAAAGCAGTGATTCGGATCGGATCCACGGAGACATTGGAATTGGCTCCCGGAGTGTTCCGATTTTCCAATAGAATGGATTCAACAAATTGGATTGAACCCGATTTCCCCCAGCCCTCCTCTGCTTTGTCTCTATTTTGGGAAGCAACATCCTCTTAGTGGGGCAATGGTGGGGTGGAGTCACCCCCGCTAATGGCTGTCCGGATCGGTGGAAACAGGCCACGGGTCTCGCGTTTTGGCCCGATCTGGCAGAGTGATTCATGACCAATCCATGCAAATGCACCAGGCCTCAAACAATACAAGGGAAACAAGGGAAGCCTTCCGAGGCCTTTGTGTGCTGGAAAGGGGGGCACGAGATTTGTTGTGTGTGTGTTTGTGTGCATCACTGATGGAATGCTCTCGTCATCCTAATTAGAGGTGGTGTTTTGGCTCAGCGGGTTAGCAGCAATTTTAAAGCACTTGATGTCTCTTTCAGCACGAAACAATTACTTGCTTTTGGATGCTCCCCCTTAAACTATTCCTTACCCCAATGAATGCCATGCATGGAATGGATCGCCCTCTTCAAACAGATTCGGCAGCTTTACTGTTTTAAACCCTTTGCTTTTATTTCCCTATTTTTCCCTGGGTGACTAAGCCTGCCCCATTTCAATCCCCACTCCAAGAAGACTGTTTCAACGTAGGATTTGCCAGCTGTCTGTGTTGCATTTGAAACAGAAGCGCATGGATTTTAATGCTTGCATGGCCTTGCCAGTTAGGTTCTAAGGATAACAGGCAGTTGGATGGCTTTTGCTAAAACAAGCAAAACATTTGCAGGCACAGTTCAACTCAAACAGGGCTGTCCCCTGTGTTTCTTTTTTGAAATAAAGCTTTGCAATCGGTCTCTAAAGAGAAACGGCTCAAATTGTTCCTATTATGCAAACTATGCCCTCATATGGACTAGGACCATGATTATTTCAGACATGTAAATAATTTATTTCTGAAGTAGAGAGGCCTTCTCAATTCATTTCCACTTCTCCCTCTAAGAAGTAAATTGCTTTTTATAATCAACGATGCAGCTACAAGGATGGATAAATGAAAAATTTCAATGTGGCAATGGTGGTTACTGTTGTTGTTTCATTGATGGTGTTACTGTTGTTACTATAATTGTTGTTGTTATTATTGTTCTAACTCTTATTATGCCATATTTTCAGGCCACTCAGAAGGTGATTTTCATGGCAGATCTTGAAAACCACAATATTTTTTTTTTAAATCAAAAAACAAAATCTCGGCGTAGGGAAGGAGGGGAATGCATTTTTCTCAATGCTTTTTAATCCCTATATTTATTGGCAGAATTGAAGAAAGGAAAGTGATCTGTTAAGTTTTGGTCTCTGTTATACAGGGCAATGCAAGTCCAAAAAATTGGGGTGGGAGGCAGGTTTTCATCTACAACTTCCTCACTCAGTGTCATGGCATAGTTCAAAAAACTCACTGCAAGGAATCAGTTCAGATCACTGCCTTGAGCAGTGCTTCTCAACCTTGGGAACTTTTAAGATGGTGGACTTCAACTCCCAGAATTCCCCAGCCAGCATGGCTGGCTAGGGAATTCTGGGAGTTGAAGTCCACACATCTTAAAATTCCCGAAGTTGAGAAACACTGGCCTGGAGCAACCCGGCAAAATGGGGGTGGGGGGGGAGATAATAGGAAGAGCGGGATAAAAAGGAGGCTGCCCCACCTATTTTATGCCCATCACATTTTTGTCCTGGCCCCACCCACCACTCACTTTGACTCCATCTTCCTCCAACTTCTGAGAAATCATTCTCAACCCTCCGTGAGGTCCAACCATTTTCCTAGTCCTCAACATCAGCATCTTTTTATTTATTCTTTCCCCGTTCATCCCTATCCTTTCCTCTTATGGGGTCTTGGGGAGCCTCCGGCTTTCCTCCCCTCCCTACCTCACAACGACCCTGTGAGGAAATGGTCCAGAAAGGAAAGCCAGACCCTATTAAATCAATAAACTGAGCCAGACAAGGAAGGGAGAAAAACGGGGGCAAAACCCATTTCCGTTTTGACATAACGTTCAAACGCAGGACAAGATTGTTCCTAAGAGGCAGGCTGTTCAATTGCAAACCTAGAAAGATTTATTGACCATTTGATTTGTTGAGCGAGAAGAGATTCAGCTCAGCAGCATCTTCCAGCCTGTTGTCCTATAACTTAAAAAAAAATTACAAGATCTGCAACTAATATCCTGGTAATGGTGCACTGTGGTGATCTTCATGGCAACTCCAAAATCTAGTTAAAACACCAGGGAACATAAATTGTATTTCAAGCGAGCTAGAAAAGAACTACCCCACCTTTTTTATTATTTAAATAGTGTATCGGCAAAAGATTGGAAACAAACTCTAATAAAAGAGTCCCACTCCGCACATACACAGTAGCGCATATTTGTGTGCACAATCTTGAGAAATGCAACATTTTTAAAATCCATTTTCCACCCAGCTGTCTTCTAACCAGCAGGTCAGGTAAATATGTTACAGCTGCCTTTGCCCATTGTGTTTAATTAGTTAATTTTTTGCTGGGTTAAATGCTGGGGAGGGGTGTTCATTTGGGGCAGGGGGTGGCACTGTGTTTGTGCCAGGTCTACCAGTATGATTTAATATATTGCCAACCCAGAACGCGGAATGTATTTATTACCAGGGGAAGCCTGTTGTGTCTTCCCAAAAACGAGGCTTGCAGAGATGATGATGAAAAATCTACTAAGATGACTTAATATCACTAAAAAAAGGAAACCCCCTCTGCTTGCACCATTAAAAGGAACACACACCCCTTGCACTTTTAGTCTGGCTCTGAACATCCTATCAGCGAAAATCACAGCAACTGCACTTCTCCCATTAGAGAGAAATTCAGATCATCCCCTAAGCTTGTCTGTGAAAAGTGAAAGGGAGTGCTAATCACCGTTAGACGAAAATGGACCCATTGGAGGGGGGCGGCTAGGTGCATGATTCCCCCCTCCCCAAGTCTGTAAGTTGTCACCTATTCACCCAACCACCATCCAAATAACTTGCTCTTCACCGGAATGTGTATGCAAAGCAGCCCTTGTTTTCCACATTCGCAGCGCCAAGCAGCCTTTCGAGAGCCAATCGAAGGCCGGCCCATTTGTCTCCCCTGTCCCCAGCTCCCCACCCCATTTTTCACGAGAATAATTTCTTGCTGCCGTGAGCAGCTTGCTAAACGTTCATCTGTTCTTTCTCTCCCCCCACTTTTTTTTTTTTTTTTTTTTGGTCTTCCTTGGGAAGATTCACATCCACTCACATCCTTCTGCGGTCCTCAAGGTGTTTTGCCAGCCTTGGGAACTGGTGCTGGCGTTGGTCTGGTCAGGCCCCTCCTGGGGCCTGTGTTTCATTGGGAGGGGGCAAATGTGGACCCCCAGGGCCTCTACTTGTGCTGTTTCCCCCCTGCTCTGTGCTGCTTTCAATGTTACCTGCCCTTTTTTTATATGTCGAGTGATGTCCTGATTACCAGGCGTGCCAAATGTTTTTCTGGCTCCTTGCAGATGTTCATGCGAGCGGCATGAATATTTTTCCAAGCCTCAGCCCTCTCCAATGCACTTTAACAGGGACATGGTGTCTTCCAAGAGTTATTCAGGAACACAATTGCTAAATGCCAGCACGCTGCCCCCGTTACTTCAAACTGTAAGCTGCTGCTCCAGATAATAAGTGCTGGCAGAACTGTGTGGTTCCCCCCACCCCCCACTCTGCGCCGCCGCCTTTTAAAAATGCGAGTGATATTTGACTAAGCACCCTCAAACCTCCTGCTTCCATTGCAGACACTTGCAAGGTGTCTCAAAGAGGGCTTGGTTAATTTCCTAACCGAGTTGCAAAGGCAGAACAGAGTTAGGATGGCTGTAAGCGTGAGAGAGGAGCCAGGCTGTGATTTTTGGCATGGGAATCGGCTGTTTCGGGTGCACTGTTGTTTCTGTTTGCTGCTGTGCAGGCTGTGCTGAGGGGGCCTTTTTGCCCCTTGCCGAGGCATTATTATTATTATTATTATTATTATTATTATTATTATTATTATTATTATTATTATTATTATTGCATGCATTTTGCCCACCCTGAAGGGCAGTCTCTCCACCCAATCCAGGATTGGAGACTTTTTGTCTCCGGTTGCAGAACTGAAAGGAGGGTTGACTGAGGCTGGTGATGCTCTGATGGAGCGATGCTCCAGTTTCACAGCTAACAGACTCCTTTGCAAAGAAGATGGAGCTAACAGTGATGGGAAGAAAGCAGCTGTTGGTAAAATAAAGCCCTTACAAGTCTACACTCCTTTTTTTTTTTTTAATTGACTCTCTCGAGCAGCGTTTCTCAACCTTTGCAACTTTCAGATGGGTGGACATTATCTGGCTGGGGGAATTCTGGGAGCTGAAGTCCACCCATCTTGAAGTTGCAAAGGTTGAGAAACACTGCTCTTGAGCCTACTGACTTGCGATCTCTTCTTCTCCACAGAGCTTCCAGTTTGAATAAAGAGAAAGGAAGCGGAGTTCCACATTGGCAAGTGGCTAGAACCCAATATTTATTCATTTATATGCGCCCCGCCCCCCGATAGTCTGGTGAATCTATTTTCCTTTTGCTTGTGTTTTTTGTTTTTATGGGAGGGCTTATGAAAAAGACAGAGAGGGATTTAAAAACGTAAGCCCAACGGTGCTGTTTAGTCCAGTTTTATCGTTGTTGTTGTTATTTAACTTGGGGGATGATGATGATGATGATGATCAACCATAAGGATTCTGGGAAGTCCACACGACATACATAAAGTGGTCAGTGAGCTTCCAAGATAACGTTTGCGGAGATTATGAAAGCAGACCCATATAAAAGGTAAACTATAGTTCCAGGTGGAGTGTTCAGTTTTCACAATCATAGTTCCCTCCTCTGGAATCCTGCCATCTTCAGAAATGCCTCTGGAAATGGATTGATTCCCATTCTGAATTTTTAAAGGCTGCATGCATTTGCGAGAATGAGGAAGACATTTGCATTTTTTCTCCATGCATTCTACTTAAAAAAGAATGCGAGCAGGGCCTCTTTCCTAACCTGCTGGCTCCTGCCACCTATTTCATCCTGGAGGAGCCAAACTCCTATCAGGGTGATAAAACATGTTTCTTTGTGCTATGTATTTCCTGGTCTTTCTCCTGCCCTCTCTAACTTGGGATGCAAGAAAGCTCAGGCGGATTGCATCTGGCTTCCTTAGGGTCTTGCCAGTTCTTCCTATTTGGCAGCCTCTGATTTCTCCTTGTACCCAAGGACATTAGGCACCAATGGGTGATGAAGGCTGCCTGGCCATCCCAAGGTAGGAACACCATTCTGGTTGGGCATGACCATCTACTGTTCTTTTAGCAACAAGGTTTAGCAACAGTGGGCTGGATTTCCAGGGGAATGTCCTGTTCCCAATAGCCCTCTAGTCTCTGGGCCCAATGCAGTCCACATCTGGATGGGAAATGGCGTGGCAGAGAAAAATGCTTCAGTGACTCTGCTTCCGCCACTGGCCATTCAAGGATTAAGGGACTCCTGGTCAGCCATGGGGCCCTTCTAAAAACAGATCTAAATGGACACCGTTGGTGCTGGTGCCCATTTTGGGGAAGGTGGTCTTTGGCCACTGCAAGGGGAAAGTTACTCTCCCTCAGCATCTCCCAGGTGAGGTAGCTTATGTTGCGTGGCCATGAGCAGAAACCAATTCCTCCCATCCCCTTCCCACCACTGCCCACCAGGCCTAGACAGACATGCAACTCCAGGTGAATAACAGCCTGTTCGGTAAGAAACACACGAAACAGTGGGGGTGGGATGGGGGGGATCAAAGGCTCCGGACTCTGCAGTAGGTAATATTGCAATATTTTGGACTATGATACCCTCCTGTGCACCCCGGCCTTTTCCATCTGTTATCGGGGGCTGATGGGAATTACAATCCAAGAGGACCGCCTCTGTGGCTCTACCCCAGCCACCTTCACCCCCTGCTTCTATGCATAACCCTAATAATCCTATGCATGTGATCTAGCTGCAACAGCACGTGTGTGTATGTAATATGTTCCCCCAAATTTGGGAGGCCAGTGGGGAAATAAGATCAAGTAGATGGTCAAATTGCTTCTTCTCGCCTCTAGATCCTGGCCTTTCTCCAAGGAACTCCAAAGCGGTGTGATGGCGGGGAGGATGGTAGGTCTATGCCGGTGTTTCTCCACCTTGGCAACTTCAAGCGGGGTGGACTTCAACTCCCAGAATTCTGGGGATTCTGGGAGTTGAAGTCCACCCCGCTTGAAGTTGCCAGGGTGGAGAAACACCTTGCTCACTAGCTCCAAAAATGCAATCACTATCCTGGCAGCTGGCGCCCCCTACTGGAACTGGTCAAAATGCTTCCTGATTGGAGTCGGGCTCTCCGAATATTTACCCAAAAGCCATATTTGTACTGAGCTAAAATTTAAAAAATAAAAGGAAAACATGCATTACACACACACACACACACACACACACAATCTTCTGGGTTGGCCGTGGGGACAAGTGAGGTTGGCGGTCTCAAATTGTTGTGCTTTGTTCTTGTATGTATATAAAACTTTCAGGGGTATGGGGCGAAAAACAGAAACAAGTTACAACCGATGTCGATGTTCCTTTATAACCTTTCTAAATATCCTGTGCTAATCTCAGAAGATAAACCTATAAATATATCTGGATAATATGTGTTATCTTGCTGGCGTCTTTCTGCTTTCCTACCCAGAGGGGCCCTTTGGGTTGGATGTTGTTCAGAAACCCCACAGGAGCGTTGGGAGGGCTGAGCACACGGTGAGTGGACTATCCCTCGGGACATGGACCCGGGGGCAGTTCATGGCCAGGACAAAACCCCACACGGAGAGGAAGGATGGGTTGAGTCCTGGAGAACAGTGGCGAAACGTTCTCCAAAAATCCCAACTTCAGGAGAAGCCCAAATTAGCTATCGTGGAAACCCACAAGAAGACCCCTTGGTGGCCAGGAGAGAAAACATCACATGCCGAGTCACATCCTTGATGCCATAAAGTCGGCCTTGGCAACATTGCCCTGCCCCAGGTGGTGGCCGGAGAAAGGAGACTTTCCAGCATTAATTGGAGATATCCCAGCCTGAATGTGGGTTCAGATCCTTGTGGTCAACCGTTCCTGTCCTCCACCAACCGATGGGTCTTCTGGCACTACAAATGGGCATCCCGTTGAAGTAAACCTTTTCATCATGACAGTTATCCCTGCAAAATTGTACATCCTCGTTGCACATGGCAGTCTTCCATGGGTTTAATTTTAGACTAATGAGCTTAGCCTCCACACTTGCTTTCGCACAAACATACTCAAAATGGAAGCCGTGGGTGTATGTGGAAGGAGAGGAGGTAAGTGAGAAACCACTGGCCGTGACATCGCGATGCAAATCCCATGACGGACATCCTTGCCCTCAACGCCAGGGTGTCAATGCGCAAGGATGGGTTTGCCTGTGATGTCGCCAAGTCCGTCTCATAATTTTTCCATCGTGGTTAGCTGCAGATGCCTGGTGGAAACCATGATGGCATTTGCAAAACACAGAACTGAGCTAAAACAGAGTGTGATGGTTGGTGGCTTCAGATGTTCCCAGAACAAGGCTCTTATCTTGGCAAGCTAGGTGAACAAACCTCCCTAAGCCAGAATATGTTTTGGATATCATCTGTTACAGGAACCCAAGGCAGTGTTGTGTTTGTTAACCTGGGTTTAGCAGGAGAACGAATTCTGCCACCCCAAAGCTGGCTCAGCAAAACCAGATTTTGAACAAGGGAGAGAGAGCTTGCTGGGTTCTAGAATGCAACGTCTTTCCTAGAAGGGACTCCAGTCTCTGCTTCTGCAATGAAGAAGCAATGTGTTGTGTTTGTGTATGTCTGGGTGTGAGTGGACCCTTTATCCCCAGGGTGTAAACAAGATGCTTGCATACGTGTTGTCTGCATGCACATGGGCTTGAGAAGGGTGCATATGTGTTTCCACTGTATTTCTATTCTCTTGTCTTCTGACTGTGTGTGATACGTATATGGGAGTTATCCTGCTAATGGACAGAGTCCTGGCCCCTTTCCGTAATTTTCTTCCAATGTTCCTTGGGGGTGGGGGAAGGATCTATGCTGAGAGCTTTTTCTGCCACGAACCCCCCTGAGACTATACATAGCCACAGATTGTATTACAGAGAAAACCAATTCTGCTCAAATACAGTTCTCAAAATATTTTTAAAAAGTTAAATAGGTAATAAGGTAATATTTGTGCTCCCTTATTAATCTGTTAAATCAATAACAAGACAATAGCCTTTTCTAAGGCTATAATAATTTTAGATAGTGAGATTTATTGAAGTGAACAAGTACTTTGTAGCCCAGAGGCCATAGATTACTCCATTGCCTACAACGTTATTGAATGAAAAGCTAAATTTCAATTAAAGGTTAGTTGACAATAAAGTTGATGTTGTTTTCCCATCCAAGTTCATGGAGCCCAGGTTAAGAACTCCTGGACTAGCAAGAATTTGTAAAAGGCCTTCAACGAATGCAACTTCATGCATCTCAGAATGGGAACTGAGCGGGTACAGGTAGTCCTCGTTTAGTGACCACAGTTGGGACAGGCAATTTGGTTAAGTGAAGCGGTCACTAAGTGAACCTACAACTGGCTTACGATCTGACTTCAGCTTTCCTTTGCTTTACAGACCTGTGAAGGTCGTAAATGCAAGGATTGGTCATAAAGTTACTTTTTCATCACCGTCCTAACTACAGTCAGTCTCTAAACAAGGACTACCTGTACCAGGAAGAGCTGAAGTCCAAAGTCCAAAGTAGGTGCGGCCTCCAGGATTGCATGGACAAATAGTATCTTTTCTCTCCTCTTGTCAGTCAATGCATGTGAGCCCACCAAAATTAGGGTCACATGACCAACTAAGAGACCTAGATTCCCAAAGCTTGCCAACGTGTTTACCCAAGAATAAACCCAGTTGGGCTTGCCTCAAAGCCAAACAGCCATTGGCAACATCCATGGATGAGATTCGCAAAGGATTGCGAGCCAGGCTTCCATCAAAGTCAAAACGTTATTCTTGTAGCACAAAAATCTGGTCATTGTTTTCTGGGTGTGATCCAACATGGTGCTGAGCAGAACATCTGATGAACTCCATCTGATGAATCCATCAGATTCTCATCTGGTGACTCTCCTACTCCGTCTGATGAATCAAGGATTCGCTTTCTGCAGTGGTTTTCACAGAATCACAGAGCTGGACGGGGCGTTAGGGGCCATCTGATCCGACCTCCTGCTCAACACAAGATGCACCAGAGCCTTTCTGACGGATGACCATCCAGCCTCTGTTTGAAGACCATCCACCCCTTCCCTGCCTCCCAGCCAAAGAGCGCTCACCTCTTCCTGTGGCAGCCTGTTCCACTGGCTGACAGCTCATACAGTTCAGAGTTCTCTTTCAACTTAGATTTCACTGCTTGGTTCTGGTCCTGCCCTCTGGGTCAATAGAAAATTAAGTCTTCTCAGTCTTCTGTATGACAACCCTTAAGCCATTTGAAGAGAGATTTCCAAGATGAGAAGAACTTTGATGGAAATCCCCATGGGTGGAATGTGATGCTGTTGCCTTGTATCAAGCTAGCTGTGGGTGAAGGGGTGTGTGTGTGTTCTGACGGATGACCATCCAGCCTCTGTTTGAAGACCATCCACCCCTTCCCTGCCTCCCAGCCAAAGAGCACTCACCTCTTCATGTGGCAGCCTGTTCCACTGGCTGACAGCTCAGTCTATGTCTATGTCCCATTTTCCTGGTCAACCCTCTCTCTGCTTCCTGGCAGCCACTCTGGCTTCCAGCCACCCCACTTAACCCCTTGGAAAAGTTTCTGGGGGAAAGTCTTTTTTGAGGTCCTTTTTGAGCACTTCTGAGAAATTACCAGTAGAAGTGCAGCATTACTCTGGCTTCCAAATAATCTACATCTGTTTATCTGTCTTATCTCCCTGTCTGTCTATACCAATGTTGGTCAACCTTGGCAACTTTAAGATGTGTGGACTTCAACTCCCAGAATTCTCCACACATCTTAAAGTGGCCAAGGTTGAGAAACCCTGGTCAATACTAGCTGTGAACTTCGTCACCAGCATTAAGCAGGCTGGTGACAGCAAGGTACACAATGGTGCAAGAAATAAGCCTGACCAGTGTGTGTGTGTGTATCTCTCTGTATGTGTGAAGAGGAACAGGTAAATCTGATGTGCTGATGTAGCCGGAGAAACAGCATGTCGACCCATCACAGTTCCACTACGAAGTAAGGGGGCAAGAAATGGTATTTCCCTCCCTCCCTCCCTCCCTGCAGTTGGCTCACACCTGTGTGAGCCTCTGCACCCACATGTGTGCATGTGGTGTGTTTACTCCTAGCAGCTCATTACCAGCAGCCCCCTGGCAGATTGGATGGAGTTCAGAGGGAGGAATAGAAGGACTGGGGGAAACCAATTGAAATTACAAGGACTCTGAAAGGAGTGGGTTCTTGGTGCAGGATTAAAAAGAGCTAAATCGGATTTAGCACCCTGATGGCAGGAAGTAAAAGAAATGCCCACCTCCAGACCATTAGGAAAAGCAAGGGGCTGAGTCAGGATTAGGACCACAAAGCATTTTTAAAGAAAGGAAGAAAAATATGTCCAGAGGCAGGGATTTGCTTTCCCTTGCCTAGAAAAATCCATTTTTGTTACGCTCCATCCCCCGGCACAGAAATCAAGCCTGTGAAATCATAGCGCTCTGGAGTTGAATCCGGCATTCTGCTGTGGCCGCCTGGAAAGCTGGATCCCCCTGAACACGTTGGGCGACCGCTTGGGCTCTTCCTGGTGCCCACGGTCAGCTTCCTCAGTGGTTGGGGTTGGTAAGTCTAGATTTGATTCATGCCATATACAAAATCCATTAGACCAACAGGTGGTTTAGTTTGGGCTTGGTCTGTGCATGAACACCCCCCTCCCTAAAAAAAATCTATCTTTTAACTTTCAAAAATGTTCAAGCCAGGAATCAGGTGCTGAAGATTTAGAATCAGAGCTGGAAGGGATATTAGAGGCCATCTAGTCCACCCCTACCCTGCTCAGTGCAGGACCCACCAGAGAATCCCTGACACATCACTCCCCAGTCTGTCTGAAGTCCTCCAGCGAATGGGAACACACCACGTCGTGTGAGACCCAATTCAGAAGGCAAAGCTAGATGGAAACAGTAAGAAAAGTTGACTTCTGGCAGTGAGCAGGCTAAGGAGAAACGGGAAGAGCTCTAATTCAACCGAAAGCAGGATTAGAAACCTTGATCTTCCCAGGCCAAGTCACGTTTCACATGCTAATGCTGCAAGGCCCTGCGAAGGATGAGTCGTTCACCAACAACGGAAGGGAATCGATGCTGCCACTTGGAAGAAGGCCAATCCATAAATTCATGCTATTGACAACATCCATGTCTACACGGATCCTTGGCAAGGGCTTGCCTACATTTAAACCCAGCGGTCAGTCATCCCAAGGGTTTAAGTTTAAGTCCAGATCTCTACTAGCCAGCCCCACTGCCTAGATCCAGATGGAAAATGGAGATCATACAGAAATATTGAACCTAAGTTCAAGAATATCAAAAGGAGCCCTCAAGAGGTCTAGCCACTTGAGTCTAATGTCCCCCACAAAGCACCCATCTAGAGACCTCAAATAACCAATGCTAATGCTGCAAGGCCTCCGTAATATCTGTGACAAGATGTCCACAGGACTTTGCATAAAATCTGGGAGCATGTCCAACTTTCTGTTCTCCTGTTCTGCCATAGTCTCCATCCCTTAAACCTTCTAAATCTTTCCTTTTTTGGCGGGGTGGGGGGTGGGAATCCACAGATGCCACCCAGGTTTGTGTTCTGCTCTTGACCAGCCCACTTTTGTGTTTGAGTTTCTGCCTGGGGCCAGGCCTGCCTTGCTGTGTCCGTGTGCAGGTACGTATCCGCGGTGTGTGTGCATTTTCTCCTTTGCAAAAGTAATTTCCTCCTTGGACCTTGGAGAACCTATTCTCAGCCAACAAAAGAGAAGCTGGTGTGCTCTATTAAACTTAGGACCTCTATCAATCTCCCCTGGGCTGCATTAGTGGCTGGCGTGCTCTGCCTGCCCTTTTTTGCTTTGCTCGGCTGCTCAGTATGAATTTCAAAGGTACCCATAATCAAACGCCAACAATGGGAAAGGGGCAGGGGAGCAGATGGGAGGGAGTCTGGTTCCCACAGGCAGGAAAGAAGCAATCAGCTGGGCATCACATTCCACAGTGGGAGGTGCCACCTTCTACAGTGGGCAGGCCAGTTTCACTGGTGGGCAGAGACAGAACCCAGAGTGGGTGAGGTTTGCAGTATACAAGGTAACTACAGGTAGTCCTCACTTAACGACCACAATTGGGACCAGAATTTCAGTTGCTAAGCGAAGCAGTCAAGCGAATCCGGCCCAATTTTACAACCTTTTTTGCGGCAGTCGTTAAGCAAATCACATGGTTCCCCATTGATTTTGCTTGCCGGAAGCTGGACGGGAGGGTTGAAAATGGCGATCACGTGACTGCAGGATGCTGCGATGGTCATAAATGTGAATTGGTTGCCAAGGAACCAGATTGTGATCCATGACCATGGGGAATGCTGCAACAGTTTGAGGAGTGGTCATGTTGGTTTTTCCAGCACCGTCATAAGTCTGAAGCATCGCTAAATGAATGGTCATTAAGCAAGGACTACCTATATTGCTTTAGTTCTGTGTGCCCCCTAGCTTTCTGTTTGTGACACCCCATTTTAGCTGGCTTTTTCACCGTGTCTTTCCATCTCTCCCTTCCCATTTGCAAGCAAAGTGGTGTGGTTTGCTAAGTGGAACAGAGGTGTCATCTGTCTCAAATTATTCCTGGGCTCTAACATGGGGTGGGGGGAGCAAAAACTAATGCAGACTTTTCAGGGAAGTTGTACAGCCCCCCCCCCACCAGTGCCTAACTGAGAGAGCGCCATCAAAAAAAAAAACCTAATTAGAGCAGTGCTTTTAATTCGATGCAACATGGTTGAACGCATGGAGATTGAAAGTCAATCTTTTTACAAGCTCCATTTTGCAAAGAAAAAGATCTTGCCTCTCTGTCTGACAAGGTACTATCAATCACACCCTTGTGCCCGCCATCTTGACTTTTCTGACCCCTCTCCAGGCACAGCCAACCCACTGCAAAAAAAAGTGAACCAAGATTAAAAATAAGTCAGGCTTATATGTTGTGAGAATGCTGCCTTTTCACTGACCTGGAACCTTTGACTTTGCTCAGTGGATGCGCGGGACGTGAACCGGGGACCTGATTTGACCCTTATTTGCCCTCCTGCACAGCCCCTTCCTGATGTCTTCCCACGGGGATGGCTCTCCCGCTCGACAGAGGCAGTAGACTGGGGTGGCACCAGCTGGCGTGGGACCTTGGCCAAATTTCCTCTTCCCCTGCTCCAGCCAGAAGCCACGGCCACGTCCTCCTCCACTATGTGACGTGGTTCCGAATGAGCTGCGAGCCCTGTGGGAACAACCGCCCCCCCGGTGCACCTCTTTGATCCCCCCAAATTAGCCCTCGCCTCCAAATGGGCTGCGATGGTTTTTTAATTAACTCTTATACAAACAGCTGCCGCCAAGGCTGTTAGTATTCACAGGAGAAGACAGAATTGCAAAAACACTCCGGGATTATAAATCAGGGCCGGGGCATGCCTGCTGCATGTTCCAACCACCAGTGGACCCCCCACCCGAGGCCCCCCTTCCAGCCCACGGGGGTTCGGCGATGCACGCCTCGCTGGAGAAAGGGGACGAGGGGGCCGGCAGAGGACACCCCAGGAGCAAGGCCAGTGGAGGACTGTCCTGCGTTGAATTGATGTTTTGTGAATGATTTTACGAGTGTCAAAGATCATCTTCCTTCTTCCAGGTCCCCATGATCCAACCCTGATTGGCCAACGTTGCATCCTCCTGTCTTGCTTGCTTCTGGGTGGTTGTCCCACCAGAGGGCACTAGAGTCCCAGTCATATGTCCTCCCTGATAGGTTAGGACCTCCTGATAGGATAGGTTAATTTTCTAATTAGCTCCTCCAAGTGGGATTTGCCATCCTTCCCAGTCCCTCTTCAATTGTATTTGGCTACAGATAAAGAGCCCAATGACAGCCACCCTACCCCCATTCATGTTGAAAGTGCAGGGCTGAGTAGCCTGTGGGGGCTTCCCCACCCCCTCAAAATGAGGCACACTCCCCAACCAGATTTTCCACAGTCACAGCCACTGCAGTGAACCCCTACAAATTGCCCTTCGTTTTGAGCCACTGAACAGGAAGCAATTCGGGACCTGTTTCCCGTTCCTTGGGGGCAAAACTGCACTTTCCAGCCATCGACTGCTGCATTAATCAGTGTCCCTGTGTCACACTCCCCTACCTCTTCGCCATGTTGGGAATATGGCTCCCTTGACGTTAGGACCAAAGCCACGCTAGAAATGGATTGCCGGACTGAGAAAGCCGAACTGCCCCCTCCAGATGTTTTCAAAGTCCAGTCCCATCAGCATCAGAAGACCCAGGTCTACCTTTCGCCAGCTTTCAGAATCTACCCCAGCTGTTGCCTGATGCTCACACTCCTGCTTCGAACACAGTTCAATGCTGGTTTGTCTTCTGGGAGAGAGCCCACCAGAAGTTGACTTCATGGGCAGATCAAAATGGCTGACAGATGAACAGCTTGACCTCCTCTTTCTAATCAACTTACCAACACATCCCCTTGCCTTCCTCTGGCCCACCCCACACCCCAAATGATCAAAAACCCAACACTCCCCAGACATCTCACTTTATTAGCATTTTCTTCACCGCTTCCCGCCGGCAAGGGAGGACGCTCTAGGCACTCAACTCTGTGGTTGCGTCTGGCCAACGGCCTCCTCGGCGGCAGGTTTCATCTCTCCCATGGTGGCTTCCCGAGGAAGTCAAACAAAAATCCTTGTCCTCTTGTTAAAAATAATCATCATAATAAAGTAAACCAGTAAACAGTCTCTTCCCCGGCGGAAATTTTCTGTTACCTGGAAGATTGATGACCGCTCTTTGCTTCTCCTAGACGCCATGTGAAGTTACCCATCAGTTACCATGCTCAAAACGCTTACTGTTTCCCTGACCTGCAGGGACTCCATCTGTCATCCCCTATAATAAAACAAGAATGGGAGTTGAACACGGGAATAAATACTGGCAGATCATTCGGTAAAGATGCGATAACTTTTATCCCTGCTCGTAAAAACGGGTGGATAATGTCGGTGGGTGCAGGAAGGAAATGGTGGAACCGTGCCCAGCTGAGGCAGGGAGGGGTCGGAAAGGGAGGAAGCTTCATGTTCGCCCCAAAAGCAGAATGGAGGAGAGCCATTCTGCAAACGGAAGAGATCGATGGCTGTTCTAAGGACAGTGGCTGGAGGGAGACAGAATCAGGAATATAGTCACGCAGGGGGAAAAGATATCACGCATTTTTATTTCTTTTTACCTGCCTTAGTTCAACTGGAGGAAGGAAAATCAGCTGTCAAAATGTCTTTGAAAGAGAAGAGAATTCTCTTTGGGAGGTGGGGGGCACTAAGGGGGGTTGGCGGATGTCTTTCATGGATGCAGTTGCTGACCAGTACAGACATCTGCAGCCTCCCTGGCATCCCTTCGGCCCTTAGAAAGGAACTCCTACTTTTTTCAGACTGGGGCTTGGGGGCATCAGGAGAGGAAAACGGAGGGCCTTTCACCCGGCACCTCCCACTCCGTCAGCCAAGTTTCTTTTCCAGCTTCCAAACCGCTTGTGGCCAGCATTTTCTCTTAGCCCTCTTGTTCTGTATAATGGCTTGATCGTTTCTAAGGCAAAGGGAAGGGTACCTCTGACATCCTACCCCATCAAAAGCATCTTGATGTTTGCTTCTCCCCCACCACCACCACCACCTCACCCTGCCTGCCATCTCTCTTGGTCGAAGACCACCACTGGGTCTCTGTCGATGTTATCATGGATTGTAATTGGTCCATTCATTTTTTGCAGCAAGACCCTTCCTTCCTTCCTTCCTTCCTTCCTTCCTTCCTTCCTTCCTTCCTTCCTTCCTTCCTTCCTTCCTTTTCACCTTCCTTCCTTCCTCTGCTTCTGTCTCTTCCCTTCTTCCTTCCTTCCTTTCTTCCTTCCCCTGCTTCTGTCTCCTTCCTTCCTTCCTTCTCTTCTGTCTCTCTCCTTCCTCCCTCCCTCCCTCCATCCATCCATCCCTTCCTTCCTTCCTGCTAAGCAGGGCATGCTGTGGTATCACATGATCCATACGATTGGCACCCCAGTTAAACGGGACACTGAAAGGAGATCAGAAGGCGGAGAACTTCAATGCCTTGCTTCTCACAGACGATCCATCTACAGCCTTTCTGCACAGGTAGAGAAAGGAGACGAATTTTAACATTAACTCTGCCACCTCTACAGCTTGGTTCTCCTCTGATCTCCTCCTTTCACTCCTGTGGAGGGTCAGGGGGGAAAACAGACCCTGCCACTGTTTTGGTTAGTGGCCTCAGGGCTGCTTCCAAGGGATGAGAATTTCAGGGCACTTCCAGCGGGGTGTGTGGCAGCCCGGCAATTCTTTAGAGGTGGTCCAAGTCCACTCTTCCACTGCACCACCCTCTTTCCAGCAATCCACGGTCTTCTTTGCTGTTCAGGCCCAAGGAAAGCCCAGGGCTTTCTCCCTCGGGCAGCTAGCAAGATTTCTCTGGGGAAGCCTCACCCCCCACAGTTGCCCCCTCCAAATTGCCCCCCAAAATCCAGACAGGAATTGGAGAGGAATTTTCCAGACCCTAAAAACAGGGGACTGCTTGACAGGAAGAAGTAACTTGCAATGCACATTTCAGCGAAACCTCTCTAAACAGAGAAGAGGCGGCGGCGGCGGCGGTGGGGGGGGCGCTCTGGAATGACAGGCAGACCCAAGATGTCACTCAAGAGGGGAGCGGCTCTCCTTCCTTCTCCCTCTGGTTTCTTATTAACAGAGAACGGCAAAACAAATCCAGACACCCCCCATTTTTCAGCAGCATCGATCTAGGGAGTGTCTTGCTGGGATCGACAGCTCCACATTGCCACCTAGTGGCAGCGAGGCCCTCAGTCCAAGCTTCGAGGTGGCCAGGCTGAATTTCTGCTCCAAAGCAGTGGTTCTCAACCTGGGCAACTTTAAGATGTGTGGACTTCAACTCCCAGAATTCCCCAGCTGGCTAAGAATTCTGGGAGTTGAAGTCCACACATCTTAAAGTTGCCCAGGCTGAGAAACACTGCTCCACAGGCAATTGAAGCAGGAAACAGAGCCAATAATCTCTTGGTCCATTTTGCATAAGCCCAGAGAAAGGGTTCCTTAGTCTTGCCCGCTCCCCTATCATTTAGGGAGAGAAAGAAATGGTTTTCTGGGGTGTTCGGGGGCATTTTAGCACATCCCTTTCAACACCCACAAGGGTTTAAGGCACCTCATTATTATTTTTTTAAGCGGAATTGTGAATATCATGTCTCCGTTTAAAAAAAAAAAGGAAACGACCTAAACGACACACCTGCTGCTTGGACAATATATATCAGATAAATAATAATTAATTTCATTGGAATAGTCTCAAAGATTGGGGCAGAATCTTCCCCAAATCTGATTGGGGGTGGGGGGCATAAAAACAAAAGCTTTCCCCTTCTGGTCTGCTCCTGGCATTTTGTCTTGAAAGGTAGACTGCACCGGTTTATGAAGGTTTCATTCCGATGGCTGGAGGAAGGAAGAAAAGAAATCTATGTACTGTACATACCAGTGCAAAAGCATTAAGCATTCCCCGCTTAATCCTTGAAGGGTGGGGAAGCTGGGCCAATTTCCTCTGAATGCTAGATTTCAGCTTTCAAGCAAAAGAGGTTATTTATATTTGCTTGGAAGACATCATTAAAGGGGAACCAAGATTTTCCTTTTGGGGAAGGAGAAGGACTAAGATATGTTGTGATTTCTTAAGAAGAGATAAATCAGTGGAAAATCAATAATTTAACACATTCCCCAAAACAGGTTGGGTTGTCCCTTGAGTAATCTGTCTTAATAGTTGCTCGCGGAGATGATAAGTGATGAATAATTTAGCGCACGTGCGCACGCACGCACACACATGCTCTTTCAAGCACTTCGCTGCTGTAATTAAAGAATGTGAAACTTCGTTTGTTGTACAAAATTATTGCTGAATTATTCAGATCCCGGGTAATTACTAAAATGGTGTAGGAATTTGCCCGCGGAAAAAGGGGGCCCTCTGGAGGCATCACCTGCGAGGGATTTGCAATAAAGCCAATTGTTTCTGTGACCTCCCATTTGGAGATGTCGCTCATGTTAAGTTGGAGGCTTTTTCCCCAAAAAGACAGATAATCCGCTTCTTTTATACTAATACGCGACAGTGCAATAAGCTCCACCGAACAGCTCAAGCATGTTGCAAGCAGCTGTCCGATACATCTGTATTTAGATGGGAAGAGTCGGTGTCTAATATAAAAGCAACGATACGATTATTAATATTATGCACCGTACAAATTAAATTAAAGATTGAGAGTGCAATCCTGCGCACTGTGTCCTGGGAGTTCACTGAACACAGGAAGGAGAAGGAGAAGGAGAAGAAGGAGAAGAAAGGTGTTCAGTGAACTTTACTCCCATTATTATTTATAGAGAGCCAGTTTGGTGTCACGGTTAAGGCACCAGGCTAGAAACCAGGAGACCGTGAGTTCTAGTCCTGTCTTGGGCACGAAGCCAGCTGGGTGACCTTGGGCCAGCCACACTCTCTCTGCCCCAGGAAGGAGGCAATGGCAAACCACTTCCAAAAAACCTTGCCAAGGAAACTGCAGGGACTTGTCCAGGCAGTCTCTGAGAATTGGACATGATTGAACAGATTAAAAAAATATATTTTTTATAAAGTGCTTTCCTAGCTTACTTACAGGTTTCTCAGTTTGATGTCCATTTTTTGTTCCCTAAAGGGAAAAAACCTGTGCAGTATTAAAATCCACTGAATGGCCAGGGAGAGAGGGCAGTTTTTGCTTCCTGAAACTCAGCAGCCCAATTCCTCTGCAGAAGATGGCCTTGCAGGCACACGGAAGCTGATGGTGTCCATGGCTCTTGGACTACCACCACCTCCATCATCCTTGGCCAACAGGACCAAGAAACGGAGGGGATGGCTTTAGCTCAAGGCCCTGAGGATCAAGTTGCTTATCCCATGCTCCACTCCTCCCCAACTTGACCCTTCCAGACGTGTTGGACTACTGTTGGACTATCTTTGGACTACAGTTCTCATCATCCATGGCCAATCTAAACCCCTCTTGCAGATACCTAGTTGTAAATTCGCCCTCCGCAAATACAGGCCCAAGCAGGCCTAAAAAGCCATTAATTCCTGTTTTTACCTGTACTTCCCCCAAAATCATATCAGAATTGATGAGTAAACCCAGTGAGATTTTCAAAGGGCCGATGAGAGACACGGTGAGCTTGTGTAAAATCAAACTCCCTTTTCAAGGTTTTCAGACCGTAAATATCGCATGGCTGCTCCATGGAAGTAGCCAAATTTTTCTCAGCTGCGATTGTTCTCAGAAAGCACTGGGTTGGAACGTGGCCTTATCGTTTTTCCTTTTTGTTTACAAGTTTGCTTTTTAATTTTTTTTCCTTCGTTTTTTATTTTGTGATATTGATTGCTGTGTTTCCTTTTTCTGGTCTTGGGCTATAAATAAAGCGATAACAACAACAATATGGATTCGAACCAAAACATTCACAGAATCATACAGCTGGAATATATCCCAGAGGGCATCTAGTCCAGCCCTCTGCTCAGTGCAGGGTTCACTAGTGAAGCCAGTTTTAGGGGCCTGCTAGAAGCACTGAAATGGAGCAGAGCTTATAACACAGCTGAGAAGCTGGCACAGAAAAAGAATATTATCTTAAAATAGCTTCAGTGAACATGTCAGAGAAACACAGGTGATTGATCTTACACACTCAGCCCTCCCAAGCATAAAGAAACACACGCTTAGACAGATTAGGTTAAGATAAGTAAAGAAGAGTTTTACTGACTTTATTGTTGCTTCTGTTACATCCATCTTGGTGGAAAAGATGAAGTTCCTTTGTTCTTCTTTTCTTTCTAAATACTTAGTTTTGCCCTAAACCCTCAGCCCTATTTTGCTGCCAAGGGCTGTGTGAAAGAAAGGGGCAGAATCCTTCATCAAGGCCCGAGCACGTGGCCCGATGAATGGAGAGCAGAGCAGCATGCTTGCTTCTCCCTGGGTGGAAGAAGGGGAAAGAGAGAAAGAGGAAGTGGGAGGGGCAACAAACAGCTTCCTCAGAGTTGCATTGTGGGACAACTCAATTTACATGCTAATTCACATGCTAATGAGGCATGCTGGATTTGCCAGGACTTCCAACAACTACAGCACATCCTACAGATGATCTCTAGCTGCCAGCCCTTCACTCACATCATGTGGCGGTCTGTTCCACTGGCTGATAGTTAGTACAGTGAGAAAAATTCATTTTAGCCCTGCCACCGCCTTGCCTCTCCCCATTTATTTGTGGGATTTGGGATTCTGAGGTAGACAGCCACTGCCCAGGGAGGTTCTGCATAGGTCCCATGTGGCTGTTGGCGTTCCTCTACAACCGCTGGCGACTCTCCAAAATCCAACCAGCACCTAGAAACTGTCAGCATCTCTGGCGGGAATGATTGATTGCCCTAAATCTGTTAGAGAGCTTTTGGGTAGAAACATGTCAGCATTAGGGAGCAGATCAATTTGATCTGACTGTTTATTATATTTTCCACCTTCCTTGGTTATATTACCATGATGAGGTTTTATTGGTTTTATTCTTATCTGTATGATAATTTTTATCATATTCTCTGACAGGGCTCCGAGATCCATAAGCCTTTTTTATCGTACTGACAGAGTAATACTTCTCCGCCTTTTTCCTGTTGGGTCATTCATTCATTCATTTATTTATTTGGAAACTGTACTTTTCCCATTGCAACCAAAGGGAGGGATTAATTCAAACGATCTCAAGAGGTGGAGTAAATAACTCTCCATGTACCACGGCAGAGAATGGGGATGGGATTTGACTCCAGACAATTCATTTCTCTTCCCACCTCCAGCCACCACCACCACCCGTGGCCAAATTGGGGGGCTAAACCAGAAGAGATTTCCAGAGCCCTGTCTCTTCTCTTAGAGAGGAAAATCAAAACATTCCTATGGGCTGTTCCCTGTGCGGTGATAAAACTCCTTTCTAATCAGCTCAACTAAAAAAGGAAAAGGGAAAAAAAAGCACACCACCATCAGCGACTGTTTTATGAAGGGTCACTCTTTATAAGTCATTATCATTTTCTGGACCTCCTGGATTTCATTTCCCTCTTTTACAGTTCCTTCCCCATCCATATGCTTGGAGAGGGTGTAGCCATAAATATTTATGGCTTATAGTGAGCCTATTTCAGTTCATGTTGCTGGTGAGAAAGAGAAATTGCACCAATATAGGGGTTGGTAATAATATGCTCAAGGGAGCTGGATCCCAAAGCTTCCCCCCGCCCACACAAATAAACTCCCCAAGGATTGTTTAAAAACACCCCAAGGATATGGTGAGAATATGACAGGCAAGAATATACTAGCCTCGTGTGAGAGCCCCACCCAAGATCTCAGTGGCTGCACATGAAATTTTAACAAAATCTTTGCTAATGGTCACTGTCTGTAGATAAGTATCTCTCCACCCTTCACCCCCATCCTCCTTGGGGGTCTTCAACTGCACTGGTGGGTCTACATGATGCTCCTTCTGTCTACCATATTTCTATGAAAAAGACCGTGAGTTGTTACAATGCCTCATAAAGAAGTAGGCTGGTCTTCAAGACACCACGCAAGGCTTGTGGCTGGTTTTGCTCTACCTGACCTGGCTCTCCTCTTGGGGAAAACCTTCTTTAATCTCTGTTGCCTTTGGCCCACTTTGGAGATGGCTATCAAAACAGGAAGAAAGTCAGACGAGGGGGGTTTCTTCTGAACGTTCTGGAGATACTTCCTCAAGGCCCTGCCAAACGTCTGTATGTCCAGCGCCTTCCGTTTTCCACTTGAAAGATTCAACCCACTTGGTGTATCCTGTCTCTGGAAGCCCAACAGCACGCCCACCTTACTTATCTCCTTTCCCCTCCTTCCCACCCCATCTTATCTTACAAGACCATTGCCAGCCTCCGAAGGCTGTTGGATCTGCAAGATAACGGACTTCAGTAGAAGCCACCACGCTTGGAGTAGACATCATGGGTAACTGCATTCAGACTGTGAGTCTTTCCAAGGGTTTTGAGATCAAAGGCCTTCTCCTTTAGGTGGCGGGGGGAGGAAAAGGGGGGAACTAATGTAATGCAATGGTGAAGATGCTGGACTAGGAGTGGAGAGATACTTCCAGTCCCCCCTTAGCCATGGAGGCTCCCTGGGGGACATTGGGACAGTCCTTCCGTCTCAGCCCAAGAGCCAGGATGGTCTAGAGGTGAAGGTGCTGGACTTGGAGTTAGAAGACCTTGGTTCGAGTCCCCCCTTTGCCACAGAGACTCCTTGGGGGACCTACTCTCTCTCAGTCCATTCTACCTTACAATGCTGTTATAAAGAAACTTTGTGGAAGGAGTGTTCTATACATTGAGTATAGAGTCAGGGATAGGGATAGATAGGGATGAAGGCCAAATACCTTAGAAAGCCATTGTAGTGGTGCAAAGTTGGACTAGAAGCCATGAGATCTGGGTTCAACTCCTGTCTCAGCCATGGAAACAGACATAGGGTTGTTGTGGGTAAAAATGGGAGGAAGGACATCGATGTATGCCGCTTTAAACTCCTGAAGGAAAAGCAGGATGGGGATCTACAAATACAGAAATGCCAACTCAAATAAAAGCTGGAGGACTGTTTTTTTTTTAATAAGCTGGGTGTATGTTTGTTCTTCCCTGGGGAAAATAAAGTGTTCCAAACAATTCATTTCTGGAAGGGCACAATATAGTTTGGGTTCTCTTCACAGAGTTGAGGGGGGCTGTAAAGTTTGCAAAACTTCCAGGAATGACCGTGCAGTCTCAGGCTACTGTGAGGTTACATGGGCATCCAGGAAATGTTTCAGAGGAGCAGAGACATGCCCCCCCCCATAATGTGGATATTTTTTGCCGAGAGAAAAAAAGAAAAATGTATTCGGAACCTTTTCAAAAGTAAATTCCACTGCTAACCTCAGATCAACCAGTAAATGAATTTATGTTTGGATCTCTTCTTTCAAATCTGACATTAACCTTTCTGGAGCCAGAATCAGCCTACAGGATAATCATGACAAGAAGGCAAAATCCTTTCCCTGGAAGCCTGTGACCTTCCTGTGCAGATGGCAAAAAGTGAAAGAATTATTCCATTTGATACAAGACAGCTCTATATGATCCCAATTGTGGTAGACTGGAGGATGCAGACCTTCTAAATTGGTATTTGAATGGAAATTTTATATGTTGTGAGCAGAGAGAAAAAGAAATGTTTTCCCCCAAATCTCCCAGAAATAACAGTATTGATATACAGTAACAAGAAAACCGTTGCAGGGAGGCTAGGCAATCAATCCATAAATGCCTGAAATATCAATAGACAAAATGATGTTATTAAACAAAGCAAAATGCCTTTGCGCTCATAAACAGTCCCTTAATTTGCGCAGATGAATTTGTGAGGGGAACACGCGCAGGGCACAGCAGAGGAGCAATTTTTATTTTCGCTTGGCTAAAGGCCTGGTGCTGCACAAGGAATGGTTTGGATTTTGCAAAAGCGTTGGGAGGGGGTTGTCAGCACACGTGGACTGGTGTGCAGAAATGCACTGCAAAGGCCAGGTTACCCACTGGTCACAGTCAAAAAGCAAATGCCAGTAGTAATGCAACCATTTGCCAGGTGGAAATACATGGAATGCATGGGTTGAGCAATAAGTTTTAGATTTGCTATCTTGGTAGAACCTCCATGTTCAGAAGTAGTACAGGTAGTCCTCGCTTAACGACCTCAATTGGGACCAGCGTTTCAGTCACTAAGCAAAGCCGTCATTAAGCAAATCTGACCCAATTTTGCGACAATTCTTGTGGTGGCCATTAAGCGAATCATGCAGTTCCCTATTGTTTTTGCTTGCCAGAAGCTGGCTGGGAAGGTCGAAAATGGCTGCTGGGCACTGTGATGGTTGTAAATGCTAACTGGTTGCCAAGTGCCCAAATTGCGATCACATGACTGCAGGGATGCTGCGACCGTCGTAAGTGCAAAGACCAGCTGCAAGTCAGGTTTAAGCACCTTCGTGAGTCCAAGCCATCGCTAGACAAATGGTCATTAAGCGAGGACTACCTGTATATATCTGTGTGCCGTTTACTAGGAGAACAAACTGTAAAGAGAAGCTGACGGTTTGGGGTCCAGGACTGGAGGGAAAGCAAGATGCTGAGCTAAGTCGGAGTGCCGGCCTGGCCCAGAAAGACTTGTCTTAATGATTTTCTGTGCCGCTTCTGAAATTTTATTGTAAAGCTGTTTATTCTTTTATGCCGTGTTCTATATTTTACTGTTTTTATTGGGTTTGCAATTTAGCAATTTTATTGTATTTTAATGATGTTCCTCCTTGGGAGAGCAGCTTGAGATCTTTTTAAATTAAAAGATGGGGTAGAAATATGTTTTCAAAGGAATAAAAATAGTGGGGAGGAGGAGGAAGGGGGCGGAGGAGAAAAAGAAAGGAGGAAGGGATGTTCAGCTTTTAGGAGATCTTGGCTTTGTGGAACAGGATGGCGGATGAATTGAGTGGGTTTCCTGCAATGTCTTTTTCTAATTCAAGCCCGTGATCTTATCGTAACCTAAAGGAAGGGGATGAAAAATGGTTTCCCCTCCCTCCTCGCAGGAACAATACGGGGGTCACAGGGAAGAATAATTAAACATAAAAATTCACTCCTCACACTCTTTGAGCAAGGTTGTGCTCCGGAAAGGGCTCTCTCTCGCACACACACAAGTGCCCTTTTTCCACCGATGCCTCAGCTTGCAGGTGAAAACGTCAGCCTTAATTTAAAAGGAAAACCTGGTTTTCGGTCTTTCGGGAAACTGATCATCTTCGACCCGGACATTCAGCTCAACCCACTTCCCTCTGAGTGGAGAAATTTGTACTGACTCACAGATGTGCCCCCAAATTTGTGGGGGAACAGAAGGGGCCTCGGTCACTTCAAATCTTATTCTTTTGCACCTTTATGAGGCCTGGGCACTGCTTGAGTTATAATCCCAAAGCAGAGGGGGACAGTCAAATCAGAGTTATTTGCTTAGCCTCTGCTAAGAACAGATGCTACGGAGCCATAATAGGCGAATTAGCCAGTGGACCCCCTTGCCACTGTTCCAATCATCTGCTGCTCATTTGACAGTCATCTTCACCCCTTCTGGATTTAGGGGTGATCTGTTTCAACCCTAAACAGTTAAAATTAAGAAAGCTGGATGGGTTAAACCAGGATGGAACAGTTTGCTGAAGGAACGTCTGGATTTAGAAGTCCCTCCTTCCCATTTCTCCTATTTCCGCCTTGCACAAATTTATTTATTTTATTATTTATTTATTTATTTATTATTCAAATTTAATTACCGCCCATCTCCCCAAAAGAGGGATTTGGCATCCGTTTTTCCACCTGATGCTCAGGAAGCTTGAGAATTTCTGTCAAATTTCTCCCCGGGGTGGTTTTTCAAACTGACTTGGAGGATGGAGGTCTTCCCTTGCTGATGATTAGGAGTGAGGGAAGTTAGAATGGGTGTGAAAAAGTAGGTTGTGCAAAAAAGGACCAGGCACCCACCCCTCACCCTTCCAGCTGGGAGAACTTTGCAGAAATTCTTTTTTCTTTCCTTGAGTGAGAAATGATGGGCAGCGGGGGAAACGGGAAATTTTAACTACATGAACTTGCAGGCTGGTGGGGAAAAAAAGAAGAAGTCACACCTTCTTCGCCTTAAACTTTTTCTCCCTCATTGGGGCAATTTCCCAGAACAGCTGGCTACCCCTCTGAGCAACATTTATGCTCATTTATTTCCCTTCTCAATGCTCTTTCAGAGCCATTTTTCCTAGCCTTATATTTCCTGTGCAACCAAGAACATAATGAATATCGGGAACAATAGCACACCCACTTGTGAAATAAATACGGGAAATATTTTTGGAGCAACGTAGTTCAGCCACCACATTAATTTCAACCATGTGCAGCAGAAAACCTGGGCCAGTTTCCATCTGCCAGCATTGGCACCTCTCCCAGGTTAATTGGATAACGGGGTTTCCACTGCAAAACAGGGGGGCCCGGTATTGCTGGGCAGCTGTGCCAGGCCATTGTTTAGATTTTTTTTTAATTTACTGCAGTCAAAACAGAAATGAATCCCTTCTTTTCTGGAGGAGCCGGTGAGATTTTTCTGATGCAGTTAGCCAAGGCCTTTCCTCTATAAAATATTGCATCTATTACATGCAGAATTCACTTATGGAACTCATGGCCACAAGGCTTGGAGGGAGGAGAAAGGACTGGAGATGGCACAGAAGATGGATTTTCAAGGATAGTAATTTTGTTTTTCAGTCCTGTTTGAGAGGGGAATATAGCAAGTCCCCGGTTTAAGAACGTCCTGGTTTACAGATGACTCCTAGTTAAGAATGGATTGCCGTAAAAAATATTATATTAAAAAATTGAGTATTTGGAAGTGTTTCCTAAGTGTTTCCTTTCCTATAGAAAGGCAAAATATATACTATATACTAAGACAAGCATTTGACTCACTGATGTGAAATAACTTGTCCCGACTTACATACAAATTCAACTTAAGGACAGGAACGGAACTCGTTCTTGAACCAGGGACCTGCTGTAATCTGTTGGGAGTAGTTTATTTAGTTTATTTAGCAAGACTGGTTTAATGAGGGATAGGGCCAAAAATACAGCTTTAGTATTCTCGTTCAATTGGCTGAAAAAGATTTTTCTTTTAAAGGAGAAGAGGATTTGGGTCCAATTCCTCCCAGTCAAGTTGTTGCACTTAGTGATCCCAGAAGGAGTGTGAAAATGTTCTCTTTTTTTTGCACACCTCTTTTCACACCAGCTGCAGCCTCCCTGGCTCCCCCATCATTCCCAACAGAAGATATCGGGGAATCCTGATTTTTCAGACTGGGAAATGCGAGCAGCCATCACACCAGCCATAAAGGAGGCTTCAAACTGCCAGGAGGAATCCGAAGGAAATTCTCAAGCATCCTGAGAAAATGTATTAAAATGAAAACTCTTTTTTTTTTCAGGGAAATAAAACTTTGACAGACTGCACCCCAGATTTTGGCACAGGGTTGATCAATTCCCTTCTCTGCTTTCTCTGTTTTCTCTGAAAATTGTTTTGATCCCACCTTATCCTCTTCATTCTTCTCACTGCCGAGAGTAACCCATATTTAAGTAGAACCTCCATGCTCAGTGGCAGTGTGTCTTCCTGTAGCATAACGCAGGGGACAAATTGCAGGAAAATATCTCTCTCCGTCTCGCTTCACAAACACACACACACACACACACCCTGTTTGTGAGCTTTGAGACCATCAAATCGCCTGCTGGAACCAGAATCCTTGACTAGGCATAAATTTGATCTAATGCAGTGAAGGCATGTTAAAGATGTTTGCAATTATAGTTTGGATATTCAGCTTAATGAAGTCACTTCAAATTCAGCAACAATTCATTTTGCATGGTAGGCACTGGGGGAAAACACTGATTTCATCAGGACCAACACATTTCTTTCCTCTTTCGATCCTTCCCTTCCCTTCCCTTCCCTTCCCTTCTTCTACTTCCTTCCATTTATTCCAAAGATTCTGAATTAACACAAGCATGTCCCAATTAGTCACCCAGCCACTTTTGCACATAGCCTTAGGGGTTCTTACCCTATGGGGTTGGGGGTGATCCCTGCTGAAGTCCTCATTAGCTGACACAATGTCCCTGTTCTTCATCCCTGCAGGAACGCAGCCCTCCTGAGGGCTCTGCACAGCCTGCAGCCTTCGGTGGGCTTGTCCTTCAGCAAATCTGTGGCCTCAGGACTGTTGTGCAGGAGGCCAGCTGGAGCCCCATCTGTCTATTTGCACCATCACACTAAAAAGTTTTCTCCTTCTCCCTCTCTTCCATCTTCTCCCTCTCCTCCTTCTCTTCCATCTCCTCCTCCTCCTCTCCTCTCCTCCTCCTCCTTTCCTAGAGGTGAGACAGATTCTCCTTCTCCTTCCCTCCTCTTCCTCCTCCCCTCCTCCTCTTCCTCCTCCTCCTTTCCTAGAGGTGAGGCAGATTCTCTTCCTCCTCCTCCTCCTCCTTCCAACATTTCATTCTCAAGTTCCCCTTTGGGGCAGGTCCCTCTCTCTCTCCCTCAGCCTCCCAAAGTTGCTTTTCTCCCCATGCTGTTTGGCAAGCCATCAACATAACTCCCAGATAATAAATGTGTTTAAGGAAAGGCTAAGGTGAGAGATAAATTTCCATTAATTCCAAGTGGCCTAGCAAGGGAGGCATAAAGTTATCAAAGGAAATGTCTGGGAGGGAAATGAATTCATATGCCAAGCAAGTGTGCCCTTCAGTAACTTTTTTTCCCTTCTCTCCGAGCCAAATAGAGCCTCCGTTCTTTCAGATCTTGAGAACAAAGCCTCCGACACCTTTCCTACCTGGGGATATGCAACCCCCTCCCCTCGGCCCCACACCTTTTCCCACAGCACATTTTGGACAAACAGGGCCGACGTCTTCAACACAAGTCGCCCTTCCTATCTTCACAGCTCTCCCCCTTTTCCCCCTTGTCTTCAAGAGGTGCAGACATGATCCTCCTCCAACTTCATCCCCCAACACCCTTGTAAGGTAGGCTAAGCCGAGCTCTACGTCCCCCAGTGAGGTTCACGGCTGATCCGAGCCAGTATCCTAATTTAACCCAGAGATGTGAGAGCCAGTTTTGTCTAGTGGCTAAGGTGCTGGGCTAGAAACCAGGAGGCTGTGAGTTCTAGTCCCGCCTTAGGCATGAAAGCCGCCTTTGGCACTCTCTCAGCCCGACTCGGTGCAAGTAGACCAGCCTCCTCATGGGTCACCCCGGGCAACATGACTTGTCACGGCTAAATAGTCTACACGTCTGGCTGCCGCACCTCACAAGGATTTCCCAGCAAGCAAAAGCAGCATGAACACCAAACTGCTATGCCATACGATTTAAAAAAAAAACCAAAACCAGAGATGTATCACCGACGGGCCACCAGAGGCCACCCCAGTTCTCGTTTCATGCTCCGCAAAATTTGGCATCCTCCTGTAATCGTCTTTGGCATTCACACTGTTAGATCATTGACTGCCTAACACCAAAGGGCACCTTCTCCTCCTCCTCGGCGAATCCCCTTGTTTAAAGACAAGGGACCAAGGGCACCGGGTCTACATTTCCAACGCCCAAGGCAAAAAGCCGCTTCTGTATCTAAAACCCAATTAGACTCACCGTTGAATCTTTATTTAACGTTGACAACAAGGCAGCGCCTTCTGCCACTTTCCAAGACAGCAAATAAATTAAGAGGGGCACAGCAGGCTGCGGGGCACACGGTTCTGTCTGCCAACGTCTTCCTTCTTGCCATCCTGCATCCATGCAGCATTTTCCAAAGCCACATGGAGAAAGCACAGACCGATAGTCGATGGTGGCAAAGTTGTGATTGTGCCGCTGTTCATTTTCAGTGTAAGGCCAACGAAAAGCTGCTTCTAGTAAAACAAACAAACCGACAAAAATCTAAAGGCACCATGCTTTATTTAATAAGGAAGGAAAAAAAGTCACTTTGTGTTACGGAGTGTTGTGTGGGTATAATGTGTGCGTGCACTGGATTGTGGAATACAGCAAAGAAGCGTTAAATCTGGGAGCAGAGAAATCTGTGGCCCTACCTTGCAAGTAAATGTAGCTGAGTGGCTTTACTCTTCCAAATGCAATTATTCTAAGTGAATATGACAAGCAAAATATATATATATAACTTCCTAGAAACAGCTCATAAATCTTCCCAGGAGTGCTTATGACTTCTTTTCACAGCCCTTGGGATATAAATTTCCTCTGCTTGTGGAGAAATCTTGAGTCTCAAAAAACAGGGACGCTTCTGGGTTAGAACAGCACAGCATCTTGTGGCCTTTTATAGAGGCTTATAGACTTACAAACATACTTGGTAATCTTTCTGGATTGAGAGTGCGACATCAGTCCAAGGAGAATTGGCCCAATGTATTTTGAGCCACATTTCTCCCATCAGTTTTAATGTACTGTCTATCTATGGGATCCCACCTCAGGAGTGACCAGATGTGCTTATCTGCTGTTTCACATCACCCAGAAATGTAGGACTTCAAGGCCCATCATCCTTCAGCTCCCTGTGGCCATGCTGAATAACAGATTGTAGGACCGGCAAACTTGAAGGACACCAGCTTGAGGATGACTTCCTTTAGCTTCAGCAAGTTGCACAGCATAGTTTCAGTTCATGCTTAATTTCCAATAAGTGGAAGACGTTATCTGGGGAAAGGTCACATCCAAGCTCCTGAAATGAGTTGGTCAAAAGATGGAATCAGGCCTTTGGATATGACATTCCCTTGCAGTATCACCCCTTCACTTTATACCCTCACAGTTTGCCATGGAGTTTTGCCCAAGGAGAACATTCTCAAAACTCTAATTTTTTAGAGGCAGAAAAAAAATGGGGACAATTATAACCTCACTAGATGTAGGCTAATCTTGCTCAAGGTATGTTCTCTCTCCCCACCCCAATTTTGTCTTCTTTCAAAGTCATTCAACTGTTTCCCCAGAGAAAGGAGGGCTCCCTTCCACCATGACATCTTCCACAACCCAAATTCCCATGTAACCAACTTTGGGGGTGTTATCCCAGTGACTTCTCCTTTAACATGTCTGCATTCAAGGGTTCCAGTTACAATACAACCTCAATTTTATAGACTAACTAGACAACCCGTGACTCGTTGGGTCATCGTTTCAGCGATATTTCCTTACCAGATTCCTCAATGCCTTCAACCATGGCAGAGCTTCTAATGTCCTGCCTTCATTGGAAAAGTTCTTAAAAATTCAGGGAGGTATTCAGAGACGCATCTGCCTTGCAAGTAGCCCACGCATTCCTATTGAACTATACAGCCCAGTCAAACATCAGGAGTTGACCACAGGAAATGTTTTATGACATTTTGTATTACGTCATAAAATGTTTTATGGTAATTTTTATGTCAAAAACGTTGTATAAAATCTGCCAAATTTCAATTCCATGGGAGTCATGGGTCCCAGATTTTGGATGCATTCTGTATGTTAGTCTATTTGAGGTTCCTTGGTTCAAAAATTGTTGGCCTATGATGCACCGTTTTGCACAGTTAAAGGTTACAAAGTATCAAACAGACAGGAGAGTTTTCATAGTATATAGCTAGATAGGCAGGGAGTGGTGTCTGTGGAAGCCCAAAATCCACTGAATGAGAATTGAGGTACCTGATGCCATTTGTGTCATTGGCATGATTTTCTGTCATGGGTGTGACTACAAAGTCTCCAAGGAGCTTTCATGGTTGAAGGAGACTAGAACTTGGGTCTTCCTTCTTGTAGTCCAGCATCTTCAGTGTCATACCACACCCTGGCTTTCACATTCTCTCTCCTTCCTATTTTCTTTCCCATATTTCCCATCTTTTCTCTTATGCCCCTCATTTCTCCATCTTCTCTCTCCAATCTGCAGGATCAAAGCAACAGCACCATCTTGGATTTCTCAGCCAACCCAGATCTCTGGCAGCTGATGAACTTCACCCATTATGAATCAGAGGAAGACGACTGGTTCCTAGACTCTGCCGAACCGTGCCAGTACACCTTTTGCTCCACCTTTATGGGCAGCATTCCCATTTTCCTGGGAATAGCCAGCACCCTTGGGATCTTAGGCAACGTGATCCTTGGCCTCGCCTTGGCCAAGTGCCCTCGGTTTTGGGATCAGTGCCATCTGGGCAAAGTGGAGCTCTTTCTGCTTGTAACAGCGGGGTTTATCTTTGCTTGCACTTTGCCCTTTTTCGCCCTGGGAATCAGCAGGAGATGGGCATTTGAAGACCGACTCTGCCAGGTGGCCCATGGACTGAAGTTTGGGTGCCTCTTTGCTCAGGGGCTGCTGGCGGCTGGCAGTGCCTGCCAAAGTCCCTGGGGTCTCCCCAGGTCACTTTTGCCCACCCTGCTCTGGATGGTGGGATTCCTCTGTGCAACCCCAGCTGCTCTGGTGAGTAGCACCGACGGGTTCTGCGTCCCAGATGGTCTCCCTGAGCTTCACGCCTGGTCTCTGGTCCACGTTATCTTCTGCTTGGTTATTTTTGTCCTTCTCCCACTCACAATGGTTTTGGCCATGGTGTCTCTCAAAGGGTGTGGAAAGAGCTGGCATCCCCATTTCAATATCAGCTGGGCTTTCTATCTCTTCTGGGGTCCATACGGGGTTGCCGTGTTTCTGGACATGCTTCAAGAAGAAACGTCACTTACCCAAGCTTGCCGTTTTCTGGAACATCTCAACTCCTTTCTGGGGCTGTCAGAAGGATGGGGCATTCTTCACTGTTCCCTGTGCCCCTTGTTAATTTGGGGGTTGGGCCTTTATCACCGAAGGACAGTCCAAATGGGGAAGTGCTAATTAAAAAGGTCTCTACTATGCATGAGCTGTTCAGCAGATGGCTGGAGATGGACTTCCAGGTTGCATCTCCTTCCCTTCCCCCAATGAAGCCATCTCCAGTGCTGTGACCACTGAGCTTTAGCTATGCAACAAACCAAGTTCTGCCTTTGAGCTCTGGCTTCAGCAAGGGTGTTTTCTGCATCGCCAATAAAAGATTGTTTTAAAGGGGCCCACTTGTATGCTTTGGCTTAATCAATTCTGGCACGGTGCTGCAGGAAGGCCTTCTAGTGCTGGGTTTTCAGGCACAAATCCTGTTTGAAATTATATTTGATTGCCCTGCTGGTAGGAGAGAAGTTGGGGTAAGGTGTGTGTGACCTCAGAACCTACATGCAGGAGTAATTTGGTCTAGTGGTGAAGGCCCCAGGCTAGAAACCAGGAGACTTTGAGTGCCTTAGGCATGAGAGCCAGCTGGGTGACCTTGGGCCAGTCCCTCTCTCTCAGCCCAAGAGCCAATCAGGCGTAGTAGGAGAGTTCTAGTCCCGCCTTAGGCACAAAAGCTGGCTGGGTGACCTTGGGCCAGTGATTCCCTCTCAGCCCAACCCACCTCACAGGGTTGTTGTGGGGAAAATAGGAGGAGGAAGGAGTATTAGGTATGTTCCCTGCCTTGAGTTATTTATAAAAATAATAAAGGTGGGATTTTAAAAAATGAATAAAAATTGAAGGTCATTGCAGACTTGATGCTTCCCCTCTCTCTCCAGGTAATAGACAAATATATGTTGAACCATCACCAGGATGAGCATAGTTGCTGCATCCCAAGGACCATAGGACTTTTTCCCCCCTAAAGTGATCTCTCTAAGATCAGAATGAGAGCTACAACCTAAGAAGGGAACATCTAACACTGGAAAACCCATTCCGGAAAAAATCAAGATTGGTTCTTCGCCCTGTTGAAGCTCCAGGGTTAGGGAGGTACAGAAAAGACAAAAAGTTTCAGAGATATTTCCTTGCTTCCGAGATATGTCCTTATTTCCTTCAATGTGGAAAGGACCTTCTGTCCTAGAGTTGGCCAGAAGAACTTCATCCCTTAATAAGGGGAGGAAAACCCCTTTTTTCTTTTCTTTTCGTCTAAGCTTCTGACCTTGGAGCTGTCCAGCAAAAGAAGCCGGGCTGCTCCGCCAGGGAAATAATTATTCATTTAAGGAAAGTGCCTCTGGTTAATGGGTAATTGCTCCCAAACTGCACAGTGATTGTTCTGACTCGCCTTTTGGGAGGCAACTCATTGCAAGGAGCCAAAATAAACAAGCAGTTTCTGGAACAGGCAGAGGCATCCAGGAGTGTTTGTGAATCAAGGGGTCACGGGCACCTTCTGTTTCTGGGAAGGCCCGACCTGGAGTTGATTACGGCTTCCCTCCAAGACAATTGGTGGAAAGTGGGAATAACCCACACTCAGAAGACACAGGGCAGCCCTTCTGATTAGAGATTCCCGCATTGCCATGTGACGCTACACCAGTGTTCCTCAAACTTGGCCACTTTAAGACAGGTGAACTTCAACTCCCAGAATTCCCCAGCCAGCATCACTGGCTGGGGAATTCTGGGAGTTGAAGTCCACCTGTCTTAAAGAAGCCAAGTTTGAGAAATGGTGTGCTACACCATCCTCTACGTAATCCTGGCTTGTTAAATGAAACCTAATTGTGTCTGGCACAAGGAGCTTGAATTGGTCCTTAGGACTAATGGGGTCTTCTGCCTCATTTCTCCTCCAGAGGTAGCTTCTCCATTTTGGCTTCAGGGAGAAATTCTGAGTGGCCTCTCAACCAACCGTGAGCAAGCCATGACTGATGGCTGCAATGTTTCCCTGCCCCTCATTTGCACCCTCTTACAGCCCCTCATCTCGATAATATAGTTAAGAGCAGAGACATCACACTGACAACAAAGGTCCGCATAGTCAAAGCAATGGTGTTCCCCGTAGTGACATATGGCTGCGAGAGCTGGACCATAAGGAAGGCTGAGCGAAGGAAGATGGATGCTTTGGAACTGTGGTGTTGGAGGAAAATTCTGAGGGTGCCTTGGACTGCAGGAAGATCAAACCAGTCCATCCTCCAGGAAATCAAGCCAGACTGCTCACTTGAGGGAATGATATTGAAGGCAAAACTGAAATACTTTGGCCGCATAATGAGAAGACAGGACACCCTGGAGAAGATGCTGATGCTGGGGAGAGTGGAGGGCAGAAGGAAGAGGGGCCGACCAAGGGCAAGGTGGACGGATGACATTCTGGAGGTGACGGACTCGTCCCTGGGGAGCTGGAGGTGTTGACGACCGACAGGAAGCTCTGGCGTGGGCTGGTCCATGAAGTCACGAAGAGTCGGAAGCGACTAAACAAATAAACAACAACACAGCCCCTCGCTATCCATTGCCAAACCAAGGAGCGGGGTTGAACTCTAACATGGCTAGCAAGACGTTTGAATGCCAAGAGATGGTGGTCTGTGCCTCAGCCCTGGGTTGCATTCTTGAGGATAATCCAGGTTTAGCCTGTTAGCGATTTTTTATTTCCCCACCTGCAGGACTCCGTAGCCACATCCCCCAAAAGATGGGACCGGGTCAGGATGGCCCTCTGTCCCTCTTCCACCAAGTTGACTGTCAGAAGGGGCTGAATCCATTCCAATTGGACTCTCTGTCTGCTTCTCTTCGAACACAAGTGGTTGACTCCCTTGGAAAGGAAGCAGATTCTTCTGGCTTTGTTCCCAGAATGCCTCTTCTGAAGCCCATATCCATCATCAGGTTGCAGCACCACCACCTCTGGAAGCACAGCTGCAGCAAAGCAGTGGAAAACTGGAGAGGTCTGAGCCAAAATTAGACCTTCCCCATTTTCCTTTCCCACTCCTGCCATCAACGGGCCATTAGATTTGAGCCCTGCAGGAGAGCAGCCCCAGGATTTCTCCTGCTCACCAGTGGAGAGGCAAAATATTTGCTTCATTAAAGCGGCAGGTAGCTAAGCCCCACCAGAGATAGCTGCTGTGGTCTTTCTTGTCCCTGTTCCAAACCGCATCTTCTAACCAAAGAGACTGAGGTAGTTGGATTCAAACTGTCTGGAAGGCAGACGGTCCCCGGTTTAATTTTCAGCATCTCCAATTTTAAAGAAAAGGCTCTTTTCTACATGAGATTTTGGAGAAGTGCCCAACCGTCAACGTTGGGCAACATCCCAAGAGAAGCGGTTTTGCTCCAAATTAATTTTGGCATCATATGGGCCCGTCGCTCAAGGTTAGTGGGGTGGAATTGCAGGCATAAATTTATAGATTCAGTTCCCCGGGGGTCTGGGGAAAATTCCGGTTTCACACTCAAGAGCCGGGGTTAAGGATTTGGCTTCGTGTTTGACGGAGGCGCTCTGAAGCCAAGTCCCTCTTTCCTCCAAGTAAAATAAAATAAAACTAACTGAATCCCTGAAATGGCTGCAACCTGAGATGATTGTCTCAATCATGCAAGATGGGGCCATTTCAGCCCAAGCAAGAGCTGTGGATGAGACAAGCAATATTGCAGAAACTTCTAAGATTTTGGCCATTTGAAAGAGGAAGAGGAAGAGGAAGAATCTGTCTCATTTCTAGGAAAGGAGGAGGGGGAGGAGGGGGAAGAGGAAGGGGAAGAGGCGGGGAGAGGTCCATCACAACTCATGGTAAATCAGGGCCTGAAAATGAGAGAGGGATTGTGAGAAAGTTACAGTCCAGAGCCAGGTGTACCCATGTTCCACTTCCACATTTAGCAGTTGCATACATTCTTCTAAAACAGAGGAGGGTGGGCAACCTTCGGCCACAAGGCTGGGCACCGCCCATTTGGTAGTCTCCTCCCAACTACAAAAGAATAGTTGGCATGTTCATCTGCCCTTTCAAGCAGGAAGTGCAGAAAAATATTGGACATGCTGTGGATATCAGTGGAGACAGATCTCCAGCAGTCCGGCTCGACTTGGCTCCTAACTAACTAACTAACTAACTAACTAACTAACTAACTAGCTGGCATTGCCAACACGAGATCAGATTACATCATTTGCCTTACCCTGAATAACAAGGAACTTAAAATTCTACCTTTCACTCAAGCCAGCAAAAGGTGATCTGTGCTGTTCCTAGGATGGAGGGACGCCTGGCTCTTCCTGGCCAACATATGACTTTATATTTTGTGATAGAGCCTCCCTCTTGTGGGTTCACCCGCCCCCCCATGCAAGAATACACTTAGAAGGCCATCCAATCAATGTGCTCAGTGCATCAACTTCAAAAAAACACACACACACAGGCACAAACAAACTGCAAACTTGCTTTCTTCCCTAGCCAAGCACTGATGTGCTCCTTGGAAAGCGTTTTATGAGCACGATTATTAATCTCATCGTATTAAAAATGAGATGCTTTAACCGAAATGGAAGCTTGAAAGCAACCTATACCCTCGTTCGTTCATTTGCTGGAGGCTTTTATTGACTATTGCTCAGTGAACTTAAATGCACATCAAATTAACATGCCCTTATGAAAATTGGGGGGACAACGCATTGAAGCAGCCCAGGTGGCATTTTCGAGTCTGCACTGCCCCCTGCTGTCCATGACGAGCATTACGGATTCCCACCACAAGGCTGGCTGCTGTTGTTTCTTCGTTCAGTCGCTTCCGACTCTTCCAGACTCCATGGACCAGCCCACGCCAGAGCCTCCTGTCGATCGTCAACACCCCCAGCTCCCCCAGGGACGAGTCCGTCACCTCCAGAATGTCATCCGTCCACCTTGCCCTTGGTCGGCCCCTCTTCCTTTTGCCCTCCACTCTCCCTAGCATCAGCATCCTCTGCAGGGTGTCCTGTCTTCTCATTAGGTGGCCAAAGTACTTCAGTTTTGCCTTTAATATCATTCCCTCAAGTGAGCAGTCTGGCCTTATTTCCTGGAGGATGGACTGGTTTGATCTTCTTGCAGTCCAAGGCACTCTCAGGATTTTCCTCCAACACCACAGTTCCAAAGCATCCATCTTCCTTCTCTCAGCCTTCCTTATGGTCCAGCTCTCGCAGCCATATGTTACTACGGGGAACACCATTGCTTTGACTATGCGGACCTTTGTTGTCAGTGTGATGTCTCTGCTCTTGACTATTTTATCAAGATTTGTCATTGCTCTTCTCAATCCTTTTAGGAAGATCCCTGTTTCTTTATTAGATGCCATGGACTGCATTCCATAGTTTTAAACTGAGAAAGTCAGAGGAAATTTGCAACTCTTATTGCAGTGAGGGCATCATGAATCTGTTGTCAATGTCCCTGAATGAGAACTTCCATGTGAGGACAGAAAAGGCAGTAGAAATTTCAGCAGCAACAGCAGGGCAGTTCTGACATGAATGGATGGATGGATGGATGGATGGATGGATGGATGGATGGATGGATGGATGATAGACAGACAAACAGACATGGATGGATGGATGGATGGATGGATGGATGGATGGATGGATGATAGACAGACAAACAGACATGGATGGATGGATGGATGGATGGATGGATGGATGGATATGGATGGATGACAGACAGGGATGGATGGATGGATGGAGATAGAGTTGGATGGCTAAATAGATAGACAGATGATGGATGGATGGATGGATGGATGGATGGACAGATAGAGATGGATGGATGGATGGATGGATGGATGGAGATAGAGGACAATAAATGACAGATGGATAGATAATAGATAGATAGACAGACAGACAGAGATGATAGATGGAGACAGAGATGGGTGGATGGATGGGTGGATGGATGGATGGAAATAAGAGAGAGAGGGGAGGGGTGGGGGGTGTCATTGGTGGATAGAAAATACAGTGGTGAGGCCTGCTTTGTACAGTCCAGTACCCTTATGGAAAGCTCATGGAGAATTCTGGAAGATGAAGGTCATCCTCCCCAAATTTGTCAAATATTTACTTGGACAATCTTGCTGACACAATCCCAGTCTTCTTTCCGCCCTTTGCCCAGGCTTGGGAGCAAGGATGGACATGAAACGAAGGGGAGACGTCTTCATTCTCAGGCTTACGTCTCTCTCTCCCAGGCTCAAAGCCTTTGGTTATCGTAAACCGGGGTGCGTGGTCCTTTGCCTCTTCAGCTTTTTCCGTTTGGTCTAGTGGTGAAGGCAACGGGCTAGAAACCAGGAGGCTGTGAGTTCTAGTCCTGCCTTAGGCATGAAAGCCAGCTGGATGACCTTGGGCCAGTCCCTCTCTCTCAGCCCAGCCCACCTCACGGGGTTGTTGTTGTGGGGAAAATAGGAGAAGGAAGGAGTAAGGAAGTTCCCCGCCTTAGTTATTTATAAGAATAATAAAGGTGGGATAGAAAATACATACATAAATAAATCTTCACAGCCTCATTTCCTCTCCTTCTCTTGGCAGGTTGCAGAAACACCACCACTCATCCCTGGAAGGCCTTTGAAACCTGTCTCAGCCAGTTTCCCTACCCTCTCCTTGCAGACACTGCCCAGCATTATCCTCCTATTATTAATAAGGGGCTGAAGTGCAGAAAGTCAGACATCATGGCTTAGCAAAACCCGATTAACTATTTTATACCAGCAGGGTTAGCTCAAGATATTTTGCTGCCCGAGGATGTCAGTATGTTTGCAGGTATAAGACAAAAAAAGGATGTTCTTGGCTCAGACCTTAATCCCTTAAATGCTGTATTACTCTTCAATATGGAACAAAACAGTCAATCTTTGCAGCGACCAAATTCAACAAGTACAGCTATTTCAGGAAAAGACTGGAAAAGTCTGAATTTTAACTAGCTGCCTTATACTGGTGAAATATAAAGCACCTGTTAGGAAAATGAGGCGGTTGTTTTAATGCAGCGTCACCAATATCGACACGGAAATTGATGGCCTTTTGGAATTAAGCTCACTCCAATTAAGCTCCAGTTAGACAAACATGCCAGTTCTACCTTCTCTCTGATTGTGTTTTCTAAACCTGGTTTAGCAGGATGCATGAAACAGACCAAAACATTTTCCCACTGCTTCCTTCCCATCCCATCTACCCTCGCCTTCTGAACAACCATCTATCTGACTTATACAGGGAGTCCTCATTTAGCGACCACAATTGGGGCCTGCAACTCAGTTGTTAAGCAAGGCAGTCACTAAGTGAAACCACGCCTGCGTATGATCTTATTTCAGCTTTCCTTCGCTTTCTAGATCTGCGAAGGTTGTAACGTCACCGTTGTAACTGTGAACGGTTGCTGTACAAGGCAGTCACTAAACGAGGACTACCTGTAATCACAATCTGAATAAGAAGTGAGTTCCTATTGTGAGGTTCGCTAGTAACACATGCTTTCCACTAAAATTGACTGGGCTTTTTTAACTGATATTCCCCCCCCCTCTTCCCCCCCCCCAGTTAAATTCTTCTGATCACTTCCATACTGCAGTCGGAAAAGACAAGCCACAATACAGAGATGGAGGAAACAGCATCTATTGTGGTGGTGCTAACAAAACGTCTAAAATGTCAAACTGTCCCTCTGCCAAAAAATTCTACTTCTCTCCCTGTGAATATTTCCTTTCCTTCTGCAGGTAATAGCCTCATTTTGCACCTCTGTGCTTAAACATCACCTCCTCCCTCCCTCCCTCCCTTTGTTCTTTGCCTTTTCCAGAGCAGGATGAAAATGCCGCTCCCTACCCAGAATAAACAGGGATCTGCTTAAGTCTTTGGATGCTTGATTCAAGTTGCATCATTTTCCTGCTAATAGCCCAGAGACCACCTCTGATGTTATTAACTTTCTTCTCTAATTTGGATGGGGGAGGGAACGTAAGGTTCCCACTGCCCAGCAATGTCTCCTCTGGGAACCTTAATTATTTTAGCAAAAGAAGTCATAATATGTACCCTTGGCTTGGAAGCGTGGAGGTAGGAAATGCTCACAGAGGGAGCTTTGGGCCCCAGGGAGGAGTGGAAAGGCCCTCGGCACAGGAGCTTTTAAGTGGTCTCTGCAGCTTGTAAGAAAACAGTTGCATCATGGATGACTCCTCTCCGGATTGTGAATTGTGTGTGACAAGAGCATAGTACAAAATTTTATGCAATGCAGCCTCAGGATGTGAAAATCATAGCTAATGGGGAAGATGGGGACAAGTTGGACCGCAGATGGTACAGCCTGGAAACAGAAGGAAGCTTTTTGGTCAGAGGTCCAAAACCTGTACAGCCATGTTTCTTCAGCAAGTTTAAGATGGGTGGACTTCAAGTCCAAGCCACCCATCTTAAAGTCCCCATGGTTGAGAAACACTGGTCAAAAGGTTGAGAAAGGCTGATCTATACAGTCTCATCATCAAAACCGTACGTAAATCATAAGTCCGTTTTTTTCTGTTTTATGCAAAAAGTCCATAAGGGGTTTCCAGTCAGCAATAAACATTGATATTGTGTTTTCTCTAATCAAAGAAGTCAGTCTGGCTATCTCAGCAAGTTCCATCATCTTCACCAACCAGTCCTCCATTGTGGGTATTGCCAAATCTTTTCGTCTTTGTGCATATGATAATCTTGCGGAGTAAAACATGTTTTGAGTCCATAATGTCCAGGTAACATTCAGAAGCAGTTCAGATAGGCACCTCCCTAATTCACAGGTGTATAAGAAGGGGATGGAGCACAATCAGACTTGCAAGGTTCTTATATTATAGGTAGTCCTTGACTTACAACCATTCAAAGTTACAACGGTGTTGAAAGAAGTGACTTGTGAACAGTCCTCACACTTACGACCATCACAGTGTCCTCGCGGTCACATGGTCAAAATTCGGACACTTGGCAACTGGCATGTATTTACAATGGATGCAGCATCCTGGGGTCACTTAATCACCATTTGCAACCTTCCCAAGAGGTTTCCAACAAGCAAAGTCAATGGGGGAAGCCAGATTCGCTTAACAACCATGTGATTTGTTTAATGACTGCAGTGATTCACTTAATGACCATGGCAGAAAAGGTCATAAAATCAGGCATGACTCACTTAATGATTGCATCACTTAACGATGGAAGTTCCAGACCAATTGTGGTCGTAAGTCAAGGACTACCTGTATGACCCCATCTCAATAAAAATTGTGTTAACTTTCCTGCGGAATTGATTTCCTGGTCTGTTCTACCTTGTGGGACTGAGGCCCCCCTTTTAGCAATGCAGGTTTCTGTCCGCCTCTGCGCCTGGCTGTCTCGCCAATTTGTCATGTTTCCGTTGCCTGCTTTTAATACAGTTTGACAATAATCACTTAGAGATGTGTAAGCTTTGATGGGGTGATTAGAGCTGAAGGTAATGTGATCAGATCAGCTCAAATTGATGTTTTCCCTCACTGGATTGGAGCAGACGTGGAGCTTCATTTCAGCTGCCTTTCTAGCCCCTTAGCAGTCTTCACATGCACAGGAAACCTCAGCCACCGTATAGTGAGTCAAGGCAATTTGATCCCACTCCGCTTCGCAAGACTGAATGCACGACTGAAGGAAACTCCTTGGTCAGAGGATGAAAACCTGTAGAGCAGTGTTTCTCAACCTTGGCAAGTTTAAGATGGGTGGACATCAACTCCCAGAATTGATGGGAGTTGACGTCCACCCATCTTAAAGTCCCCATGGTTGAGAAACACTGGTCAAAAGGTTGAGAAAGGCTGATCTATCCTGTCTAATCATCAAAACCATCCGTAAATCATGTTCGCCTTTTTCTATTTTATGCAAGAAGTCCATAAAGGGTTTCCAGTCAGCAATAAATGTCAATATTGTGTTTTCCCTCATCAAAGAAGTCAGTCTGGCCATATCCCCCCACCTCTCACACTTTGCTTTACACGGAAGATGGAGTTTGCATGGCTTTGCCCTTTCGAAGCATGCTGTTGGGGTGGGTTAGGCCCACGCTGAGTAATCACAAGGAGCCTAACCACAAACATCTTGTGATCTCGGCATCCTTGCCAGATTTGCGGCTTGTAGGATACCACCCACTCCCAAGGCTGGCGAACTCCTTCAGAGAAACTGGGGGAAATTGTCCTCGCCTTCCAACTTCTCTGCCCAAAGATCATGGGACGTTTGTGGTGGCATTTTATCTAACGCCATACTAAATCTCACAAGACTGAGAAGAGGGGGAAGGTCCAAGTTGGGGAGGCAAACAACTAAATCACACTACAGGCTTTGCCTTTATTGCAAGTTTAGTCTTCTGCTGACCACGCAGACCACGTTCTTGGCTCCTGATTTGATCTTCCCTTTTTTTTTTCCTTCTTTTTAATACAGGGGACATCTCACCACCATTTGCTATTTCACAGCTGACAAGGCAGTTGACAAGTTATTAACAGAGGAAGCGTGTTGCCTCCTGCTTTCAGCCCCATCGCTGCCTGCACTTTGCAGTTCCCTCTCATTAAAGGTGACTCTGGTCTTGGAGAAGAAGTGACACGCTCATCTGTTGTCCGTAATTGTCCCCCGGCCAGCTCGGGTGACATGGCATTGAGCTTGGCTTGACAAGGGAGGAAAGGAAAGTGAATAACCCTTTTCCCCCTTCATCTGGAGGAGAGGCACAGGCTGTTACCCTCTCATTTCTTACTTAAAAATTACATTTCATGGTGCTGATATTTCAGCAGCAGCAATGCCTTTGGTTTCCCTCTTCGCTATTTCCCCACGTCGAAGCTAGATTCTCCAGATATGATGGGTTCCTCAACATGTGAAGGATTGTGGGAAATTGCCAGTAGTGGCTCATGGGAGGAGATGCTGCTAGGATTTGCACATGACAGGTCCAGGTGGTGACATGTTGAGTGGCAGGTGTAGACGTCTGACTCCGCCCACCAAGAACAGCCATTGGATCTTCTCAGACAGGAAGAAGTATAAAGGGACTTCCTATCTGAGCCCTGTGGTCTTAAGTTTTGGTCCTTTGTGGATTTGATTGGTCTTTCTCAGGTTATGGCTCTGTTTGAAGAATTGAAGGGAAGATGAATGGATGGCAATCTTGGGTTTGTGCAACAGACATCATTGGGTTTCTGAAAGTCCTAGCAGCCCAACATCTGAACCTTGATTAAGGTTTGTTGGTTGGAAACAGGGTGTTTTGTGAACCCAGCCCATTAGGTTAAATTATGATTCAGTGTATCATGAAACCAGGTTTTAGTGGACTATTGGTGAGGAAGGGGCGTCTGTTATTCAAAAAGATCCATCAGATCAAAGAGTAGGGCAATTTATGCCATTGGCATGAAGTTGGCAGGATGTAAATGGATGCAAATTATGCCAGTTGTGGGCCACGGCATACAAAATCCGTTGCATCCAAGTTCAGTCAATCCGGATTTCATTGTATTGTGTGAACCCAGAAAATGGGTTAACACATTCCAATGTGCTACGTCTGAATGCAACCTTGGAATTCAACAAATGGTACGGGGAAAAAATGTGTAAGTGCGGTGTTGTTATGAAAAGGTTTTTTTGTGAGGGCTCAAGTTAAGGCTGATCTCCATGACTAGCTAAGGTAATAGCTCAGTTCCAACAATATGTTGCCTTGAAAGTGGTCACCATGTTAAGAAATAATGTAGTTTATTAGTCTGTGCATGAACACAAATGGTATGTTTTGTTAACCTGGATAGACAGTTCAGTCAGTCTGGGGAACAAAACCACTCTGTTCAACGGGACCAGCCCAGATGAGATGTATTCAGAGTTATACCCCTTAACCATCAAAGATAGGATGAACATTCAGCCTGAGGCAGAATCCAAATACCTTACTTTCTGGAATAATATGCTGTTTTTCCCCCTTGGCAACCTCATGCTTGAGTCATCAAGATTTCATGGAAAGACATCTCTACAGGAGCACCTGACAGGCTGCTTCAGCTGTGGAGTGCCTGACTCTTAGCTCTTTGCCAAAAAGGAGTCAACATACAAAGCACTGATTTTTCTGCAGGAAAAAAACAGATTCACCAAAGGCAATTTAAGGACACACTGGCCTGCCCCAAACCGTAGCCAAGGGTCCTTGCTCTGAAGTTCCTCTAGCCTTTGAGAAGACTTCCATATCTGGGTTGCAAAGATCTAGAGGACCACTAGAGGGCAGGAACAAGAGACAGGGGAGAAAAAATTGAACTCTATACTGCCACCTAATGCCAACCTATAGGGTAGCAGTCTTCTTTGGAAGGCTCAGAGGCATGAGATTGTTCTCAGTTCTAGAGATCGATTAACCATGGGTCGGCAGCAAACTGCCTGGGGATGCAGTAGGGCCCAGACCCTCCACTGGGGCCAGTCCATTTAAAAAAATGAAACAGAAAACTGGCCAACTGGCCTTCAATTCCCAGAATGTAGCTGTCAAGGGAAAGACCCATGGATCGGCAGGCAATTGTTTCTGTGGGCTAGATTACCTTCTAGTTCATGAAGCGTTTTCTGACTGGCCATTTGAAGAATAAACCTGGCAGCCATTTTGTGAGTGTGCTCACGACGTTTTCTCCGCATGCCTATCCCCAAACAGCGCCCTCTGAAAGACCCAATTCTGCTGCCTAACTTATGAGGAAGGAGTTAAAAATAAACAGCCTCTTTTTTGCCCCACCCGGATGACTTCTGCAAATCAAGAAGGCATAGCAGACATTTGTTTGATGGGATTGGGTTTCACCCCAATCATGCTGCAGCATAAATTAAGACCCAGCCCTCGAGGCAATATAGTTGCAGAGCTGCTGATTTCAGACCCAGTTTGCCGAGACCGCCTAGCTCAGCTTCCCGCTGACCAAACTTCCTCTTCAACATCTGGTCCGTTTCTTTTCCCTTGGCAGGAAAAAAGATGGCAGCGTGGTGGATCTGTGTCCTCCTCTTTGCCAGCCTCTCAGAAACATCTCTCCAGGAAAGTGAGTGTTTATTTGCTTGCTTATTTATTTCTCAAATATAGATAGCCACCCATTTCCCTGCAAGGCTTAAAGCCATCGCACCATGCCAATGATTGTGGGCTGCACAGTTGGGCTATTTTATTTATTAATTCATCTGGGACTCAACAGAAGCTGTTTTCTGTGCACAAGAGTGTCACTAAAATGGGGGAGTACTTCTGAGCAGGAACAGAGTATGCTTTTCTGCTGGGAAAATAGTTTATCCTCGTGCTTATCTGGAATTAAGAATCACGATTCCAGGGCAGAGCCAGGCACTTCTAACCATAGCAGGTTTGACTCCCAATATCTCTCTGCTGAGAGCCAGTTTGGTCTAGTGGTTAAGGCGCTGGGCTAGAAACCAGGAGACCGTGAGTTCTAGTCCTGACTTGGGCACAAAGCCAGCTGGGTGACTTTGGGCCAGCCACTCCCTCTCAGCCCTAGGGAGGAGGCAGCGGCAACCCACTTCTGAAAAACCTTGCCAAGAGAACTGCAGGGACTTGTCCAGGCAGCCTCCGAGAATCGGACACGATTGAACGGATTTAAAAAAAAACTCTGTTAAGACATATGCAACATGGTTACTAGCAGAACCAAGAGATTCACTGATCCTGTTCTGCTTGCTGTAGTGTTTTAGCAGCAAAAGCAGGTCTGAGAAATCATCCTGAAGTACCTTCAAAATTATTTCCTGCTGCAAGATCTGCACTGGCAGATGGTCCCTCATCTCTCTACAAATATCTTTCCAGGATCAAGATGTTTCTCCTGATGTCCCATCCATCACATCTACCACAAAATTCCATAACTTTCTCCTGATCTGACTTAGAAGGCAATGCAAAACGTGATGAAAAAACTGTGCTGAGTCAGATCACGCATTCTCTCCCAAACCAGCCAACCCGATGACTGAGAAACTTGCAAATAAGAGAGAATCTGGGGGGGAAATGCAGTTCAAAGGTGGGATGGCAAATCCACAGAGATGTGATTTCCATCTGGTTCTGAATTCTGGGGGGAAGGACATATCCTGTTCTAGCCAAAAGCAGGAATTTCACAATTTGAAAAAAAGCAAATCTTCAAAAACAATGGGATGGTTTATATGACGGGGGAGACAGGATAACTGAATGGATGGGTATATTTTCACACAGAGTGGGAAGCATTCAACTTGGTGGGCAAATGCATCTTCAGACTCCTCATGTAAGACTTCTAAACTTCGTCCCTTTCCTTTAAACCAGGGTCATTCATTATTTGGCTTGGTTATTAAATATTGTTTGCTCCATATATTGGTTCTGCCATCCAGTTAGAAACCTCCTAGTGCAGTGTTTCTCAACCTTGGCAACTTTAAGATGTGTGGACTTCAACTCCCAGAATTTCCCAGCTGGCTTAGCTGCTGAGCTTGCCGATCAGAAGGTCGGGGTTCGAATCCGCGTGACGGGGTGAGCTCCCGTTGCTAGTCCCAGCTCCTGCCAACCTAGCAGTTCGAAAACATGCAAATGTGAGTAGATTAATAGGTACTGCTTTGGCGGGCAGGTAACGGCGTTCTGTTTAGTCATGCCGGCCACATGACCATGGAGGAAGTGTCTTTGGACAGACGCCGGCTCTTCGGCTTTGAGAGGGAGATGAGCACCACCCCCTAGAGTCGGACACGACTGGACTTAACGTCAAGGGAAACCTTTACCTTTACCTTTACCTAATGTGATATTTTATCATATTTAAGAAAATCACCACATCTGTAATGCCATCCATCACTACAGGGGTGTGATCATTTCATTTCCGACCAAAGGTCTCTCCAAATCGTTGAACCAATTCCCGGACATCTGGTTAAGCCATTTGATCCCAATGGGTGGCGCCATCAAGAAATATATTCACTAATTGGATAAATAAACGAAATAATGGAAGAAAAGCATTTCTCACCCCTGGTCTGCAATTCTATCGTATTGCAGGAAGGGTTTCCATGTTGTTCTGTGGACGCTCTTGCTATCCAATTTTGCTCAGAAAATCAAATATATCAGGAACAGAAGACAGCTGGGACTAGCACTAAAGAGTTTTTTTGGAAGCTCCTAGATATTTTAGAGGGCAAAATCATCAGCAAAATGAGTTTGCTTCCTTCCTTTTCCATTCATCTTCAGAACCTGCCGAGACCCTATCAACTCCAGAAGTTTACGTGGTGACTTTGGGCCACTCATTCACTTTCGGCTCAAATTACCTTGTAAGAGAGTTGTTGGAGGGAAAAATGGGCCTTAGATGCAAAAGCATCGCTAATTAAAAAATAGTGCTATAACTGTGATTAGTGTTATGTTTAAAAAAAACACATGTCGACGGGACTATTATATTTGCTTGGAAATTTGTGGTCATTAATGGTGGTAAGGAGCTGAAAGGTACTAGGACATTGCAAATAAGGGGATGAAAATGACATTTCATTTTAATGGGAGGTTAATGGAAAAAGGGATGATTTATGTGATGCAAATTATTTAATTAGTTGCTAACCCTAAAGGAAGCAGGGAACAGTCAGCTGGTTTAGGCAGATGCTGATAAGGAAATATTTCATGTATCCACTTGGAGCACAAGGCAGGAGGAATGTCCTAACGGCAGTAAAAATAGCCTGTTAAGTATCTTCTGCTTTTCCAACTTCCTTTCCGTTCTCTGCTTTTAAGAGTAGTGGGCCAAATCTGGTCGGTTCTCACCCATGGTGTCCTTGGAAACCTTTGAAAGTGGACGGCGGGGCCCAGTATTTGGGGCAAGCCCACAAAATTGGTCCTTGGATTAGGGAAGGTCAGAGAAGGATCATTGCAAAATTCTGCAGAGTCTTCTCATGCCATGGTCTTCTCTGCGCCATACCCTATCAGGCATTCCGTGTTTCATTTCTCAGAAATACTCTACGCCGACACGTTGAATATTCCCATTTGGGGCTCTGTTTACTTCTCCACCCCTACATTTCTTCCTTCCTCCCTCCCTCCCTCCTTACCTTCCTTCCTCTCTTTCTTCCCTCCCTCCCTCCCTCCTCCCTCCCTTCCTCCTTCCTTTCTCCCTCCCTCCCTCCTTCCTCCTTCCTCCTTCCTTTCTCCTCCTCCCTCCCTCCTTCCTTCCTTCCTTCCTTCCTTCCTCCTCCCTCCCTCCTCCCTCCCTTCCTCCTTCCTTTCTCCCTCCCTCCCTCCCTCCCTCCCTCTGTCCTTCCTTCCTCCCTCCCTCCCTCCCTCCCTCCTTCCTTCCTTCCTTCCTTCCTTCCTTCCTTCCTCCCTCCCTCCTTCCTCCCTTCCTCCTTCCTTTCTCCCTCCCTCCCTCCCTCCCTCCTTCCTTCCTTCCTTCCTTCCTTCCTCCCTCCCTCCTCCCTCCCTTCCTCCTTCCTTTCTCCCTCCCTCCCTCCCTCCCTCCCTCCCTCCCTCCCTCTGTCCTTCCTTCCTCCCTCCCTCCCTCCTTCCTTCCTTCCTCCCTCCCTCCCTCCCTCCTTCCTCCCTTCCTCCTTCCTTTCTCCCTCCCTCCCTCCCTCCCTCCCTCCCTCCCTCCTTCCTTCCTTCCTTCCTTCCTCCCTCCCTCCTTCCTCCCTCCCTCCTTCCTTTCTCCCTCCTTCCTTCCTTCCTTCCTTCCTTCTCCCTCCCTCCCTCCCTCCCTAATCAAAAATCACATACATCTATAGCAGGGGGGGTCTTAAATACAGACCCTTTGGATAGATTTCAGAGAGTCTGTGAGCTTGGATGACACGCAACTCTATTTTCACTGTTTTCACTATTTTCACTAACCTCTAACTGAAATTCAGCATGCCTTGTTATTGAAGTAATGGATTCATAGAGAAGCATGTGTGTTACCAAATTACACAGTTGTTATTTTTTAATATTTTAATAACTATCTGAGCGGAGTTGGTTTCCTTGATGCTAAAATGTATAGCTATGTGCTTTATTTTATGCGTTAAATCCATCCTTCTGAGGAGGGGTCCGAAGGTTTCACCAAACCCTCAAAGGCGCCCGTGGCCCCGAAAGACTAAGAACCCCCACCATGTTGTGTCCTGGTGTGCAACATGAGGACACTGCAATGTGCATGCCTAAGGGGATATGTGTTTGTGTTGCAATGTCACAATGCGTACTTCATCATTTCTCCCCTTGCAAGATATTAAGGTCTGGTGTGAGCTTCTGCAGAATCAAGTCAAATGTTGCAGTCTCAACATTTTCTGAAACTCATGATATACAGCGGTAATTCTGGAGGGGTGTTATCGTTGGAGACCAGGCATGTACGAGAGCAACCCTTTATCCATGTTCCTCTTCCCCACTGGATTTCTTTCCCTTTCCTGTGGCTTCTTTGGATCATCATCTGCTGCTACCACATGTGAATCGGTGCTAAATCCTCTGCAACCGGTGTTGTGTTTGTGGCTTATATCAACTCTCCTGGTGAAGTTTTGCTTCCTGCAAAATTATCAGAGCAGAGAAATGGTCTATGCAGTGTTTCTCAACCTTGGTCACTTTAAGCTGTGTGGACTTCTTTGACCGATGTTATTTGCTTTTAAAGATATGGAATTACTGTTTTGAATTGTCTTTGCTTTTTGGGTTTATTAAGATTGGGATTATTAAAATTGTTGTATGATTAAGTATAATAGCAGACAACTTACCCACTTTTTAATTTGATTCTTATTATAGTAGACAGAATTGTATAGAATAGCTGTAGGAAGGGAAGAATTAAATATGTGTTATCTTTTGGAGGGAAGAAAGATATTTAGGCGGTTTATAGGAACTTTTTTCCCCTCTATTTTAATATAAGGGGGAGGAGTAATTGTACTTAGTGACTTTTATTATGTGTTAAAGTGGAATGATTTATAGAAATAATGTGGTGTGTTGGTTTAATATAGAGTAAGAGATTGATTATGGAAATTTTTGTATATCCTTGCTGTTAAAAGTCAGAAGCCACATCTTTTTGTAAATTTGAAATTTTTTTCTGTTGTGTTTCTGCACCTTTTTAGTTTTTTTTTCTTTCTTTGTAGTCTGTAGTTTTTATTCTTCTCTTGAAACATAATAAAATTTACTATTAAAAAAAAAGCTGTGTGGACTTCAACTCCCAGAATTCCGCAGCTACCAGCTGGGGAATTCTGGGAGTTGAAGTCCACACAGCTTAAAGTGGCCAAGATTGAGAAACACTAGTCTATGCCCACTTCCCAGGCCTACTGCCTCCTGCATGTCACAGAAGGGCTGCGCAAGATGGAACTCAACCTGATTGACTTGTACGCTCCATTTCATGCTGAGTTAATTGCAGCAGAAATTGGATATCTGAGCATGCAGGTGGATAATTAGCCCTGATTTGGAAGCTTCTGAAGGTACATAAATCCCACACCTACTAATGTATGCACAACATGGAGGTAAGATGTTATTTCAACATATAATTTATTGAGCACTGGGATTTGGCAGGTAAAAGAACTGCAGGCATAGAATTTTCTCGTAAAGGCAAATTATCCACAGGGATGATTGGCTAATATCCGTGACATATTGTAAGCCATTCCCATTACCCAACAAGGTAGCTTTTGATTTAAAAAAATGCACAAAAACTAGTGGATAACTCCTTCCTGAAATGTTTAAGTGTCCGTCCTTCCTTCCTTCCTTCCTTCCTTCCTTCTTTCCTTCCCCCAATTCTTTTTCCTTCCTTCCTTCCAATTCTCCTTCCTTCCTTCCTTCCCCCAATTCTTTTTCCTTCCTTCCTTCCTTCCAATTCTCCTTCCTTCCTTCCTTCCTTCCAATTCTCCCTCCTTCCTTCCTTCCCCCAATTCTTTTTCCTTCCTTCCTTCCTTCCTTCCTTCCTTCCAATTCTCCTTCCTTCCTTCCCCCAATTCTTTTTCCTTCCTTCCTTCCTTCCTTCCTTCCTTCCTTCCTTCCAATTCTCCTTCCTTCCTTCCTTCCCCCAATTCTTTTTCCTTCCTAGCTTCCTTCTGCCAATTCTTTTTCCTTCCTTCCTTCCAATTCTCCTTCCTTCCTTCCTTCCTTCCTTCCTTCCTTCCTTCCTTCCTTCCTTCCCCCAATTCTTTTTCTTTCCTTCCTTCCTTCCTTCCTTCCTTCCCCCAATTCTTTTTCTTTCCTTCCTTCCTTCCTTCCTTCCTTCCTTCCTTCCTTCCTTCCTTCCTTCCTTCCTTCCTATATGGCTCTTATATACAACTCCTTTTAAATTCTCACTGTTTATATATTTTATGCTTTCTATGACTTCTTTCTTTCTTTCTTTCTTTCTTTCTTTCTTTCTTTCTTTCTTTCTTTCATCTATCTATCTATCTATCTATCTATCTATCTATCCTCTTCTCCCTCCCTCACACATAACATCTGCACTTCCAAAATGCAAGCAAAACATTCTCTAGGTTGTAAGAAGTTGAGGAGGCACAAATTAAGCAACTCAGTAGCATTTATTGGAATGGGATTTCTGCGGGAGGAAGCTGGTGCATTTCATAACAGAAAGATGGGGGAGATTGCTATAGTGCTGTTGACCGAATCACTCAGGTGGGAGGGAAAGGGGTTGGTGATGTTTAACACACACAATTTGCTAATTTTTCACGGATGTCTGGGTGACCAAAGAGGTGGCCCAGCACGGTCACTGCGGCAGGCACAGATGCTGGAACGTGCCACGACAACCTCTCCGTGCATTTCATAACGTAGGTCCCGCCAGTCGATGAGAGGACGGGACACCACGCGGTTGTCCCAAACGCGACATATTTCCTCAGGTTCCAGGACCCGGTCCCAGAAGTAGACATCTTCAATCTCTCCCACAAAGGACTGGTTGACATCAAAATGACCTCCAAAGGAATCTTGTTCTTGTCCCAGGATGATGGAGGCGTTGCCGTGGACAACGAGGTTTTTCATGATTGATTTTCGAGCTAAGAGTTTCCCATTCCACCAAAGAGCTCCCAGCCCTGTTTTGGATGCCCAGCTGAAACAGATGTGCTCCCTGCCGGTGGAAGATGCCGGCTTTTTGGAGACGTCAAAGGTGACAATCCCGTGCTTCATGAAGATGCTGAAGATGTTTGGCTTATCGCAGTGGAGCAAGAACTCGTTGTCCTCTCCCCTGGTGGCATATGAGAAGAGGGCGAACGGACGCACCAGGTCTGTCTGGAACCTCTCACACACTGTGAGGCTGGTCAGAGGCTTCTTCATGTCCATCTTCAACCTCACGAAGGCCACGTTCGAAGCAAAAGGGAAAACAAAGGCCTTTCCTTCGAGATCTGTGAGGAAACCATCACAGGAGCATGTCCTAAGCATGCGTTCTCCTTTGGTCACCAACATTTCTACACCCATCCAACACTGAGGTGATCCAAAGCCCTTGGACCAGCAACATCTCTCTGACCTTCATTCTCCCTCCGATGTCTCGGCATCAAGGCCACTCAGCCACCCTCTTGGAGAGACGTTGACCTTTCCCAGAATGCTTTGGGGCAGGAGCCCCATTTTTGGGAAATGTGCCCATCTCTCCGATGGCAGAACAGAAAGCGAAAAAGGAAAATAAAGGTCTGAACTTTCCCACCTGTGCTCCTTAAGGATGGATAATTCAGCTTCTCCTTCTCCCTACCTTCAGCTCAAACCAGGCATCAGATCAAGAATGTACTAATAAAAACCATGACGACAAGAACCACAAAACCCATGCAGAATATTATTGAGCATGTTTTTCTGCACGCTCCCACTTTTCCCTAAGTGCCTTTGACGGAGTGATTGAGTGGTTGATTGAATTTCTAGGCTGCCACATTTCAGCTAACGGTGGCAGCCTAGAAATCAAATATGCAAGCACGGCATCCGTTAAAACATCTGCAGCGAAAGATCAGTGCAAAAACAGAGAATAAACTGAAATGAGAAGAGATCATTAACCAACCACCCAAGGACAATGCATATGTCACTTGCATTCTTTGGCTTGTTAGATACGTGGTGGGAGATAGGCTGAAGTGGGATTTTTGGGATCCAGCACATGGTGGGAATCCAGCCCTTCTTTGTGGTTCTCCATATTGTCCAAAGCATCACCTTAAAGCACAACAGTGTTTGTTTGAGCATTACACATTGTGTGAACGCAGCAACTGCGTTAACAAGTTACGCTCAAAGAGATAAATCAGTTTATGACATCATGTGTCCTTGTTTACATTATGCATTAAAACAAGGGCTGGGTTCCTGTCACGTACAGGAGTGTAAGCGATCCAGTCCAATTTTGACTTAGTCTAGGGTTTTGGGTAAACTCATCTTCTGAGTAGTAAGGTATTGATCTGAAAGTTTTTTCCTGGCACTTTTGAAAAGTATTTCTGTTTCTTCTGAATCATAAGAAGAATAAGAAATGGAGGAGGGGGAGAGAGAGGAGGGGAAGGGGAAGAAGGAGAAAGAGAAGGAGGAGGAGGAGAAGAGGAAGAAAAAGAAGCTGTCTCACATCCAGGAATCCAGACGGAGGAGAAGGAGAAGGAGGAGAAGGAGGAGAAGGAGAAGGAGAAGGAGAAGGAGGAGAATCTGTCTCACCTCCAGGAATCCAGACCTTCCCCCCAACCCCACCCCAAGAATAAGCCTAAGACCATGGTTGGACTGTAAGAGAGTGACTGGCCCAAAGTCCCTCAGACAACTTCCATTAATGAAGGTGGACGTGGTGCTGGGTTTCCTTAGTCCAACACCTTCACTGCTACACCACAGGGCCTCTTCTGGCCTTTCTGCCCCACCCAAGGACTCTTTCCCTTTCACAGCAAAATGCCTGCCAGATCTTTCTTACTTCAGGGCACTCAAAGGGTGAGAATGTGAAAGCCATTCAGCTTTTGAGAAGAACTTACCAGCATTCCCATATTCCTCCACCAGTGGGAGAGAAAAGGGGGGGGGGTTACAAAATCCTCCTCCTCCTCCTTGTCCAGAAAGTCCAACTCAAAGACACATCTCTTTGGATTCTAACACCCCTGCAACTCAACCTCAGGAGCAACTCTTCCATTTGACTGTTAAACGCAAATGCTCACCTTCCTGGGACAGCGTGCCCATCAGGCCAGAGAGAAGGAGAAGCAAGGGGGAAAGGGTCCCCATGTTGACGGGCAGCAAAAGAAGATTGGGAAGAGAAGATTGAATCCAGCCGTCGCTGAGCCTGCCTTGGAGAATTCTGCCTTTAACTTCCTAGGGTTTTATCCTGAACTGAAAGGGGTGGGCTGAAATCTCCTGCCAGCCCAGATGCAGGAGAGTTCCACAGACGTTTTCATTTTAAGGCATGCCCAGTTTTCTTCTCTCTGCCCACCAGCTTATTTTTAACTCCTTCCAGCCAAAGCCCAACACTGGAGTCCACACATCTGCAAGGCTGAGAAACTCTGACTTAGCATGACGGGGCCAGATGTGACTTCTTTGCAAGTGGGGATGCAAGGTGCTCCTGTAATGGCTTGGCTGCTCTAAGCCATGATTTTTCCCAAATACACAACCCAGGTTGTACCTTCTTGGAAAGGGCCCCATTTTCTCCCATACAGTGTTGGGGGAGCTGAATTTCAGAAACCCCTCGAGTGTTTAAAAGGCTGCAGTAAATTTTCAGAAGATCCTTCTACTCACCTCTAAGTATATAATGTATTCCCAGTTTCCAGAAAGCTGTATCAAGAGCATCAATTAAGCACAACCTTCTTTGATTACATTCTCTTATAAATGCTCACCGATCCTGAGTATCTCAGGAGTCAATCACTATATTTGAAAGGGCAGCAAATTAGAAGAAAGATTTTGTAGGTTTGTTAAATTTCATGGGAATTTGGCAATCTTAACGCCGAGATCTTGCAGATTCTCAGGTGAGGTCTCAGCTGTTTTTCATTTTAAAAAAAAGTTTGGATTTTAATTTGGTTTGAGGCAACATAATTTTAATTTTGGGGTTGGAGATTTTGGCCAATCTACATTCAGATTATCCAGTAATCTCAATACTGAGGATTAACCTTGGGACGTTTTTTCTCCTGACCTTGGGTACTGCAAGGATTACATATGTCAAACACTTTTCAGGCAATAAGGACTGACAACTTTGTCTTTTTAAACTTTGGGGTATCTCTGAATGCCCATTGATGGAAACAGAAATAGGCCAACTCTTCCAGGATTCTTAATGATTATAGTATAAACAAGATCTAAGGTAGCTATCAAATTAGTACTGATTTTTTGTGTTTCAGGAGGTATGTGTGTTTGTGTGTACATGTTTTTAAAGCATACTTATGGGCAGAGGAGAATTGCAGTTTAATAACTGAATTAATTCCATTATATAACAAATCTGATTGAGTGATATCCTGGCCCTAAGTGAGAATGATTTATTGACTAATGCAGGGACATCCATAGGTGCAAAGATTACTGCAGATGCTGACTGCAGTCAGGAAATCAGAAGACGCTTAATCCTTGGGAGAAGAGCAATGACAAATCTCGATAAAATAGTTAAGAGCAGAGACATCACACTGACAACAAAGGCCCGCATAGTTAAAGCAATGGTGTTCCCTGTAGTAACATATGGCTGCGAGAGCTGGACCATAAGGAAGGCTGAGCGAAGGAAGATCGATGCTTTTGAACTGTGGTGTTGGAGGAAAATTCTGAGGGTGCCTTGGACTGCAAGAAGATCAAACCAGTCCATCCTCCAGGAAATAAAGCCAGACTGCTCACTTGAGGGAATGGTATTAAAGGCAAAACTGAAGTACTTTGGCCACCTAATGAGAAGACAGGACAGCCTGGAGAAGATGCTGATGCTGGGGAGAGTGGAGGGCAAAAGGAAGAGGGGCCGACCAAGGGCAAGGTGGAGGGATGATATTCTGGAGGTGACGGACTCGTCCCTGGGGGAGCTGGGGGTGGTGACGACTGACAGAAAGCTCTGGCATGGGCTGGTCCATGAAGTCACGAAGAGTCGGAAGCAACTGAATGAATAAACAACAAAGGGACATCCATGTTGGGTCAAATCTTCAAGCTGGCACCATGGTGTCAGAATTGAAGCCCCCCTTCCCTTTTTTGTACATGCACCCAAGCAGTGGGTGGGGCCAAGTCCTGATGCCATGCCCGCCATCTTGAAGATTTTGACCCATGCCCCCTCCACAAACATCCTTGAACTAACGTCATTGGTGTTCTCTCTGTGGATCACAAAGTTATATGGTATCAAACAAAGTAATCAGACAAAGATTGTAAAGAAAAGGGACGGAAGAAGTAGAAGATAAATGCATTGAATGACCCCTGTTGGTTTAATGCCAGGGTGAGATTGGCACGCAGCGATCGAGCCAGCTGCTATCTCAGCAGGCAAAGGTCAGAATGGCTGGCAAAAGGGTGAGGTGACCTGTGTTGCAAGAACTCAGGAATGAGCATTGAAAGAGGGCAATCCTTCAGAGGTGTAGCCAGGATCTCTGTGGGGGATGGTCTAAAAAGTCAAGATGGCAGCCATGACAATGCGATGGAAGCTCCATCTTGACGGTTTTGGCCATACCCCACAGACACCCCTGGTGGCAGCCATTAGCCAAACTGCAGAGAGATTTGAAAACAAGGGGATAAAATAAAATTTCTCCCGTCCATACCCGGTTTCTCCACCAGCTTATTTTTCTCACACGCTCCCTCGCGCACCTACACGCTACCCTGGCTTGAGCCCTCCAAAGAAAGGCTGTGACAGAAATGCACTAAGACATAACATGATTCAATCTGCCCTCTCTCTGTCGTTCTCACAGATCTGCGAGGCTATTCCCTCATTTTCTCCCGCAAAGGGTACGTGTCCCTGGAGGTGGACCAACCTCGAGAGCTTCTCCAGAACATCACCATCTGCCTCTGTTCTTTCTCCGACTCGCAGTCCAAACAAGCCCTTTTCTCGTACGCCACCAAAGATCAAGACAAAGAAATCTTGATTTATAAGGCTCGTGGCGTGGATGGGTTTTGGTGGTACACAGTCTACATTGGCGGGACGGCTGAGTACTTTCGAGTCCCAGATTCCTACCTGGATTGGCAGCGGATCTGTATCACCTGGGCATCAGAGACGGGAGTGCTCAGCTTGTCGATGGACAGAAATCTCTTGGCCAGGAAGGTTGTACAGCCAGGCTATTTCATCAAACCTCATGCCTTGGTGCAGCTCGGACGAGCCCACCATGAGGACATTTTCTTCCATGGAGAGATCCATCAGGTGCACATGTGGAATTATACTGTCAATATCCTCCTATATCCCAGTGAAATGCCCTACCTATCCTCCATGATCAGCTGGAACAACATGAACTATACAACTCATGGCAACGTGGCTGTGGATTACATCCTCTCTTCACCCCAATCCTGTCCGTTTTGAATCATATCTTAAGTAAAGGCTTCCCTTGACATTAAGTCCAGTTGTGTCTGACTCCAGGGGGCGGTGCTCATCTCCGTTTCAAAGCCGAAGAGCCGGCGTCTGTCCAAAGACACTTCCTCCATGGTCATATGGCCAGCACAACTAAAGGAATGCCGTTACCTACCTGCCGAAGCAGTACCTATTAATCTACTCACATTTGCATGTTTTTGAACTGCTAGGTTGGCAGGAGCTGGGACTAGCAACAAGAGCTCACCCCGTCATGCGGATTCGAACCCCCGACCTTCCGATTGGCAAGCCCAGCAGCTCAGCGGTTTAACCCACAGCGCCACCGCGTCCCTTACCTCATATCTTACTCCAATATTATTTAATCATTCGAATCCATCCAGATAACAAGTCAAGATCCAGGGTGTTAGATCATGTTTGAATCTCCATTCGGATCTCTGTTGGTTCTGAATTGATCAGTTGAATTAGTTCAGATAATTGAGTTGGTTTGATTTTTCCAAATTCCTTTGGGGGGAAAAAAGGTCGTTTGGGCTTGAAAACCTCTGAGCTGACCATTCAATTGGACCTCCTGGTTTGATTTGGAAAGTTGGTCCAATTCAAAGATTCAGTGGCCGGAACTTTGAATCAAATGGACCAAACTGAAAAAGCTGCAGGTTTTTGGATTCCTTTGCTCCTCATATTTAGGGCTCAGCCATCCTGTCCTTTTTTTTTTTTCTCACTCCCAAATCTCCTCCTGTGCTTTTATATGCATCGATCGCATGGTTACCAGTCCTGGCAGTAAGCAGTAAATGAATTTATTACGTGCCTGCAATTAAAGTCAATACAGATGTAGAATAAAAATAGCAGTAATATTATCACATACTAATCAACTATAACATCACAATATCAAAAAGGCACCTCTAAACTAAGAGGTTCATAATATCGTACTATCTTTATCTATACATCAATAAGTTTTTGAAGGCCCAAGGAAAATTTTAGCGCTTTTGAAGGCTTTAGGAGATCGGAGTACAAGGGTAATTTTGGGCAAGTCAACACCAAAGCATCAGGTCAAGTGAGAAAACATGTTGTGAAATGCTTAACCATCCAGGAACGAGGTTTTTCTCCCAAATGCATGATGCTAAAGGCAGTCGTTCCCCAGTCAGGGATTTAATTCCCCCAGAGCCCGCAAAAATTGTCCCCCAAGGAGAAAATAGTTTGCCACACATACATACACAATTTCATATTCCCCGGAAGCAAATATTGAGTCCATGACTTTCTACAGGCAGGCGCAAAAATAAATAAATAAATCCCATCCTTTGACGATGTGGGAACCACAGGCAATGGAGAGCAACTGACATCACATGTGCAAGGATGACATCACAGACATGCCCCAAATGAAGGTTTTGCGAAGATTTGCATCACACACATCATATCATTGTGGCTTGTATAGTAGGAACCTCAAAAATCTGAAGTTGGAAGAAGTCCTTAAGAACTGAGAACTGCTGAAGGAAGTCAAGAGGATAATGCAACTCTCCAGATGTTCCTGGGTTACAAGTCCCATAATCCTTCATCCTTGGCTGGGCGTGAGTGGCATTAGAGTCCGGCAGTTTGAAGGGACACAATTCCCCCACCCCGATCCAAGCAGAAAATTTACATCACGGGGATGCTGGGGGTGGAAAATTTCTGAAAAGATTTGACTACAGACGTGCAGATGTGGACGGTTGGACTGATCAAGGGCACAACCTCTATTCTTTCCCAACAACGAGGGACGTGGTGCAGTTGGGATGCCTCGGATACGATCTCTCTTTAGAGCGAAGTTTAATAAATGGGAGAGAAAAATGATTCAAAGAACCCACCTTGGTGCACACAGGTGTGCCTTGAGGCTCTGCTTGAACCACCTGTGAGCGCAGCCACAAAGGACAGTGGCCACCTGTCCTTTGTAGAGAGTGGACCTTACAGAATCCATCATGGAGTGGAGTGGCTCCAGGGAGTAGGGAAGCAGGCAGACACCGCGAAAAAATTGGTGCCCCAAGTGCAAAGTCAGCTGCTGAGGACCAAAGCGCAGGCAAGATCTGGAGGGTCTGAAGCAGCCAGTGGTGTTGCCTGCTGGACCGACAGGATGGACCACCTTTTCACTGCAGTAGTTTCAAGCGATGGTCTCTCTGTGGTGGTTTATTTTGCATATGTGCATGGCTGGTTGATGCTAGATTTGCTATTCCAGTGGGCTTCAATAAACTCATCAGTATATAACCCCTTCACCCAGCACTGTGTTTTCAGCTGGAATCACAGAGAGGGGACCGGAAACCCCAAGGGCGTGAGCAGCCTCCAAATTAGGTGTGTATGTGATATTTTGAGGGATTTGGGGTATATTTATGTGTGTTACAACTATGGAAAGGAGGAAGATGGAAGGAGAAGGAGAAGCAGAAGGAGAAGGGGAAGAAGGGGTGGAAGAGAAGGAGGAGTAGGAGAAGGGGATGGAGAAGGAGAAGGAGAAGGAAGGAGAAGGAGAAGGAAGGAGAAGGAAGGAGAAAGAAGGAGAAGGAGAAGGAGAAAGAAGGAGAAGGAAGGGGAAGGAGAAGGAAGGAGAAGCAGAAGGAGAAGGAAGGAGAAGGAAGGACAAAGAGAAGGAAGGAGAAGCAGAAGGAGAAGGAGAAGGAGAAGGAGAAGGGGAAGGGGAAGGAGAAGGAAGGAGAAGGAAGGAGAAGGAAGGAGAAGGAGAAAGGGAAGGAGAAAGAAGGAGAAGGAAGGGGAAGGAGAAGGAAGGAGAAGCAGAAGGAGAAGGAAGGAGAAGGAAGGACAAAGAGAAGGAAGGAGAAGCAGAAGGAGAAGGAAGGAGAAGGAGAAGGCAAAGGGGAAGGAAAGGAAGGAGAAGGAGAAGGAAGGAGAAGCAGAAGGAGAAGGAAGGAGAAGGAGGAGGAGAAGGCAAAGGGGAAGGAGAAGGAAGGAGAAGCAGAAGGAGAAGGAGAAGGGGAAGACGGGGTGGAAGAGAAGGAGGAGGAAGAGGAGGAGGAAGACAGTCGCTAATCAAGCTTTTAATGAAACAACATTCCTCACCAACATGCAAACAAAACTCTCTACCCAAAACTGAAAGTCTCGTACATTTCTTTTCCCTAAACGTCTCCTGCTGCTTGCTGAAAAACAATCTGCTTCTGCAACTTCTTTCAAAGGAGAAGAGGACGTGGGGGAAACTCCCAGGGGTGTGGAGAGTGGTGTGTGTCATGTTGAGAGAGGTCCCGAGGGGTCCCCTGGGAGATCACAATGTACTTAAAGATTATTTCCAATTCGGGCAACTTCACATTAAAGCAGCAAGTTCCACTCTTTATTTTCAGCGGAAGAACGCTGTGAATGCGTCTATACAGGCCTTCCCATGAAACAAACACAATAATTTTGTGACTTCTGGCCTCTCCTTGAGCCTGAACGGGCAGGGGTTCCCCGAGGCCTGGAAAACATTTCCAGGGTTCCTCCAGGGTCAGAAAGTTGAGAAAGGCTGCTCTGGAGAATCTTGGGGTGTATCCAGTCTGGGGGAAAACTGGAGTCCCTCTTCATGTTAGATATTCCCTTGGCACTTGGAAGTTGGAGACTAATCTGGACCAATGATCCAGCTTCCACCAGAGCACCACTATGCCTTGCTTCTGAACAACTTAATGGTTCCTCTTTTTTTATTCCTGAGCCCTATCAGTTGACACTGGTATTTGAAGAGGCTCTGCCAGGTCGGCCTTTGCTGTGGGTCACATCAAACCAACGAAAGGGACGTTATGTTCAGTTACAATGTTTAGATAACAGAGCCTACCAAGTTCTCAAAGCAAATTAGGAAAGGCGAGATGGGAGTTGGGGCTCCATCCAGGCGTTCTTCTGTCTGACCTCCCATTTCTCTCCATTCTTCAGAAGCTGATTCCGTTTTCTTCTCTTGTCAGATGTTTTAAATTTAGCTCCTTGGAGTGGAAGGGGGGGTATATTAATAACTATCAACCTCACGTCCCTACCTCCTGCCTGGGTTGCTTGTAAACTGTCCTCTACTTTAATGAAATCCTGGGGGGGAAGGTATGTTTCAGAAGACCTTGTTTATGAAGCCAATTCAGCGGCCTGCTAGAACCACTGAAATGGAGCAGAGCTTATAACAGAGCTGAGAAGCTGGCGCAGAAAAAGATTATCTTTAAACTGGCTTCATGGAGCATGCCAGAGAAACACGGGTTATGGATCTTACACATTCAGCCCTCCCAAGCATAAAGAATCACACGCTTAGACAGATTAGGTTAAGAAGAAAAAGAATTTCTTACTGACTTTATTGTTGCTTCTGTTACATCCATCTTGGTGGAAAAGATGAAGTTCCTTTGTTCTTCTTTCCTTTCTAAATACTTAATTTTGCCCTAAACTCTCAGCCCTACAGCTGCCAAGGGCTGCATGGAAGAAAGGGGAATTCCAGGCCCACCACATGGTGCCCGGAATGGAGGGGAGCAGCACACATCTGTGTGCTTGCTTCTGGTAGAGAAGAAGGAAGAGGGAAGGAGGAAGTGGGACCGGCAACAAACAGCTTCCTCAGAGTTGCATTGTGGGACAACTTAATTTACATGTTAATTCACATGCAAATGAGGCATGCTGGATTTGCCAGAACTTCCACCAGTTTAGATTTCTGATCTTCTGACACAGGTAAGGCTAACGTGGAGCTAATGGACCAGGAACAAGTTATTTTGTGCCCTCCAGGTTACCTGATGGTACCATTTTCATACTTTTAATTTTAAAAGAAATGGGAAAGATGGCTGCTGTAAAGGAAAACATGGGGCTCTAGCATCAGCATTGTTTTCAAGAGCAGCTTGGCTCCCCCAAGGGGGTTTGCAGAACAGCACGATGGGAACTGATTTCTTTCCTAAATTTGGAAAGAAAATTTAGGGGGACGGGTGAGGAAAGACCGGTAGAAAACTTTTTGAAGATGGGGGGAGCGGAGCAGCCCCTCCTGATTACTCTCTGGTAAATGAGTGTTTAGTGGTTGGCCATGCCTCCCAAGGCAGCCATTTTGTGCGAGTGCCCAAAGCCAGACACCCAAAAGTGAGACATGCCCATCAGCCCCCAAAGATGTTCTTCCCCTTGTTGGTGAACCAATCAGGGGACAACCTGGTTTTGGAGGGGGGACTTGAGTCAATAAATGTTTAATTTTCCGAAGCCAAAGAGGTCATTACACCAGCAACACAGGGAGTTTACACAGGGAGCCTTTGGGAATACACTGACTTTCCTTCTAGGGGTGCAATGGCCAAACTGAGCCACCAGAGGGCCGAATTGTTGCTGCTCTTTGGAATGAGCAGCACTCCGTTTAGAGGTGCAGTTGCCCAACTGAACCACCAGAGGGCAGACGTTTCCCTCTTTTACTTTCGAAAACATGCAAATGTGAGTAGATTAATAGGCACCGCTTCGGCGGGCAGGTAACGGCGTTCCGTTTAGTCATGCCGGCCACGTGACCACGGAAGTGTCTACGGGCAAACGCCGGCTCTTCGGCTTGGAAACGGAGATGAGCACCGCCCCCTAGAGTCGGACACAACTGGACTTAACGTCAAGGGAAACCTTTACCTTTACTATAGGTGTGATGGCTGAACTGAGCCAACAGCCCCTTTTGCAGCCTTTTGGAATACTGTTGGATATGAAAATCATGAGAACTGGACCAGAGAGTTCTGAAAAGGAACTTACTTTATTGAGCAGTTTGCAAAGCGCGGTGGGCACCTCGACCAGGCTACACAGAGTCTGATCGAAGGAAGAGATGCCACACCCAAAATTACAAATACACACTTTCTTATACCTTTCCCTGTCCAGCCTCTCCCCTCCCCTTTCTGGCCTGTTTACCCATTGGCTGGGCACTCAGACGCACAATCTTCCGACCGCCTCATCCATCTTACCCTTATTTTCACCAAACCTTATCTCCTTGTTCCCAGTGGAGGCCCCTGCCTGCTCTTTCCTCCCTTGCATTCTTTTGGCACATCCTACCCTAATTCATGGGGAGGTCATCCTGATGTTGATTGCATAGAGCTAATGGCATAGGGTCCCACCGTCTCTCTTTCTGTTAAGCTACTCACAAAGAGGCCCATCTTTTCCCTTTGTTCTCTCTTGAAAGCCTGCCAGTTTTCACCTCATTATCCCAAGGTTTTTATACATTTAAATCTTTACCTGTTAGTTCTTATCATTTGGTGAGTTTTCCCTACTGTCTCTTTCTGTCTTCGTGTTAGTTTAATTATTTAACATTGTGTTACTAGCTTAAACTTTGCTATTAACTATTATTAGTATTTACACCTTAAAATCTCCTCCAACCAAGATCTATATGATACTGCCTTATATGTTTATATAGATCTTGCTTATTTACAAATTGTATTTTTCTATACCTTACAATACGCAGCCTTTTTCTTTAAAGATGCTGATGCCAAAATAAGCCACCAGAGGGCAGAGCTTTCCCACTCTTTGGAAAAACTTTTCATTGTTATGAGACAAATCACATCTGCGTACACCCTCCGGAGTCCCTGGACAGGAAATCCGCAGACACACACAGACATAACACATTACTTCATTAAACAGAAGAAAATACAGTTGCCTTCTGCAGCAACTGCTGGTCAAGGGCTAGGAAAGAATTCTAGAAGCAGTACCCTGCACGCTCTACCTATGTTGTTTTTGTTCTGTTTGGGGTGGGGTGGGGTGGGGTGGGGTCCTGTGTTTTTTGCCACCTTTGGAATCTTTATACTGCAATTTGACACTCTTTGGGAAAGCTCTATTTTCATCTCCTCGTACCGGTGCCGTTGCCAAGCTCAGCTGCTCCTTGAAAGTACAATTTCCAGTAGCCAAAAATTTGCAATTCCTTTTTGGACCTCTGTCTTTGGACCATAAGAAACGGGAGGGTTTCCAGCTCATCCACTCCCCAGCACAATCATCCGGGAAGAGATCAAACCCCCCCAGAGAGTTTCAAACGTTGCGACACTGGTAAAGACAGGTTTCGATCGTGTGGTTTTGACTGCCATCTTGACTTTTTTGACCTCTCCCCCCGAGGACACCCCGGAAATCCAGATGGATGATACATCTGCGGTAACGTTGCAATCAAATGCCACTGTTAACGTTCGTTTTCCCGATACCTGACACCAATGCAAAAATCGCAAGACTTGTTGGGTGGTGTTTTCATACCCATTTTGTCAACTGACACACAGGAACACACACACAGGTACACTCAACCTCCCTGTAGGTCTCCATGGACTATTAATTTGGCCCCCTGATCCCATTCAGTTGTATTTCTCTCTTCTAAATGATCTTCTGTCATGCTAAATTGAGATATAAATGAATATAAATCAATCAATATAACAAGGAAGGTTGGAGAACCTCCGTCAGGCTCTGCCTGAGACCCAATAAAAACACAGACGCTAGAGTAGACTTTAGGTTCTGGCTTTATTTGGGAATAGGATGCACACCCTTAGAAAGCTGAGAGTGAGGGGAACGTGCCGGAACGGGATTTCAATAGCCCACGCAGGTAAGCGCCCCACCCCACCTTACCCCCGGTGCGCCCCACGGGTCCCAACAGTTCATCCTTGCCAGGTGAAAGGGCATCCAGCCCCCTGCGCCCCGGGCATCGCCTTGATCGCCTTCCTGTGCGGTGATGATCCATTGCCAGGCTTCTAATTCCTGCAAAGCCCTGTTCGGTTGTTATTCAATTTCATGTCAGTTCCCTTTTATTGTTGCTTCCTGGGCTGCCGGACTCGGTCGTTACACAGTTCCCTTCAACCCCTCACTTCTTTTTGTTTCTCTATTGCCCTTGCCTTACCAGCTCAATCCCTGTATTGTCATGCGAGCCGTTGCGATGTTGCAAACATCGCACCGGCGATCATGACAACCTCCAGGCTCCATCCGCTGCATTTGGAAAAAAGAGAAGGAAAGAAGGGAGGGAGGCAGGGAGGAAGGGGAATAAAGAGGGAAAGGGAAGAAGGAAGATAAATGCAGGGAGGAGGAGAAAGCAAATGGCTTGCAAGGTTATAGCTGTGGATGGTTCATGGTGGAACTGTGGCCCGACACCTGGATTTAGGATTTTTGGCAATGAGAAGTATCCAGAATGGGCTGTTTAGTGCATCATGAGTAAAAAAAACTTATTCTATTGGAAGGCATTTAGAATGCCTGCACATGATGTGCAAGCATGGAATGTATGGACATAAATCATTATCTCCTAGAGCTATTTCGTGGCATTGCAAAAATGAGCTATTTCATTACACTGCAGAGCTTTTTTCGAACTCTGGTCCTTAAATTTTGGAAGCTCAGTACATCTGACTCAGGAACCCCTCAACAAAGACCTCATTCTTAATTGTGTAATCCAGGGACCTCCAGTTAACCAGATGGTCAGAAAGGGCACCATCTTTTCTGACCAACCCCATTTCATCAGGAGTCAGGACCCGGGGCCACATGTTTACGTCTGAAATTTCCCCCACAAAGGATTGGTTGACGTCAAAGCCCCCTCCGAAGGAATCCTGGTCCTGCCCCAGAATGACAGATGCCTCGTGGCTTATGCTGTAACCTCTTTTCACGCTCAATCTGGGGAAAGGTTGTCCATTCAGCCAAAATCCTACCAACCCATTGCTAGAGTCCCAGGACATGCAGATGTGCTCCCAGCTTGGTTTCTGCTTCTCAGGAACCGTGTATATTATTGCTGTACCACCTACATGAAGGGAATACTGGTTGGATTTGGGCTTGTAAATCAGGATATCGTTGTCGGAGGACCTGGTAGCATACGAGAAGATGCCACAGGCACGGGACAGGAGGGAATAGTAGCTCAGGCAGATGGTGAACTTGGTCAAGGGCTGCTGAAGGGGGACATTCAGGACCACAGCGGCGGAGTTAGACGATGCTGGGAAAACCAAGACCTTCTTCTGGAGATCTGGAAGGAGACAAAGACAGCTTCTCTGTTAGTGGGACACATGCCTAAGATCGTGTAGGCAGACACAAGGGGGAGCTGCTACCAGCGCAACGGTCGGATAAGAGGGGCCTGAGCCCGGGCCAGGAAAGTAACTTGGGAAAGCATGTCAGAGGAACCCCTCCCTAGTTCAGGCAAAGATAAAGGGAGGGGGGAGAGGCAGATCCAGACTTGCAAGATTCTGCTGCTCCAGCTGTTAGAGAAAAGGCGGTCCTGCCCCACATGGCATTGGTTGCTTACTCTGGTCCACCTTGTAGGGCTGGCAGATCAGTTCCAAGGTTGCTCTGGCCATCACTTCCTGCTGGTAGGTGTCCCAAAGGTGGGTGGTTGGCCAGTGGAGACAGGGTGGGACCATGGAAATCCACCTTGTCTTTCTTCGTGCCCTCAAGTTGTACTAATACTACAACTCCAGTCTTCTCAGCTTTCTTGAGAGCATTAATTAGGACAACACGGAGATTGGTTTGGGTCTCATCCACCTCACCTCATCTCCCTCCAAGCGGAAGACCTTCTTCTCCTGGAACAGGTCAACCTCTAGGAAGCTGCACATCCCACATGTTGAACATTTAATTACCAGCTGTGCTGGCACAGCTTCTTTACTGAGAGCAGAAACCCTGGGGCTGCATTCACACAACATGAACTGGCTGGTTAGCATTAATCTTAGATTTGGTTTTTTGCTACCAAGTATCTTGTGTGAATTCAGACAAACTGGCTGATGTATCGTGCGAACGCCAAAACTGGAGTTAATTCTGCATCCTGTTAAACACTGCACAAAGGGAGCTATGGATTGCTGGATTAAATGACTCAATTAATTGACTCTGTTTTTGATCTGATCTCACCCCTGAGTTCCTTTAGCTTCAACTTACTCTTTGGAGTACAAAATCCAACATCCCAGAAAAGGTAGAATGCAGCCTCTGTAAGGCTGTGGGCCACATCTGAACACATCTGGCTGCAGGAAAGGTTTAATTCGAATTGACAACCATAGTGTTTAACTATCATTTTTGATTGTAAAGCAGATCTCACTCCCCCGCATTGCCTTTCACCACTTTTATTATGGCTGAAATGTTGCCACTTTAATTTCTAATTCAAATTTCAGTCTGTTTTTCCTATGACCTCTGCTTAGTTTTATATTCATGCTCTTTATAACACTGATTCATAGGTTTCTCCTAAGAGAATTTAATTTTATGGCTTCTGTGCCTTACTTCATGCTGGGCAAAGCGGGAAACATGGAACTAACAGCAAACCTGGGCTTGAAAAAGAAGGAAGTGCTGCTTTTCCACTTGAAAGATAAATACCAAGATTTGTGGTTATGTTTAGTTCACTCCTTTTAGTACAGGGGAAAAAATCTCTCAACATCCAGCTCAGTAACCTAACCCCTGTATTTCACAATCCTCTTTGGAAACATTGCTATGAAGTGGCCAAGCGATAAGAGCAGCTGAGATTTTCAAAAAAGCTTTTGGTGGGGAGAAGACCCTCCATCACCTCTGGCAAGATCTCGAGGTGACCCCGCTTTAGCTTAGGGCTACATTGCTCTTGATCTTAGGATTGACCACTGGAGAAATGATGTTGTTGTCCTGGTTGACTGGGGTGCTGAAGAGGGGGTGTCAGTGGGGCAGGCGTTGAACTCAGGGTGGGCAGACCCATGTTCAGGTGACTCCCTGGGGGACACAAGGCCAGCTTCTCCTTCTCAGCCAAGAATCAGGTTGGCTCAGTGGGGAAGGTGGTGGTCCAGGAGTTGAGGACCCCCCTTACTCAGGAAATCTCCTAGGGGTCCCTGGTTGGCCCAGTCCCTCCCTCAGCTCAACCCACCTCAGAAGGATGTTGTGGGAATCCAACCCGTTGCCTTATGGCCTGCTATTCTGCATGACAAACACGCTCTACCCTTCCCCACGAAGAGGTGCCCCAACAGCCCCTGAGAGCAACACCAAAGAAAAGCTCAACAGATTTGGCCCAGTTTCGCCCTGAAGACCACCAGACCCTCAATGGACAAGTGGGGTTGTGCTGCGCTGGGTTTAAGCCTCACCTCTTTGGCTGAAGGATCCTGACAAGCAGGCGAGGATAAGAAGGAAGGAAGGAAGGAGGACCATCTTGGTGGATGATGGAGGAACCGGCCGGTCACAGGAACTCCAGGCGGCCTGCTTCTGCCGATTTTCTCACAGCGTCTTCCTTGCAGGACCAAGTCAATGCTTCAAATGGTGGCACTCTCTGACAGTTCTCTGATATTTCTCTTGAACTTAGAACAGGGGGCAGGGTTACCTGTAAGTTTCACTCTGGGAATTTCCCCAACAAGTTAGTAAACTAATACATATGGGGCGGGCATGCTCATTTTTTTTTTCACCTATAAGTTTGGAAAGCACTTCCGTTGAGTTTTGCATGGTCCTCCAACATGTCCCTTTGTGGGCGTGGAGGCTTCCCCGTTGCCATTTTTGGGGTGTTCTGGTTTGTGAAGATCCTTTTAAGGTCAGAAAAAAGTCCAGAGGAAGACAAGGATGACCTGTAGAAGGGCAGGCATAACTTGAGATCTGTTGTTTGTGAATATGTATGTATGCCTTCGTTATCATTTGAATATGTACGCTTATGCTGTTTCCTTTTCCAAAATCAGTGCATTTCTTTTGTCTGTAGGGGTGTCGTTCACTAGCCGTCCAACACGTACTGTTCAATAAACACTGCAGTGAGCCTTGATTATTTGCTTTGGACCCTGCACTTTGATTCCACCGTATGTTGGATTAATAGCATGCCGTGCAAGGCCAGGTCGAGGGGACTTTGCTAAGCACAAAAGGGGAGGGGAGTTATGGGGGAAGCCCATGTGTAAGGATTGCCTACCTTAATAGACTCAGACTCACAAGCAGGGACTTAACGATATCTGATTTATTAAAGAATAGTATGCAAATACAGAGAAAGCTGAGAATGAGCGAAAGCGTGCCAAATACAAACTAAAAACCCTCGGCTCAAACGTAAACCCTCCCCTCGCCCGGCCGTTGCAACCTCCCCCCCCGCCCCCAGGTGCTGGTAACCGTTTCTGCTGATGTCCTGGGAAAGGAACCTTGAACACACGAGATAACCCAAACACATTCCAATCCAGCTGCCAACATATAACAATCCCACGAGATGGAATCCTCCTCCCCTCCCAGACGAAACACGCATCAGCCAAATGGCATGCGAAACGTTACGATGTACCGGCAACATTGGAACGGTGAACATGACATACCGCCCCCCCAAAAACACTAAGGAGCAGCTTGGCTCCCCCAAGGGGGTTTGCAGAACATCACGATGGGAACTGATTTCTTTCCTAAATTTGGAAAGAAAATTTAGGGGGGCGGGTGAGGAAAGACCGGTAGAAAACTTTTTGAAGATGGGGGGAGCGGAGCAGCCCCTCCTGATTACTCTCTGAAATGAGTGTTTAGTGATTGGCCATGCCTCCCAAGGCAGCCATTTTGTGCGAGTGCCCAAAGCCAGACACCCAAAAGTGAGACATGCCCATCAGCCCCCAAAGATGTTCTTCCCCTTGTTGGTGAACCAATCAGGGGACAACCTGGTTTTGGAGGGGGGACTTGAGTCAATAAATGTTTAATTTTCCGAAGCCAAAGAGGTCATTACACCAGCAACACAGGGAGTTTACACAGGGAGCCTTTGGGAATACACTGACTTTCCTTCTAGGGGTGCAATGGCCAAACTGAGCCACCAGAGGGCCGAATTGTTGCTGCTCTTTGGAATGAGCAGCACTCCGTTTAGAGGTGCAGTTGCCCAACTGAACCACCAGAGGGCAGACGTTTCCCTCTTTTACTTTCGAAAACATGCAAATGTGAGTAGATTAATAGGCACCGCTTCGGCGGGCAGGTAACGGCGTTCCGTTTAGTCATGCCGGCCACATGACCACAGAGGAAGTGTCTACGGGCAAACGCCGGCTCTTCGGCTTGGAAACGGAGATGAGCACCGCCCCCGAGAGTCGGACACGACTGGACTTAACGTCAAGGGAAACCTTTACCTTTACTATAGGTGTGATGGCTGAACTGAGCCAACAGCCCCTTTTGCAGCCTTTTGGAATACCCAGCCTTTTTCTTTAAAGGTGCTGATGCCAAAGTAAGCCACCAGAGGGCAGACCTTTCCCACTCTTTGGAAAAACTTTTCATTGTTATGAGACAAATCACATCTGCGTACACCCTCCGGAGTCCCTGGACAGGAAATCCGCAGACACACACAGACATAACACATTACTTCATTAAACAGAAGAAAATACAGTTGCCTTCTGCAGCAACTGCTGGTCAAGAGCTAGGAAAGAATTCTAGAAGCAGTACCCTGCACGCTCTACCTATGTTGTTTTTGTTCTGTTTGGGGTGGGGTGGGGTGGGGTGGGGTCCTGTGTTTTTTGCCACCTTTGGAATCTTTATACTGCAATTTGACACTCTTTGGGAAAGCTCTATTTTCATCTCCTCGTACCGGTGCCGTTGCCAAGCTCAGCTGCTCCTTGAAAGTACAATTTCCAGTAGCCAAAAATTTGCAATTCCTTTTTGGACCTCTGTCTTTGGACCATAAGGAACGGGAGGGTTTCCAGCTCATCCACTCCCCAGCACAATCATCCGGGAAGAGATCAAACCCCCCCAGAGAGTTTCAAAAGTTGCGACACTGGTAAAGACAGGTTTCGATCGTGTGGTTTTGACTGCCATCTTGACTTTTTTGACCTCTCCCCCCCGAGGACACCCCGGAAATCCAGATGGATGATACATCTGCGGTAACGTTGCAATCAAATGCCACTGTTAACGTTCGTTTTCCCGATACCTGACACCAGTGCAAAAATCGCAAGACTTGTTGGGTGGTGTTTTCATACCCATTTTGTCACTGACACACAGGAACACACACACAGGTACACTGAACCTCCCTGTAGGTCTCCATGGACTATTAATTTGGCCCCCTGATCCCATTCAGTTGTATTTCTCCCTTCTAAATGATCTTCTGTCATGCTAAATTGAGATATAAATGAATATAAATCAATCAATATAACAAGGAAGGTTGGAGAACCTCCGTCAGGCTCTGCCTGAGACCCAATAAAAACACAGACGCTAGAGTAGACTTTAGGTTCTGGCTTTATTTGGGAATAGGATGCACGCCCTTAGGAAGCTGAGAGTGAGGGGAACGTGCCGGAACGGGATTTTGCTAGTGCAACCAAGACTTGGCTTTTGATGGCCACCAAGGATAGAACTGCACCATGGAAACCCAGACCCTTCATCTATCCTCAGGTAGACTTAGATAATTCTGGACCAACCAAAATTAAGTTAAATGAGCAACCCATCCACATACAGACATCCCCTGGGAAATATAATATTCAAACTCTTTCTTCTCCATCTGAAGGAAAATGAATGTACAAATCCAGGATCTTTTCTGAGCACTACACAGGTAACATGCAGGATTCTACCAGAAGAAGGGTGATGTTGCGTGAGAATCGGGTAATCTTTTTAAGCGTGGGAACCACAATTATTAAGCAAATATTTTGGCCTCAAAGGACTGCCAAGGTGGGTACGCCAGCAGCCGATGCCAAAAACGTTGATCTTTGTTTGCTTTCAGGCTGTTTGACACCTTTAAGGTTGGAGATGAGGGAGCCTTGCTTAATGCTGGCCCAAAACATGCATTTCCCAAGTCTTAGTGTTTTTTCACAAAAAAAATTGTCCCACGGCTGGAAATTGGCCATTCTGAGGCCGAAATTCAGAGGGATGAGCCTGAAGCATTTGAAGAACCCTATTTTGCCTGGGCTTGTTAGTTTCGTTTGTCCTTTCTATCTGCCTTCCTCCCAGTCCCCTCAGCTCCACATGTGAATGCACAAGCCTGTAAATATGTTCAAATAAGTAGCTTTCTGTAAATACATTTATTTTTATAGAAATGCCTGGTGTGTGATTTTTCTGCTCTCTCGGGCCAAATGCTTTCCAGCACTCTGCCACTGTACCAAGGTCAATGCATCAGCCAGTGGCACCCACAGAGACAGTCACTGGCTTCAAAATGGTGGGCAGAACCAGGCGATCGGAGCCCCGCCACTTTTAACGCGCATTGCACATGCTAAAAGAGGCAGAGCTTCAATCAACTGATCACACCTGCCGAGACAATCGCTTGCAGTGCAGGGAGAACAGATTGGAATTGCTACTGAGATTTCTATTTTTATCTTAAAAATAATTAAGAACTGAATGAAGAGATGAAGGCACCAAAAATAATACTTGGTACATGGAATATAGTTGGGGAGTATGCTTTATAAGGTCCATAATATATTAGAACAGTAGTACATGTATATCTTTTCTTTTGTTTTGTTTGATTTTATAGTGCCTTCAAGTCAGCCTTGGCTCCTGGCTACTGCCTAGATGAGTCTCTGCAGTTTCCTTGACAACATTTTGGGAGACAGTTTGCCCTTGTCTTCTTCTTCCTGGGGCTGAGAGAAAGGGAGTGGCCCAAAGTCATCCAGCTGGTCCTGTACCTACGGCAGGACTAGAACTCACAGTCTCCTGGTTCCTAGCCTGGTGGCCTAACTGTTACACCAAAGTGGCTGTCTTATAAATAAAGATATATTAGAGATGCATGCTCACAATTTTTTTACAGAGAAGGATGAACCATCAAAAACCTCTGGAAACCACTCATCTGGAAGGTAGCAAGGACTCAGAGGAGGATGCTTCAACAGCCACCCAAAACTCTACTGGGCCCAAGGTCAAGCTTGGTGAGTCTGAGAAAGCCAATTGGGTAGGACCAATGAGCAGAAGGTTGGAAACAAATGTTGTCCCAGCGGCCCAGATTGAAGACTTGAGGCTGGTCCAGGAGGGTCCCATCCAAATTCAGTTGCAAGGAAGCAGAGCGGTCTTACTTGATCATTCAGAAGCATCTTCTGGCTTCTGAAGTAGGCACAGCAACACTTTAGGATTAACTAAGCTTCAGCTCTCTGATCCTGGGACTTGGCGCAGATATCGTTTCCTTCTCAGAATGAAAGAAGGGATCTGGATGTCATTCAGAAGAGATGTCCCTCCTCCTTTTAGAAGCCAGCACATTTCAAATTCGTAGGCTCCTAAAACCACCCTGTCACTCATATTTTTGGATATGTTTCCAAGAACATCAACTTCAATCTCTGAGAAATTTATAATCAAAATATTTTCCTGCAGCTAATGGTTGGCTAAGTTATTAATGCTGTTGTTATTCCAAAGGACCGTGTTTGCAGACAAAGGTAAAGGTAAAGGTTTCCCTTGACGTAAAGTCCAGTCGAATCCGACTCTAGGGGGCGGTGCTCATCTCCGTTTCTAAGCCTTGGAGCCGGCGTTGTCCCTAAGGACCCGTCCGTGGTCATGTGGCCGGCATGACTCACGGAACGCCGTTACCTTCCCGCCGAAGCGGTACCAATTAATCTACTCACATTTGCATGTTTTCGAACTGCTAGGTGAGCAGGAGCTGGGACTAGCAACGGGAGCTCACCCCGCTGCACGGTTTCGAACCGCCGACCTTCCGATCGACAGCTCAGCGGTTTAACCCGCAGCGCCACCGCGTTTGCAGACAAAGCAGATTATAAAAATGAATTTCTGAAGGAAATCCAGAACCCAAGAATAACACACCATTGTGAAATGCAGGAACAATTCGCATTTTATTTTTAAAGCGCTGGCTAACTTTGGTATGCTGTTTCCTTTAAAGAGTGTCCTTCCTTTTAATCATCATCAGAATTCAATCACCTTCTCAAATACTGGTAATTCAACAGCATTTGCTAAGATCTTCTCAAACAGGGAAGATTGCTGAAACTTCATTTCTGCTTTTAAATACTCAACATAGTCCTCTTAGGACATTTAACATCAAAACAGTATCAGGAAGAAGAAAAGAATAAGGAAACTTTAACCTGACCCCTTTTGCATGCTGAAGACTGTGGGTCAACCTCATCTGGTTGGACAGGGTGACCAAATTGTTGGATTTAATGGGAGATACAAGAGTTATTAAAACCATACAATGGAAGGAAATGGAAAAAAACAAGCAGGAACCTCAATCAATGTACAGATAGTCCTCGCTTAATGACCACAATTAGGACCAGAATTTTGATTGCTAAGTGAAGCTGTCATTAAGCAAACCTGACCCAATTTTGCAACCTTTTTTGCAGCAGTCATTAAGAGAATCACCCCGGGGCATTAAGCGAATCACACAGTTCCCCGTTGATTTTGCATGGCAGAAGCCGGCTGGGCAAGTCGAAAATGGCAATCATGTGACCATGGGATGTTGCAATGGTCATAAATGTGAACCAGTTGCAAAGCGCCCAAATTGCGATGACATGAATGCATGGATGCTGCAACGGTCATAAGTGTGAGGACTGGTCATAAGTTGTTTTTTCAGTAGTGTCATTCATCCAAACCATCACTAAATGAATGGTTGCTAAGCAAGGGCTACCTGTAGACAGTAGGGCAGCTAGATAATTCTCTGTTTTGTAGGTATGACCGATCAAAGATTAGATGATCATGAATATTTTTTTAATTGAACATTTGAAATTTGAAAATTTTAATTAACATTTTTAAATGTTTAAATTGAACATTATGTTTGTGTGTGTCTGTGTGTGTTAATATATGTTAACACAAAAGAAGAAACAGCAAAAAATATATAAAAACGGAATCAGGTAAATAACCAGGAGATGACAAATGTGATGAAGTTATGGTTTTTCCAGACTCATAAGTGATTGAAGACGCCTGAATATCTTTGATCCCATAACGTCACAATTAAACTCTATGCAGAAAACAAGTCTCAGGAATGACAGGTAATACAGTATTGATCATACAGTGTAATTATGAAATTATAAAATATGAGAAATTCTTTTTTTAAAGATTATTTAAAAAATTAAAAAGGAAAAAGAAGGTTCCTGTTATTACATAAATGAGGAAAAAGAAAAGAAGGGGGGGGATAAAAAAAATATAAAAGAGTAAAAATCACTAAAATCATTAAAAAAAAACCTACCTACTTATGAATTATACTCTTCCCTCCCATGATACCTCAGCTGTTGATTGCAACCAATATATTGGGAAATGTTTCTGTTTTCTGTCTGAATCTTATCATCCATCTCTATTTTTCTTTCCCTTAGAAACCATACTTCAAATGTCTAAGTCTGCCTTGTTTGGTAACACATGCTATATGGTCATGAATATTACTTTACTTCCTTCCAGATATGTTACTTTAGTGTAAGGGATCTTCTCCTTGGGGTCCACAGGGGGAATCAAAAAAGTTAAGATGGTGGCTTTAATCTTGCAGCGAGGGTTGCCAACTGTAATGGTGTGTGGGAATGACCTTGGGAGACGGGATGAAGAGACGCAGCCAAGGGAATGGTCAGATAAGAGGCGGGTTAGCCCGCAGCTGCATAATGGATTGAGAAAGAGGCTCAGAAGGGACCCTCCCTAGTTTCTCGGGCTGTAAAGGAGATGGGGGGGGGAGAATTGTACTTTCAGATTTGCAAGATTCTATTAATGTAGACTTACAATAAAATAGAATTAGCTCATCTGGTCATGTTTCCTGTCTGGTATACCTTGTAAGGCTGACATGAATCTTGCAAGTCTGAAAGTACAATTCTCCCCTCCCCCATCTCCTTTACAGCCCGAGAAACTAGGGAGGGTCCCTTCTGAGCCTCTTTCTCCACCCATTATGCATCTGAGGGCTAAGCCACCTCTTATCTGACTGTTCCCTAGGTAGCATCTCTTTGCCCCATCTCCCAAGGTCTTTCCCACATACCATTACAATACCCGATATCAAAAAGGTTGCAGCATGGAGTATGCTTCATTCCAAGATGCTTGGACTCCATTCTGTCCTATATCAGCTTCCCATATATACGTGGCCCCCAACTCTGCTTAGTTTCCTGCAATATTGGGTTTCCCCCTTTCTCCCCCCCATCTCCTTTACAACCCGAGAAACTAGGGAGGGTCCCTTCTGAGCCTCTTTCTCCACCCATCATGCAGCTGTGGGCTCTGCCCTCCCTTATCTGACCATTCCCTAGGCAGCATCTCTTTGCCCCGTCTCCCAAGGTCCTTCTCACATACCATTATGTCAGCCTTCCCAGGTGGACCAGACAGGAAACACAACCGGATGAGCTAATTCTACCTTATTGTAAGGCTACACTGAGAGAACCTTGCAAGTCTGAAAGTACAATTCTCCCCCCCCCGACTCCTTTGCAGCCCGAGAAACGAGGGAGGGTCCCTTCTGAGCCTCTTTCCCAGCCCATTATGCAGCAGAGGGCTAAGCCGCCTCTTATCTGACCGTTCCCTAGGCAGCATCTCTTTGCCCCGTCTCCCAAGGTCTTTCCCACATAGCATTATAAGCTGGCAATACACTTGTTGTGGAAACCTCCAGAGGGAAGACAAATTGCTGTCCAGCTGCTAGGGGATGATGGGGATAGGGAAGAGTAGAAGCGGTCCATCTAACTACAATTCACCTGCCCTGCAAAAGATCCCCACGTTTGGAGGTCTGATTCTCCAGGCGGGTGAATACAACATTCATATTACCCACATAAACATGGATGGAGGGGCGGGGTGTTGAATTATGCATAAAAGCAGTATCTCTTTGCATTTCTGCTTGGTGATGTATGGGCAGAAGAGAGAATTGCAAGGAAGCCCAAGTTCTCACAGCCTGCTCCACCAGCACAATCATTTTCTCTCCAAGAGGCCAAACTAGGTTAATTTGATGTTTGGGTAGCTTTTCTGTGGTTTAGCCTGCGTTACTGAATTCTTGAATAACAGGCTGAATACCCAAGTTTAACCAGCGGCAGTGCGAAGTCAGCCAAGATTTTCCCCACAATAAACACAGTGGCGGCCCTACATTTGGGGGGCCCTAAAGCTTGAGCTGTTATGGGGGCCCCTTCCCAACCAGCAACAAGGTCTGGGTCACCACGGCTATCTTCTTCGATGGGGTGGTTCCCCGACAAGCCTACGATCAATCATTTGAATAAAAGTTTTAGTTTCAGCCATGAATGTTAATCGTGCTTTAAATTGTTTATAATTATTTCATATTAAATATATTGAGAGTGAAATCCTTAATTTGAACGTTTTTTCCTCCGGGACTGGGGGCCCTGAAGCTTCAGCTTAATTAGTTTCATAGTAGATCCGCCCCTGGATGAAGATCTGATCTGGACGGGTCCAAACAGGGGGACATCGTTGTTTCCGCTGCTGGGAAAGTTGAGAGATTGGCGACGGTCCCTTCTGTGTTTTGCGCTCAGGGAGAGGAGCGGCATTTGGAGAAGCTCCCTCCGATTGTCAGCCCGCAGCTGGAAGGGCCGCGTTCGACACGTGGATTCCCTACCGGCTGATTGATCAGGCGGTCGGGGCAGGACGCGCACGTGGGAACGGGGCGTTTGCGCCTCTCTCTTGATCTCAGGTACGACCGTGGGTTAAATGGGGTTCCAAGCGCAGCGATCGCGGTTTCTTAACGCTTGGAAGGCCAGGTGGGGGAGCAATGAAGAATCCAGAGCGGGAGGCGTCAAGGCTGCTGCCCGAATCTGGCGGGTTCGGGGTGGGGAGCGGGGCAGGGCCCTTCCCGGGTCAGGGGGGTCGTTTGGAGGGGGTGCATTAGCAGAACAGCCCCGAGGTCAGCCGGGGACGCAACCTGCCAGCTCGCATTTATTTTTAGGAAAGTTTTGCAAGGCCGGAGTGCCCCCGGCTGGTAGGGCTGGCTTCAGAAGCGCGGGGACCGAGCTGCAGAGACACGTGAGGCCCCTTCGCTTCCTTCTCGCCTGCCCTGCAGTTGCTGCGCTCGCCCGCGAGAGAGCGGCCGAACCGCAAAAACCGCCCCGGGGCTTCCTTGCTCGCTTGCCCAGAAAATTGCAACGCGGGTTTCTGGCTGCAGCCCCGGAACGTAAGCAGGGCTTTGCTGCTCCTGCCTGGTCTCATCCCTGCCCTTCCCACGTGCTGCTTCCATGAACCCCCGCCCCACAACTGCACCCCCTCTGCCCCTTCCAGCTCGGAACCTTTGCGATGCCCGCGGGGGCTTCCCTGGGCTCCAAAAGGACGTGGGGAAAAAAAAGGTGGCTGGTTTTTATCCTTGCAAAACGAACCGCCAGGTTTTTTCCCCCTGCGCTCAACGACCTCCATCCACACGGCAAAGGTGTTTCTTGGCGAATTCAGACGTTGGGTTCCTTGCAGCGAGGGGCATTTGCATGGGGACGGAGGGGGGACCCTGTTCCCAGGAGGCTCGGGGGCCGAACGGTGGCCCCTTTTAGCACCCCTCGTGGGGCTCAGCTTTAACAGGCAGCCCCCTTCATTGCACCCTTTCCGTGCCACGCACGCCAGCAACAAATCCGTGTTTCTCCCCGCCCTGACAGGACCCATGGCATCCGCTTTGCCACCCAATTTTTCCTGGGTCGTCCCAGGCCTGCTGGCCGGCCTGGCCATGCCGCGGCTCCCTGCTCACTATCAGTACATGCACGAGCAGGGAATCCGGCACCTGGTGTCGCTCACTGAGCGGAGCCCGCCTTACCACGACACCTGTCCCGGCATCCGAGTGCACCGCCTGCGCATCGCCGACTTCTGCTCCCCCTCGGCCGAACAGATCCAGCGGTTCCTGCAGGTTGTGGAGGACGCCAACGCGAAGGGGGAGGTAAGGGAGTTGCAGATATGCTGGTGACTGATGCCCGCTCTCATTATGGCTATGATGCCCTTCGAGGTAGGCCGGGCCAAGAAACAGGGAGAGACATGGCAGGGATTTCAAGAATGCTATTTTATTGGTGTGGGGTGGAACAACAGAGTGTTCTCTCTTATAATAAAAAAAAATCAAGGCAGAGCTGTTGTGAGTTCCCATCTCACACTTGCTTCAATCTCTGGACGGTATAATCGTTTCTGCAAGCGCCCCCTTAACATTTCTTTCCCCACGATCATCTCTAAATTCCTTTCTATCGCACGACAGTTTAACATGATGGCTTGTTTCATGGGCTAAGGCAGGAAGTAGGTTCTCACCTCATTCAGATCCACAGACGACGTACAGGTAGTCCTCGACTTATGACCACAATTGGGACTGGAACTTCCGTTGCTAAGCGAGGTGGTTATTAAGTGAGTCACGCACAATTTTATGACCTTTTTTGCTGCAGTCATTAAGGAAACCACCACAGGCGCTAAGCGAATCTGACTTCTCCCACTGACTTTGCTTGTCGGAAGCCGGCTGGGAAGGTTGCAAATGGCGATCACGTGATGCTGCAACCGTCGTAAGTGTGAGCCAGTTGCCAAGCGCCTGAATTTTGATCATGTGACCACAGCATTGCTGCGACGGCCATAAGCTTGAGGAGGAAAATAGGAGGAGGAAGGAGTATTGGGTATGTTCGCTGCCTTGAGTTATTTATAAAAAATAATAAAGGCAGGATAGAAAATAAATAAACTTCGAACACTCACTAAATGAATGGTTGTAAGTTGAGGACTGCCTGTAGCCCTACTCTGGATTAGAGTGGTATGCAAATTCAGCCAGAATGTAATCAGCAGTTGTGAGAATAGGGGATGTAAATGGAATTTCCATGTTCAGAGGCAGTCTACCACACATTAGATCTGCACAGGAGCTACAGACTGAGATGGTTTGCAAAGCTGGAGGGCTTGCAAACCAGGCCTCTCTTGGAAATAACCCTTGAAATACAATACCCACTATGGAGGAACAGTTGGTGAAATGGGAAGATCTTGCTGAGACGGATAAACTGACTTCTTAGAGAAAAGACACTGCATTTATTGGTGACTGGAAACCTCTTATGGACTGTTTGCGTAAGACTGAACAAAAAATGAACTTGTGATTTATGGTTCTGATGATTAGACAGGATAGATTATAGAAAGAAGAGTGTTATAACTTGAGAGAGAGGGGTTAAAATATAATTGTACTTAATAACTGCTGTGAAGAAGTTCAGAAGCCACTGCTTTGTATCTTTCTTTTTCCTTTCTATTTTTCTTCAGCTTTTTTCCTTTTCTCACACTTTTTTGCTTTCTCTTTGCGTCCGCTCTTTTTCTCTTTTCTTCTTTGCTCTACATTTGTTGATTAATTTTTCTTGCTTTTTAATTAATAACAGAAAAAAGAAAAAAAAACGAATGACAAAAATAATAACATTAAGATCCACTGTCAGGGGAAAAAAATTAAGAAGTGCTATTAACAAAACAGTGAAGAAATACAAGGAAAAAAACTAATGTTATACTTACAAATCTCTATATATCTATCTAATTTAAATATTATTCAAATGCATATATGTTTCTGATACATTTATATGACTATCCTGTCTATGTGTGTATATATATGTATGTATTTAACGTACTGTATTTTGCATAAATGAGTCCTCCTCCTCCACTTTATATTACTTTGTATTAGTTTTTATCTTCTTTTTTTAAAAGTTTTAATAAAAATTACATACATAATTATATATTGTATATTTAATTGTAAATACACAATTTAAATTGTATATTTAAATATGTACACGTTTTTTAAAAAGGCAATAATCCCTGAAATGTTTTCCTTTCACCAGGGTGTGGCAGTTCACTGTCTGCTGGGCTATGGAAGGACAGGAACCCTGTTAGCTTGTTACCTTGCAAAGAGCCGCAAAATTGCCGGGGTGGACGCCATCCGAGAAATCCGTCAGCTGCGGCCGGGCTCCATTGAGACCTTCGACCAGGAGAAAGCGGTGGTCCAGTTCTACCAGCGAACGAAGTAGATCCAGGAAGGGACGAGATGGGGGAAACGAGGCGTTTGGAAAAGCACGGCCGGTGTGTCTCTTTCAGCATCCTTCCAGGAGAAACAGGTTGGCTTTAGAGAGGGTAACTCCGGTGGGCTCCCAGACCCTCACACGCGAGTTCCCTCCGAGTTCGTTGACGTTTACCTTCTCGCGGGGAGACACGTCCACCTGTCCTGTGCCGTTTTGCAAACGGTCGCGCCATCCCAGAGTCGGAGAGCTGCCCTCTTGAACCTGGCAAGCTCGGCCCTTCAATGCAGGGGAAGGAGAAAGGAGGGAAAACATCCGTGGGGAAATAATTCAAGGCAGATCCCGAGAAAATCCTGGATTTCAAGGTTTGGGAGGGAGGGAGGGAGTTTCTGGTTGAGAGTAGCCTTGATGATAAGAACGCATCATAATAAAACTACCAGGTTGCTCCTCTGCCTGCCAGGTTATTTATTTATTTGCTTGGTTATTAGGATTGGTTACTGTTATTATTTGTTTAGTTGATTGTTATTAAACCACCCCCATTAAGAAGGGGATGGTGGGATGGGTTTTCCCGCGTTTTGCAGAGGGTTGGACTGGAACCACACAGGAAGTTTGGCTGAGTATGTCTCAACCTGGGCCACTTTTAAGATGCGTGGGCTTCAACTTCCAGAATTCACAGCCACCATATGTGGCATTGTTACTTCAGGGTCTGTTTTCACCCTGGCTTCTGTTTTAGGTGTGTTGTTTTATATTTCTGCTGTTTTCTGCTTTCACAGAAACCTAGAATCATCGAGTTGGAAGAGACCAAGAGGATCACCCAACATCATTCATTCATTCATTCAATTTATATGGCCAATCTCAAGTTCGTTCATTCATTCATTCATTCATTCATTCATTCATTCATTCATTCATTCAATTTATATAGCCACCCAGAGTCATTTAAATTAAGGTGGGCTATATAAATTGAATGAATGAATGAATGAATGAATGAATTATTAATTTATTTGGTGACTCTTATGGTTCCTTCCAACTCTACAATTTTAGCCTCCTATGATTCCCTGCCTTAGATAAGCATTCAAGGCAGCTTACAATACGCTAGATGAGGAATGCCAAAACAGCTGAGGCTGATGGGGGCTGTAGTACCACACATCTTCCAGGATTAAATTGCAGAAAACCAGCCTCTGATTAAGTACACAAGGCAGCCTCTGAGCACGTCGGGTTTTGCCTAGGGGGAAGGTGGCCCATACAATGGCTTGATTCACAGAAGGGGATTAACTAACTCACTTTAACGCTTTGAATGCCAGACAAATCAACCGGGCAGCATTGGCATAACTGCTTCGTTTTAGTCTAGGTGAAGGGCAACTTGATCAATTTGGTTGGGTGGTTTATTGGCTAGGGGGTTGGGTGTCTTGAGCAAACCCCATATGCTTGTTGAGTTCCAGAGTCAGTCGATGGCGCAAACCCAGAAAAGGGTTGAGTTCCACATTTAAGTTAAATGCCGAGGGTGGAGGTCAGACTAGACCTCTGAGGATCCTTCCAATTCTATCATTCCGCGTGGCAGGAGCCCAGCCAGCCTCCCCTGCACCAGCCAATGCAAATCTCTTCCACATCTGGAATTAAGGGGGAATATTCTGCTGTTTGCCTCCAAAGGCAATACTGTAAAAACACCGGCCAAAAAGCTCTTTCTCTCCTGCTAAGCCAGCCCATATTTTATAAGAAGTGTAATGAGATGCTTTCGAGCCCTGGCCGAGTTCTGGGTCTGCCCGCTTCCAGCTCGGATGATGGAGAAAGGGATTACGGACTACGGAGCGTTCCCACGCGAGGCCGGGCCCCAGGATCAAATCGTTTCACGGATGATGTCCCAGCCACAAAGGGGAACGTGAATCCTCCCAGTTTAAGCCTGTTTCCCCCCCCAGCCCCCCCTGGGGATTAAATCTGAGAAACTCTATACCCCATCTTGGGGGAGAAGGAATTCAACTCCGGATTGGAGCAGTCCCTAATTGGTGGGCAACATAGCAGCCGCGTTTCCGTCGTTGACCAGGGAGAGCAGATACCCTTTTTGCGGACGTTGGCACCGGCAGAGCCCCCCAGCCTTGGGGCATTTGGATGAAACAGCTTGTCAGGATGATAATCACTTGGCACTTCTTGCCTTCCACAAGCTAACTCAAACCGACAAGCATTCTCCTCTGCGAGACGCCTTGTCCTAAAGCAGAGGGGCCCAAGAGACCCACTTTTTAAAAGTCAATGGGAGACTTTGAGGTCTTTTAAGAAAAACAGTGGGGTGGGTGGGAAGAGTCTTGCAAGAAAGAACAATCCCTCATTTGTGTCCGATTGCGGCTGGCCATTCTTGCGTTCAGCTGTGGAAGTCGTTCCTGCTCGACTTTTCCTACCTTGCAGTCTTGTTGTGCACCTAAGCGGTGTGGAAGAAACCCAGACGAGAAATTTAAAAAGAAGGACAGAGGAGGAGTAACAATGTTGTTGTTGTTACTGGGCAAAAAAATGGGTTGAATAAGACAAACTTTATGGGGTCTGCTTTGCGTGGGGTGGGGAGCAGTCCTGGCAGACATTTCAATTGCTTAAGGGCAGACCTAGATTGCAATAAGGCAGGGAAGCCATGGCTGATGTTGAAATTCACTTTCAGCATCCCTCCCCGAAAACATGCCTTCAAAACATGACCAGAAGGACAGGTTGAGATCTCCAAAAAAAAAAACAAAAAAACCACACGCATTTATGATCTGACTCTGAAGCATAGAAGGCAAAATTAAGATGCTACCTATAGATTTATTTTATATATTATATTTATACTGTATTTTAAAAATCTTAGCCGCCCAGTCACAGTTGTGAGATTGATGGCCATATAAGTCGGAAGGAAGGAAGGAAGGGAGTTTTTTAAAAAAGAAATGTGAATTGGCTTAGGGAAAACAACAAGACAATAATTAACAAATTAACAAGATTGCTTGACAGTCCATCGACTTGCAGCAGTGGCTGTTGTGGGCCAAGAGGGCAGATTTTGGCTCACGGTCCGCCTGTTGCTAAGCCTGCGTTTAAGTCCTCCGTCGTGAATGCAGAGGAGGGGGTGAATACAACTCATGTTCCAACACATTTTTTGCTGTGTTGGCCCAAAAATAAATCCCCATTTGGGCCCAGCGGTGTTCAAGCCAAGGCAGGTCTTCCCAGCTCAGCCGCTCCAACGAGGGATCAGATGTCTCCTGTGCTTAGACCTGGATTAGCTTAAAAGGGAACTTCAAGCAGTATCTTGTTTCAGCTCCTCCAAGGTGGTGATTATAGAAAGATGGAGGCGGGTGGATAATCTTGCTGTTTGGATACCCACAGCCCATGAATGTTGGCTTCCTGCCTTGGAAGGCTGGGGGAAGTGCAAAAAATGCAGGAAACAGGTCTGGGTGTGATTTAGAAGCAACAAGGGGGATATTAAACGACTCCATTACATGCTTAGTCGCATTCAGTCATGGTGCATCTGTTGGGGTGGCCGCCAAGGAGCATTATCATGGCATGCTCTGGCCCTCCTGGACTCCCCACGTTCTCCAACTGCTGTGAAGTCAATAAAATCACTGATTTTCCCCACAAATGGAAGCCTGTTGAATTCCAGAAAGCGTCCCCAACTGTATTATTGCATACAAGTAGTCCTCAACTTACGACATTTGTTTAGTAACAGTTTGGACTTATGATGGTGCTGAAAAAACAACTTGCAACCGGTCCTCATGCTTATGACCGTCGCAGCGTCCACATGGTCACAATTCGGGCTCTTGGCAACCGATTCGCATTTACAACCGTTGCAGCATCCCACAGCCATGTGATCGCCATTTTCGACCTTCCCAGCCAGCTTCTGGCAAGCAAAATCAATGGGGAACCGTGCAATTCGCTTAACCACCGCCACAAAAAATAGATAATAAAATCAGGTCGGATTCGCTTAATGACCGCTTCGTTTAGCAAGCCAAATTCTGGTCCCAATTGTGGTCTTGCCTGTAGTGTGGGTGTGGGTGTGTTGCAATGGATAAGCAAAACACTCCAGGGTTTTTCCACCAGGTTTTTGCACGGGCTGTTAAAACCGCAAAAGTCCTGTGCGTCTTCCAAACGGACCCCTTTCTTTGAAAGGTTGAATGCAGCCCCTTCTTTCCAAACTGCAGTCAAAACAAGCCAGACAAATGTTTTGCCTCCGGGCATTTCACCCTTAATTTCACTACAATTCTCTCTTTCAGCCTTTTAAGCCGCTGGCCGTGCCTTATATCCAGTGGCAGTGAGTTCCGCAAGCTCGGAGAGGCAGCCAAGTTATTAAACATCCAAGATAGGTGTTTTTTTAGGGACTTCCTATGCTCGGATAATGTCAGTCCTTCGTGGTAAGGAACCACCCCTCCACTGTCCCCATCCTAAGGCCCTGATGGGCTGTTTTAAGGATAGGGGCATTTTTTTTCTTAAATTTACAAAAGACCCCACTTCACTACGTGGAACCACTCAGGACAGTGTTTCTCAACCTGGGCCACTTCAGGCGGCGTGGACTTCAACTCCCAGAATTCCGGGAGCTGAAGTCCACGCCGCCTGAAGTGGCCCAGGTTGAGAAACTGACTTGGGAGCGTCTGCCCTGATGGGGAAAAACTACACTTCCCAGAAGCCTTTGCAACTTAAACGGACCTCGGGATCAAGACGCGCGTCCTTCCCTTTCCAGCTCCCCTTTAAAGCTCCCAGGTCCTGCCTTTGGCTGCCCGTGATTGGTGCGTTTGGAAGGCGCAAGGAGCGCTTTCGGGGACGCGATTGGCGGTTCCCGTGGCAACAAAGAGGCTGGGGGGGGAGCAGGGCAACCCTCCCGCCCCTTCATTGTGTTGGAAGTTTCCCCGGCCAGGCGCTGCGAGGCGGAGTTCTTGCACGCGCGCCGGGCGCTCGCTGGGTTTCTGGAGGTGGGGGGAGAAAAAGCCGCCCCGAATCCGGATTCGTTGTGGGAGGGGGGCGATGCAAAGGGAAACTGGGAGTGCGCTCCGAACCAGCCGCGGGGTGAATTGCACGGCGGGGAGGGGGGGTCAAAGCGGTGCCAAGGAGCCCGCCGCTCGCCCCCGGGCGCCGCGTTGCAAAACCCGCGGCGCGTAAAGTTAGCGCTGCAAGCCGTGGATGGCGGCGGCGGCGGCGGCGGTAGGTTGGCGGCTGGCCGGGCCAGACCGAGAGCCCTGGCCGGGAGCGGGCATTTTTCGGCGGCGGCAGGCAGGTAAGGTCGCGGGCGGTCCGGTTCTCCCCCAGGCGCCCAGCTCGGACGCAGAGATCTGGGTCCCGCGAGTGGCTGATCCCGGCGGGATGCGGGTTTCCTCGCGACACCGCCGTGCGCTTGGTTAACCCTGGGGCTGGCGCGTCGTCTGAAGCCAAGCCCCTGACTCGGCGTGAAACTCGCGCGTTTGCATTTTCTCTTGGGGCATGGCATGGTCTCCGAACCCGGGTTTAGGTGGCGCGCGTTGCGCGAAGGCGACGAGGATTGGCGGGGGGGGAGACGGAGAGAGGCAGAGCCAGGATTTTCTGGTGGGCTTTTAACTCTAAGAGGGATCGCGGCGTCCGCCTCACTGAGGACCAGTCTCTTGAAATGCGTCCCTTCCCCAGGAAGCGCTGGCCGCTTAGCCAGACGCCTGGGTTCATTTCCCTATGTTTCGCAACATAGAAGAGCGGCGGGCATCGTAGCCAGGCCCATGGAACCCCGCCCCAGGAGAGACACACGGAACACCCAGTAGCTCTGTTCACACAAACATTTAACCAGGTTCCTTTATCCCCTCATTTTCTGGGTTCTGCAGCCTGTTCAACCATCGCTGGCTTCAGATAATTCCCTCAGATAAAACTGACCCAGGCTATGCTATACCAAGCTCGGCATCTTGTGCCGAGCACCCCTGGGCCTTTTGCTGACCTAGTTAAACCGGGTTTGTGAATTGGCCAGTCTGGGATGCTCAACACTGCCTTGTAGTGCCTCCCCAGCCTGGGGCCTCCCAGATGCCCCGGACTACAATTCCCATCCCTCCTTCCAGCTCAAGCCAGGCTGTCTTCTGGGCTGGTTAGATTTAGGTTAGGAAGGAAGGAAGGAAGGAAGGAAAAGAGAGAGAGAGAGGAGGGAAGAGGAAGGAGAGAGAGGAGGGAAGGAGAAAGAAGAAGGAAGGAAGGAGAAGAGAGAGAGAGGAGGGAAGAGGAAGGAGAGAGATGAGAGGGGGAAGGAGAAAGAAGGAGAAGGAGGGAAGGAGAAGAGAGAGAGGAGGGAATAGGAAGGAAGGAAGGAAGGAGAGAGAGAGAAGGGGGGAAGGAGAAAGAAGGAGAACGAAGGAGAAGAGAGAGAGGAGGGAAGAGGAAGGAAGGAAGGAAGGAGAGAGAGAGAAGGGGAGAAGGAGAAAGAAGGAGGGAAGGAGAAGAGAGAGAGGAGGGAATAGGAAGGAAGGAAGGAAGGAGAAGAGAGAGAGAGGAGGGAAGAGGAAGGAAGGAGAAGAGAGAGAGAGGAGGGAAGAGGAAGGAGAGAGATGAGAGGGGGAAGGAGAAAGAAGGAGAAGGAGGGAAGGAGAAGAGAGAGGAGGGAAGAGGAAGGAAGGAAGGAAGGAGAGAGAGAGAAGGGGGGAAGGAGAAAGAAGGAGAACGAAGGAGAAGAGAGAGAGGAGGGAAGAGGAAGGAAGGAAGGAAGGAGAGAGAGAGAAGAGAAGGGGGGAAGGAGAAAGAAGGAGGGAAGGAGAAGAGAGAGAGGAGGGAAGGGGACGGATGGATGGATTCCTGGTTTTTCAAGACCATTGCTCTAGATAGCCTGCTAGTGCCAAGTTCTGCTTATTCTGAGGTCCCCACACCTTTTGTTCCTTTAATCTGAAAGGAGATATGCAATTTTACCCAGCCGTTGCTGGCAGGGGGCCCAGGAGAAACAGCTACAGTCAGTATTTTGCTGGGGAGGGGAGATCTGCCGTTTTCAGTGCCCATTGGGCTTCCCCCTTAAAAGTGGGGTGCATTTTGTAGGAACAAGTTTTGAAAAAGGCCTCTCTGGTTTCTGCTTTGCACCTAGAGCAGATTCCCTTTTTTTCCTTTTTGTCCATCAAAGCCCATGGACCGATCAAAAATGAGGACACAAAGAAGGGAGAAAACTACTAAATCAAGTTGGGGGACTGACGGTTTGATGGATTTATTTTACGGCAGCGTGTGGGCAGCTGGCTGAGTGAATTTTTCCTCTTCTGAAAATACTTAGGGTCTCTTTTTTTCTTCTTCTTTTTTTTTATTATTAATTTTTCAAGATATAATTAAGACACGTAATGCAGAATGTGAGACCGATAGAATACACGTCTAAAAAAGAAACAGGAAAAGCTAAAACGGTGCAGGAATAAACAAAAAATCATATCAAAGTAGTGGCTTCTGACCTTTTCCTGCACAGGTATAAAATGATTGAATGGTTTGATTTTAGAGACACAATGTTACTCAATGTTTAATTAATAGTAAGAGAATGCTTAGGGTCTCTTAATGGAGCCCAAATCTGTTCCCTGCACATGCACATGGCAGTCGAATAACTAAAATTCAGGCGCCGATCTTCCAAATGGAATTGCCTTTAATTGCCAGAAATTTGCTTTGGATATTTTATCTTTGCCAGCAACCGCAGACTGGTGCAAAATTGTGAACCAAAAGACACCTGCCTTGCTATTCTTCCCAGGCTGGGAAATTAGCAAATCCAAAGTTTCAATTCTTGCTCTTTCTAGTTGTAAATGCAGCTGCTGATTGCTGGGAGGATGGTTCCTGAGAACCATCTCAAGCCCATCTCTAATTTCTCAGCCTCACCTACCCTGCAGGGTTGTTGTGAGGACCAAATAGAGCCAGTGAGGAACATTTGCCAGGTTAAGCTGCTTAGAGAGGCCTGCCCAGTCTTACAGTAGGATTTATTTGTGCTAATTTTCAAGAGGGGGGAAAAAAGCCTATTATTGGATACTCGGCTGAAGACCTTTCCTGCTGTAGTTTAATCTGAATTGCTCACCTCCTGTCCTGAGGCAGTATTTTTTTTAAAACTGAAAATAAAATCTCTGCCTTCTTCTGGTTTAGGCCCTGTTTTTAATGGAGCTGAATTGCAAATTAGTTGAATTGCAAACAAGGAAGGGAGAGAAAAGTAATCCAGGGGGTGGAGGACCTGCAATTGGCTTGTTTTCTAAAGTTGCTGGAATGAAAGATTGAGCTGGACCAAGAGGAAGGAAGGAGGGGAGGGAAGGGAAGGGAAGGGAAGGGAAGGAGGGAGGGAGGGAGGAAGGAAGGAAGGAAGGAAGGAAGAGGAAGGAAGGAAGGAAGGAAGGAAGGAAGGAAGGAAGGAAGGAAGGAAGGAAGGAAGGAAGGAAGGAAGGAATTCTCTATGGGGGGAAGTTAGTTAATTGGGGTGATGGTGGTATGTTTCTTAAAAACAGACGGAGGTTGAATTAAATTAACAAATGTTGGTAAGATAAACGGGACAGAAAAGAAATAGATAATAATCACAGGAAGGAGGGGAGATGGAATTGGAAATTGAGGGATTTAATCTGCTGCCGTTGCCCTTGGACACTACCGTCTTCCCAAGATACCGTAAACCAGGATAATTCCAAACCTCGTAGTTATATTTGCACAATGTGCCCAAGTTTAGATCATTTTGATCTGGAGTTTGTTCGTTGGTTGGCTTCGTGCACTGGTTGGGATGGGTTTATCAATCAATTAACCATAGGATGAATTCAGGATGAGTTTATTACTTCCCTGACCGGCATTTTAAAAAAGCAATAAAAATCACAACGCAGACTCTGATAAAATATTAATATAGCATCAGATGGCTCTTATATTGTAACCAATCCAGAGCTTTCCTGCTGTGGTTTAGTATGATTTATTTGGGAATATAGTTAAAGAAGGTGAGTGTTTCAAATTGCAGCCTGTCTTTCAAAAACAAGGCAAAATAACTACTTTAGGCTGCCTGCACTGTGTTCTCTTAATCAAGGCAAAAGTAACTATTTTAGGATGCCCGTGCTGGGCTTTTTGTTTGGAACTAAAAATAGGTTTACAAAAGTTTTAAGAAGGGAGACTCCACCTTTAAAATCCAGAGAGAAAGGTCATAGAACGTTCTCAATTTATCCCCCCCCCTTTTTTTTTTTTCTTTTTGCAAACTTTGCTCCATCAGGTTTTGGTCAGTGCTGAGAGAGAAGATTTCCACTCCAGGATTGGAGGTCTGCTTCCCACCAAAAGGGCGGAAATTGGCATTGCACAGCCGGATCTGCAGGAGATGAAAAGCGGGACTTGGGTGCAAGACATCCCTGCCCACCTTTTGCAGGGTTCGCTGGTGGACTTTCTTGAGAAGGCAGTGGTTTGATGCACAAGGACAGCGTGATCGTTGCTGGCATCCTGTTCCCTTTCCCTAGAGGTCACTCCCCAAACGTACTGTCCCAGTGTAGCAGTCATCCTGCGCAGCGTTTAGCCCGGGCAACTGTGCTATGAATTGGTTGCTGTGGATTGCCTGCCTCGGCTTGTTCTGCAGTAGCTTTGCCGAAGGTAACCTGCTTTCTTAGGTGGAAGGGAGGGTTGCAGTCAGTTTCTTCAGCACCGTCGTAAGTCCGAACCATCGCTAATCGAATGGTCGTTAAGTGAGGACTACCTGTACTTTCCAGAATAACTTGATGTTTCTTCTGTAATGCCTGGAGGGGTGAAATGCTTTCAGGTGGTCAACGAAGAAACTCATGGCATGGCCTGGGACTGTTCATCTGTTGTGGGCGTGAAGATAAAACGAAGGGAGAGAACCATGAATGCAGCCTTCAATTTTTCACAGCCCTAAGGACTAGAAACTTGAGGCTCTGTATTCTTAAAAAAGGAAGCTGAAGTCTGCATCCAAAGCTTTGTCCAGTACTTCTAGAAAGTGCCAGCATTTAGAAATACCTTGAACATTTTTCAAAAGTTACTACCATGATGATGATGATGATGATGATGGTTGCTCATAGCTGGGTATTTTTCAAAACGGGCAGGAGATCAAATGCAACGTGGTAGCATCCCTCCATGGACCTTCAAGTTTCTTGCCAAATTATTGTTTCCTTCAATGTTCTTCATCCTTGGCAACTTTGAGATGGGTGGACATGGCTGGCTGGGGAATTCTGGGAGTTGAAGTCCACCCATCTTAAAGCATGCTGGCTAGGGAATTCTGGGAGTTGAAGTCCGCCCATCTTAAAGTTGCCAAGGTTGAGAAACACTTAAGCGTTGGTTCTGTCGGGTTTTGATGCTGCAGATCTTCTTAACTTTCTACCCACTGATTTCCCTGGGCTGTTCAACCCCTGAAGCCATTAGAAACAAATTTGAAATTCTGAGAACGAGGTAGAAAAACAGAAGCCTCTTCCCCCCCCTTTGGGGAATTCAGGAAGTGGGTTTTGATACCTCCTTAATCCAAAAGCCAACTCAGGGTGGCCTCCAAAAAGGCTTGGGTTCAGAGTGGCTT